>NC_052349.1:88448025-88717184 GCF_009727055.1 Benincasa hispida | reverse complement strand
TTATCTTTGCCCTTCTCTTCTCCTGCATCATCGACTTCTTCTGCAGTGATATGATTGCTATTGGCCACTTTCCCCTTCGCCTTTCTGATCATGTGAATTGGCTCTAATGGCTCATATCCAAGTCCCGCCCTCGACGTAGGTATAACATGTCCTTCTTGCAAAAGCTTCTTTTGGGTCGGCGAGAGTCGGGTTTGATCATAAATCTTCAAACTCTTAAACTCAGTGTGAGCTGTGAAGTCATAGCCGCCTTTGCCAATAGCTTGTAAGCCTTGGGATCGAATCCATCTTCAGTTTGCCTCTCGGGCAGCTTTAACCTCGTCACTTCTGCCTCCGGCTTGTGGATTTCCTACTTCGTTATCGGCGTGAGGGGTATGACGAAGCTCTCATTTAGAATTTCTATGTCGCCGACCTGCAAACCTTTTGAGCATTCCGTAAAATATGACTCACCCTTTTTTTGTCTCGATAAAGGGACATAGCGCAAAATTGGAGGTTTTGAGGCTTTTTCGCCCCTCACTAGGGGTGTTTCTCCAACGCCGAGGGATGTTCTACTTTCTTTTGGGCTGGAAGCTTGTACCTTGCTACCCACCCCTTTCTCTGTGTCTAGTAGTGACCTCGACTAGGATCCACCTACTTTCTCTGCCAGCAAGTTTTCTGTCAGTATAGTCTCACCGGAATGTAAAACTTTGCATCTACGAAGTGAGACTCGGCGTCAGAAAATGGATTAGAATCTGCTTCAACCTTCTCAATCCCGTCTTGGTAAAACTTGAAACACTGAAGTAGTGTCAACGTAATCACACCATTCCCATGAATCCAAAGGCGTCCCAATAGCAGCTTGTAGGTGGTCTTTGAGTTTATCACATTAAACAACGCATTAGCCTTCAAATCGCCAATGAGGAGCTCCAAGCATATCATGTCTATCGCCCTTTGGTTGCCTTGATTGAAACCCTAAATTACTAATCAAACAGCTCTTCCATGAGTATGCCCAACTGTTTCATAGTTGTCTTAGGCATTATATTGACGGCAGATCTATTGTTGATGAGGATTCGACCCATTCCCTATTCTCGAATGTATCTAGAGACGTACAAAGGCCTATTATGCAATTTGGATCCCAGTAGCAGATCTTCATCTAAGAAGCCTATAGATGTGCAATACGAGGCATAAGCACGTGTTGCAGAGGTCGATGCACCAGATGTGTTGGATTCTAACAGTGCCTCAATGAGGATCGTCTTAGCTTCTTGCGGGAGTGAGAGCAGGTCGTCTATGTTGAATGGTGACGAACTCTTTGGTTCTCCTTTCGACTTTAATGGGCTTGGAATGTAATATTCTTCTTCCATGGTACTGACAGCATGACATGCAGCAGCCTCTAGCATCTCCTCTGAACCTCAATTGCAGAAGTACTTCGGGAGGAAATCTGCTAACGTCATCTGTCGTCTGGGACGAGGAACATCCTCGTCTCTCTCATCAATAGCTTTGGGCCTCCAAGCCTTCTTTCTACCCTTCCTTTTTTGTGTCTTGCTCCCTCTCTTGTAGCTTCTATGAGAGCGTAGCTCTTTTTTGGTGGAGGTCAGTCTTTCCTTCTTACGACGCACCACAAGGATCCAATCTTCGCTATCGTCATCGTCGGCGCGCTCTTCTCCGTTTTGAGGATCTGTAGCTTGGACCTCCTACTGAAACCACACTACCACAGGTTTGATGGTCCCAAACTGGACCGAGCACTCCCTTTCTTCATAATATATGATTGGTGCCACCACGTTTGGAGTTACCATCACCGCAGCATGATTCGTTTGGACCACCTCATCTAGATCCAGCTCTATTTTCCTCTCACGGGCCAATTTGAGGATCAATTCCTTTAGGTAAAAACAATTTCTCAACTGGAGTGGCTAACGACCTTTGATACTTGCAATAGTTGGGATCATCCACTTTGTCGGCCTATTCCGATCGTTTACATTCTGGTAGCTAGATAAGGTGGTTCTCTAGTAGTTGCTCAAGTATATCTGCCACGTCAGAGTCGAGGAACGGGTAGACTTTTTCCTGTCGCTCCTTCAGGGTTAGGCGACATCTTTCGCCTCCTTCGTCTTTCTTTTCTATCTTCTTCTTTTTTCTTTGTGAGGAGAACTTCAACGGGGTTATATTAACGACCATTGATTCCTCTGTGATACCTTTCACAATTTTTTCGGCGCTCTTCACCTCCTTCTTGTCTTTCCTCAGTTCGTGGCTCAGGAAGTCCCTTGTTCCTCTGTTAGCGATACTTAGCTCCATGTTGTGATCACGGGTCACCAATTCTTCAAAGGTACGAGGCTTTATTCCCTACAGGATATAGAAGAGTTCCAATGCATACCTTGCATGCACATTCTATAGCAGATAATTAGATGAGTCGATCTTTGCAATCCAGACTCAGAGCTCTCCATCGGTTGATATAGTCGACGATCGGCTCCATTTTCCGTTGTTTGGAGTTTATCAGCTCCATTATGCTGACAGTGTGCCTAGTGCTATAGAAGCGATTCAAGAATTCTCTTTCAAGTTGCTCCCAACTGTCAATCACCTCAGGCTCTAAGTTTGTGTATCAATCAAAAGCATTCCCTTTGAGGGTTCTGACGAACTGTTTGACTAGTAGGTCTTCCCTTGTTCCCGCATTCTTGCATGTTTCTACGAAGTGGGCGATATGTTGCTTTGGGTTGCCCTTTCCATCGAATTGTTGGAACTTTGGAGGTTGATACCCTGCAAGCATTCTCAGATTGTCGATCCTCTGGGTGAATGGCTTGGAATACATTAAGGAAGTTTCAGCCGACCCTCCATATTGAGCTCTTATGGAGGTCATGATCATGTCTTGCAGTTGTTGGACCGATAGAGAGGCCACCGAGGATGGCTATTGCAGTTGGTTTTCTTGTAGCACGGTCTTCCCCCTGTCAGTTACTTTGATCATGGGTGCTTGGCTTGATTCAGCAGCCTCTCAAGACTACATTTGTTCTTTCAGGGCAACGATCTCATGGTCTCGCTCCTCGATGACTTTCATCAGAAAGTTAATCTTCCTTTCCATTTCTGCCATGGCCGCTTCTGCCTCACATCCGCCATCATGACATAAATCACATCTGGTGGTGAATCTCTTTTCAGCTTGTTGGAGGCGGAAGTAGAGTTGTCAAACAAGGGGTTTCCCTTGATGACAACCCCACTTTGTGGGGATTCCATCATTTGCCTTAAGATGTTATGGGCAATGAGGGAGCTCTGCTCTTGCTCCTGCATGACTTCTCTTAAGCAGCCGCGGGTGACAGGTCTCATGTACGAGCTGTTTGTGGAGGAAGCTTTGGATGCCATCTTCTTAGGTGCCATTTGGCTTGTTTGGATGCTGAGAGAGAGAGATAAGAGGTAGAGAGGTCCCACTGGACGTGCCAATTTGTTCACACGAGGTTTTCGGATAAACGTGTTTCGTGATGTTGAACTTGAGTTGGTGTTGATGTTGAAGTTAATTTGATGCGATGTGGTTCGATCTCTAATACTTGATCCTCTAATTCTCTCTCAGTTGGGGAAATGTGCTTGACTTGAAGAAGAAAATCACCGAACGTTCTTGAAGTAGAAGTCTTGGAAGCTTGAAGTAGAAGTCTTGTAAGCTTAGAGTAGAAGTCTTGGAAGAGTCTTTGTGTCTTCAAGGGTTTTCTGTCTTATAGGAGTGCAGCTTCAAGAGTCTTGGGAGTTTTTTGCTTGCTGATGAATTCTCTCTAGGCTCTCCAAATATAGAAAATGCTGCCTTTACAAATGAAGAGAACTTCTCTATTTATAGAGTTCTCAGGCGGGCTTCGTGGGCTTGGGCTTGGGCTTGGTTGGTCCCTGAGCCTGGCCCTTGGGCCCAATTAGTTGGTTTTGGGTCTCATTTCAAATTTGGGTCCAATTCACCTCTTTTTTTGTAGTTTGGACTTTAAACCCAAATAATAATATCAAATTGGGCCAATTTAATCTCATATGATTCAACCGCGTGGCATCATCGAAATTTGTCTTCAATTCAATTCAGGCCGTATTCATTCTTTTAATCAGACCCAATGGTTTAGAAATTCGTCATTAATTTAGTAAACGACGTGGCAATTTGTGATTGGTCCAAAATTCCTCTTTCAACAACCATATTTGATTTTGATAGCAAAATTGGTAATGAATATATAAAGTGAGGAGCTACCAATCAAAATAAACCAAAATGAACAATTAATTTCAAGAAAGAAAATTGCAATTAATGTCAAGAAATAAAATCTAACAACAAATTAATTCAAAATTAAAGTAGTATATGAATAGAGAAATTGACACCGAAAATTTTATAGTGGTTTAGCACAACGAACCTACATCCACTTCTCAAGCTCCTCTTGGATATGTTACTAAAACTTGAAGATCAAATAATCCTTCCCACAGTTGAAAAATAATCCTTCCCACAGTTGAAGATCAAATCTTTACAACAACTCTTTTTCCAGAATCAAGAGCAATCCTTACAATGGATTTGAAAATAAAGAACAAGATGAGAAAATTTATCTAAAAGAGTAGATTTACGAATTTGTAACACTTAATAAATAATTATGATACAATATCTCTCTCTCAAGAATAATTAAAGTTAAAGCTTGAAGAAAGCAACAGAGGTTTTGTGTTTTATGGAGGATAAAAAATAATGTGAATTTGTTGTTAAAATTTGTAGAAAATGAAGAGTTTAAATAAAGAGAAAAGTAGGTGAAAGCCAAATTTAATTTGAGTTTTTAGATCTTTGTAAAATTTAAATCAAAGGTGGAGATTGAAAGAAGGGAAATTATTTCAAATGGTAAAAGTATTGAAAATATTTACAAAATATAGCAAAATTTTAGAACGATCAATGATAGACACTGATGGACAGAGATAGACTACTATCAGTGATATGATATCACTGATAGTAGTCTATCTCTGTCCATCAGTGTCTATCATTGATCGTTCTAAAATTTTGCTATATTTTGTAAATATTTTGATTAATTTTTTTATATTTAAAAACAGCCCTTGAAAGAAGTAATTAATAATAATAATAATTTTATTTCAAATCGACTAGCCTTAGACACAAACATAGGAAATGATATATATAATAATATATATATATATATTATTAACTATATATATATATAATATAATATAAACATTATCTTTCAAAACCCAACAAGAAGCAAAAGCCACCATGTATCCAACTAGTTGTTAGACACAAACATAAAATAATATAATAACATATATTTTTCAAAAATCGTTTTTTTATATCAAACACAACAAAAACTCAAAGACCCACCATGTTTCTCTCCTCCATTCCTTCAAGTGGCACTTTTTAATTGGTCTACTTTGATGAATTAGTCATCACGTTATCACCTCAGATATTTTTTTGTTAAGCTTGTTTCGACTATATCTTATTTGTTTAAGCTTCGATTTAAGTGATTCAAACTGCATTGAAATTTTTGCTCCAAACTCTATGCAATGGACGATTTAAAATAATCAAACTATTAATAAATTAATTCAGATTTATTATCATCTAAACATTAATAAATCAATTAAAATTATTTAATTTGAGATTAAGAGTCAAAAAGTCAACCATATTTATAAATTGTAAGTAGAAAAATTACCAATTTAGAGAGACTGAAAATGCATTAAATATTTTGAAAAATTACACATTATAAATAAAACTTGGATGATATAGAAAGTAAAATAAAACTAGAAAAAACCCTTAACTATAAGGAAAATTTCACAAAATGACCCAAAAACCAAAAACTTTTTTTTACTAATGACCTCTTCCTAAAAACTTTTCTACTACTGACCTTCTGCTCATGCAAAATTCCAAAATTACCTCCAATTTTAAAAAGCCTTCAAACAGTTTGGTATCTTCGCACCTCTGCTTTTTATAGGTCCCTTTATTTCCTTAATTTCCTTCTTAAAGCATTTCACTTCGAAGAATTTTCTCTCAAATTTGCTCATGTTTTCTCTCTGAACTTCAACCGAGCATTCCTCTCAAGTTTCTCGTCGGTCGTCTCTACGCATTTGCCACCATCGTCATGATTTGAAAGGTATAGAACTCTTCTTCTTGAAGAATGCATGTTGATATTCGAGGTTTGACTATCTTTTAGAGTTTAATCACGTATTCGTTCGTAATTGATCGTTAAAAGAATACTAAGCGATCAGATAGAGAATACTAAGCGAGCATTTAGAGAATATTAAACAAGCATTTAGATATTACTAAGCGATCGAATAGAAATTACCAAGCGATCGAATAGAGAATACTAAGTGATCATTTAGATATTTATTGTGTGATCGTTTAGGTTTATATCGTGCGATCGTTTAGTTATATGTTATGTGATTATTTAGCTAACTGTTACACAATCGTTTAAATATTTATTATGTGATCGTTTAGGTTTATATCGTGCAATTGTTTAGCTATCTGTTATTGTTGGGGTTGATGCCTTAAATCTCATAGGGTCCTATAGTTTGTAAACCTTGTACGAACAAACTTGTATATGATTAATAATATTTGATATTTTATTCACTTTGTCTATGAAATATATGATATTTTAGTTGCATTAACCACAAACCAATAAACTAACATCCAAAGTTATCGTTGTAACTTAAACATGTATGTGGAGACATATATATGGATCATGTTTAAGTGATAACCTAAATGGTCTATATGGATAAGGCTGGGTACCTTATCCTTGTAACACTATGAGTATGACCCGCTTTGTAGGTGTTACAAATGTTATAAAATGCTATAAATGATCTGATCCTGATCATTCATATATTAGACATACGAGCGGGGATGTTCTATATAAAGAAGTTTGTATAAGACCGGACCATGAAATGCTTAGTCTCATTATATAATGCCGTTCATAAGAGAGGCTTTCATTTCACTAGGATGACCATAGGTAATATGACCTTAATCCTGAGTGAGTTGTGAAATTCTGCCTATGAGGACGGTCCTTTGATTTGTATGAGTGAGAGTGGCTAGATCACCGACTCAACAAGCCTACTGTTTGGGGATTTGTTTGATTAGGGAGTTGGGAACTCAACTACATAAGATGGAATTCACTCCTTCCCCGAAATAGGGGTAAGTAGATAAATTATTCCCTTAAGGACTAATTTTGAGTCCTGAACAATGTAACGCCACACCCTCTTCTAGTCCGAGAAGTGTTTAGTCATAGTAGGACTATGATCTATTGTTCATTAGAGGGATCAGTGGTACTTAAGGAGTTAGATGTAACTATATGAAAAAAACGGTAATTTTGTCCAGCTATACTTACGAGCAATTTGTGAATGGTCATCGTACAGTTGATTGGTTATATCCAATGGACACATAAATATATTTGTAGTGCAAAGAATGTAGTTGTTGGTCTTTAGTGGAGTGTCCGACAGTTAATGGGTGGTGGATAATGTAGTTTAATTAATTATTCACGTACCATTGGAGCTTCAGTCTACAGGTCCATAAGGTCTCCTTGGTAGCTCAGAAGAATTTAGTCGAGAATCAGTTTTTGGGTTAATTTGAAGTGTTCAAATTAATAAGAGGGGATTTAATTAAATTGATTCAATTATATATGATATAATTAAATTGATTCAATTATATATGATATAATTGACATAATGTATTTGATACATTATAGTTTAATTGGAGGAATAAATATTTGAATGTGATTCAGGTATATTTTCTATGATTGAGATTCACAGTTGTTAAATTTAATATAAATATGATTTATATTAAATGCCATAAAATAGAGAAAGATAACTATAGTTTATATTGTATCAGTATATGATACAATATTTAAACTATAGATTATAAATATAATATGATAAGTTGGTTATCATATTTATTTATATTATTTATATTTGGATAATTAGTCCATTTTTCTCTCTAACCACCTTAGTGGGAGGTTAGTTGGATTTTGTGGAAAAATGGAATAAATAAAATATGATTTTATTATTCCATAGACTAAGTTACATGATTTGTAAGTGAATCTATACGATAGATTGAGATAGCCTATACGATAGTCTCATTGTTTATACGATTGAGTGATCTTGCTATATGATAGTCTTCCTCTTCCTCAATCGTCTTTCTCCTCCAAACTCCAAACTCCCTCCTAACCAAAATAGTCAGAGTCTACTACTCCTGGGTTCTCATCCTGAGAATATTAAAGAAACCAAGTGGTAATGTCCTCCCCCTTTTGGTTCAAGTTTGGTTGTTGTTCGAGGAGTTCGTGACAGTTCGATGGATTTACGTGAAGAAGAGTCTTCAAATGTATAATCACTTGAATCCTTTTTTTTTTCAAAAGCATGTTGTAATTTTTATTAAGATGCATAATCTGTATGTTTTACTGTAAACATTTTTTTTTTCAATTGAAATGAGATTTGGATGATTCGCTTCCACTCATGGATCTTTGTAAATCGAGTTCCTCCAGTTATGTGATCATTTAGCTAACTGTTACACGGTCGTTTAGATATTTAATGTGTGATCGTTTAGGTTTATATCGTGCAATCATTTAGCTATCTATTATGCGGTTGTTTAGCTATCTGTTATGCGATCGTTTAGCTAACTGTTACGTGATCGTTTAGATATTTATTATGTGATTGTTTATGTTTATATCATGCAATCGTTTAGCTATTTGTTATGTGCTCGTTTAGCTAACTGTTACGCAATATTTTAAATATTTATTGTGTGATTGTTATTAGGGATGACAACGGGGCTGGGCTGGGGTGGGGATGCACTCCCATCCCATCCTCCTAGGGATTTTTAATCCCTGTCCCCGCCCATTCCCTATTTTGGGGGGTCGAGGTCGGGGCCGAAGAATCCCCGGTCGGGGATTCAGGTTCCCGTAGGGAAAAATCCCCGCCTTTTATTTTATTATTTTTATTATCTAAAATTAACCAAAATTAGTGTTTATAAAATTTTAAATTTTATGTAATAAATTAGTATTGTTGATACATATATTTGTTTAAATTAACAATTAAAAAAAGTTAATTTTAATATTTTTATTATAAGAATTATTATATTAGAAAATTAGAATTAAAAATAATTTAACTAAAACAGTAGCTTGAAACTACTGTTTCAGTATATAACAATAATAATAATAATAAATAATTAGAAAAAAACTGAAACAAAACTATTAATAATAATAATAAAATAATTATTATTATTATTATTATTAAATATATTTTAATAATTAAAAAAAACGGGGTCGGGGTAGGGGTCGAGGTCGAGGACGAGGCGGGGATCCCCTCCCCATCCCCGCCCTCCCCGATCAGGACCCGATTTAAATCCCGCAGTTTGACCCCCATACCATGTCAAACTGGGGATTTTCCGCCCCGATCAGGTCAAAGACCTGCAGGGACCCGACCTCGTGGGAAATTTTGCCATCCCTAATCCTTATAGCTATCTGTTATGCGATCATTTAATTTTTTTTTTTATGTGATTGTTTACTAATTATTGCAATGTACACACTTGTCAGATTGGTAAGATGAACGTCCCTGCTGAGAAATATTTTCCTACTACAGTCTCTTGCTAAGTCCACAAAACTGGCTCTGTGATTAAGAATAAGTTGACAAAACAACAGATAAGACTGTATAGGAAAATTGCCTTTGGTCCACTATTGGATATAGATCTTGCTTTTAATGGACAATTTTTGCACCACTTTCTGTTAAGGGAGGTAGCAGATGTGAACCCAAACATTATATCATTCAACACTATAGAGAAGAAGGTAACATTCTCCCAAGACAATTTTAACTTGATAACTAGGTTGTGACAAGGGAAAAAATATAAAGAAAAACAACTAGTGAAAGGCTGCGAGAACTCATTCTTACACCAAAGGACCTAAATTAAAAAGATAGTTCTTGCAAGGATGTGGAGACCTCATTCGAGAAGTTCAATTTTATTAATGATGAAGATGTTGTCAAGGTTGCATTGGCACTATTCATCGAAACGTTGATGATTGGAAAAGACAAGAAAACCCAATTTGATATGAATATATTTGGCATTGTTGATGACCATGAAGTCTTTGTACATTACAAATGGTCTTCTCTCTTTTATAAACGTACATTGAATAGCATGAAAAATATCATGTGCGGGAAGAAGGAGACATATGATTCAAAGAAAGCAGAAAATGATTATTGTGCCTCATATTACTGCATAAAGGGTTTC
The DNA here is from genome assembly GCF_009727055.1 of Benincasa hispida. Lineage (NCBI taxonomy): Eukaryota > Viridiplantae > Streptophyta > Magnoliopsida > Cucurbitales > Cucurbitaceae > Benincasa > Benincasa hispida. Next base: position 88,707,034 of record NC_052349.1, on the reverse strand, counting down.
GCACTTGCATTCCAGATATGTACTTTTGTTTCTGATTCACTTTAATATACATTGAACTTATGTGTTATGTACGTGTAACAAAGTTCCCATATGTAGGTTTGGGCTTGCGAAATTTTATCCACATCAAGTAAGCTCATAGCCACCAAAGTCAGCAAGGTTGCAATTCCTAATAATTCTTAGATGAACTTGTTCTCGTGCTCCATCTTATCAATCATTGAAAAATAAAATTTTCCAGCCAAAAAAAGTAAGTAACTAATCGCTTCTACCTTGCTCATTTGTTTGTAGCTTCATGCATTCTGACTTGCTCAATTGTTTATGTACAAACTATTATTGTGTCGAGACTTGTACCTAGCGCAGAGGAGATAAGGTACAAGGAGAACCAACTAGAAGGACTTAATGTGATTCATGTTGTTGGAGAAAGAAGGATCGAAGGGGTTGAACACTCCATTAATACTCACGAGTCTTCTAGAGGGCATGAAGAGCATGAACCCCATGTAGATCAACCTATAAATGTGCAACATATAGAGCCAAAACCACGTATGCCAGTTCAGACTAACCTCTTGAAGGGTAAGAGGCAGCAAAAATCCTCAATATTGTCATTCCAAATCCAAAGTTTTAGGGAGAAACTTCAAGAAGTTCATAAAGATTTGGCGAAGTTGACTACCATGGTCCGTCAGATGGGAGATACACTTACTGTCCAACATCATCTAATGGGCCAACAACTGAACGAAATAAAGATGATAGTCCATCGTTTGAATGAGATATGTATTTCTGTATAGTCGTTTAGATATTCCCAAATGGTAACGATTGTGTACATAGTCTTATAAGATGGTTTAGATAATCTAAACTATCGCTTATATTTTCTAAACAATCGTTTACATATTCTCAAATGATCGTTTAGAAAATATAGACGATGACCTAAGATTATTAAATGATCATTTAGATATTCTTAAATAATCGCTTATATTTTCTAAACCATCGTTTACACATTCTTAAATGATCGTTTAGAAAATATAAACGATCGTTTAAAATTATTAAACGATCATTTAGATAATCTAAACGTTCACTTATATTTTCTAAACGATTATTTACATATAATTAAATGATCATTTAGAAAATATAGACAATCATTTAAGATTATTAAATGATCGTTTAAATAGTCTTAAACGACCGCTTATACTTTCTGAACAATCGGTTACATATTCTTAAATGATCATTTAGAAAATATAGACGATCGTTTAAGATTATTAAACGATCGTTTAGATAATCTAAACAATCAGTTATATTTTCTAAACGATCGTTTACATATTCTTAAATGGTTGTTTAGAAAATATAGACAAACATTTAAGATTATTAAGCGATCATTTAGGTAGTCTTAAACGATAGCTTATATTTTCTAAACAACCATTTACATATTCTTAAATGATCATTTGGTTTTTTGTTTGATTTATTTGAGATAGTAATAATATAAGGACTCATCATGATGAGAGGGACAATAATGAGGGGATTTCTCATGATGATAATGATGATGATGGTAACAATACCCACAAATAACATGGAGAAGAACCCCCCCAGACTGTCAATAAGTAGCCAGTTCATCAGACCATTCATGAAATACATGAACTCCCTACTCAAGCGTTCAATCTTAGGGGCCATTTCAATTCGAATTCAGCCCAGGTTGTGGGGACTTCAGCTCAAGAGGATGCCACTTAAGTCAAGGATAAGACTATTGCATGAATTAGTTATCTTAACATTATACTGTCACTGATTTATAATTTAGATGTAGGATAAAAATAACCGCGAGCACCAGAAAATGAAAAAACCAACCAAGTTTACACCTGAGGATGTGAAAAGGGGGAAAAAGGAGATTCTCTTTCTAATGATCATCAACCCCTTCATTTAAGTGATCCTTAACCACCTCATTCACCTTTAAAATCTTGTTAGCCTCAATCTCAAGAAGTTCATCCACCTGTACTGAGATTGAAACGGACCACTGGTGTTATCAATCCCAACTCCTTGGTCCCTGTACCTGACTTCCCCATAAGGACCGTTAGTTCCTATGACCCATGCTTCCCAGTCCCAGATGTTCTATGGAATACATACAAAAGATGAAAAAGCCATCCTAAAGCCCAAAATGAGGAGTGGACGATAGTATATACCTTTAGGACCAAGGATTTCTTTAAATACTTGAGCAGAATACATAGGTGCTTGGAGATGTGAGTATTTATACTAATTCAAGAAATTATACACGATCTCTAAGATAATTCTACATGATCATTTAGAATTTACAGTATTTATAATTATATTTTTCTTTGTTGGGCAAAACTATGGATCGCATATTGATGCACATGCATGAGAAGTTGCACTCAAAACTTGACCTGTGCAAGTATCGATTCATGGTGGTTGATTCAAGCTTCACGATAAGAAAATTTCACATATTTGTTGAAACTACTCTTCGCTCAACCATGTATTTACATCTTGCCTTTCCCAAGGTGCTTTGATGGAGCAAAAGGGAATGGCTTCTAAGATCCGACTAAAAGGTCTTGTGAAGGATGTCAAAGTAGCAGGCTGGTGGGATCATGAAGCATGCATGAAGTTTTGGGTGGACTCTCACTTCTTTACTGACTACGTGCTTGGGCAATATGAATAATACAAGCCAGCATGGACGGATGTTGACTGTGTATTTGGGTCAATCAACATCAAACAATACTGGTTTATGCTTATCATCGATTTGGAGAGGTGCACAATCTTTGTATTTGACTCCATGCTGAACTACATCGGTAGTGATGTAGTTAATGGTTATCTTCAACTCATGGCCAGAGTAATACCTTCGATGTTGATTTCTGTCCGATTTGACATTCAAAATAGGAGGTTTAAGTACGGGCAATGGGAAGTGAAGAGATCGAAGGTGACCCTCCAAGACGGCACATATCTAGACTATATCATTTTTTGTGCTAAATTTATAGAATATTGTGTAATCGGTGTTGATAGGGCTAGGTTAACACATGCTAATAAAGCATTGTATAGGAAACAGTATGTTTCCCAGTTGTGGGCAAATAAATATTTATGGTAATAGAATTCATATTGCACTGTACATTTAACTAAGCAAATAAATAACTAAGCAATCGCCTAAAACTAACTCAACGATCACATATATCTGAGTAAACAATCACACATAATAACAAAGCAATCGCATACAAATAATAAAGCGATCATATAGAAACAACTAAGCTATTGCATGGATCGAAGTAAATGATCACACATAATAATAAGCGATCGCCCATAAATAACTAAACGATTGCACATAATAACTAAGTGATCGCCTATAAATAACTAAGCGATCACCCATAAATAATTAAGAGATAAATAACTAATTGATCGCCAATGAATAACTAAGTGATCGCCCATTTATAAAAAATCGATCGCATATAAAAATTATATATCATTGAGCCTAGATGAACTAGTGGCAGGTGTTATTAATGTTTGTCTACACGTTTTCTTCTTATGTCCTCTCTAACCATATCGTGTACACCTATGTATTTGACATGACTCCTCTCTAGTAGAAGTATCCTAACGATTTGACGTCGACCGACACTTGCTACCTTTCGTGGTCGTAGAATTTCAAAGTCTTCAAAATATGGTCTTCGACTCCATGTTGGTGTTGCATGGAATACATATTGAATGCTTGAGAAATAGTTGAAGAAAGAAGATGGAAGGCTTTGGTATGAAGGCTATTTAAAATTGGGGGTAATTTTGGAATTTCGCATGCGCAAAAGGTCAGTGGTAGAAAAGTTTTTAGGAAGAACTCATTGGTAGAAAAGTTTTTGGTTTTTTGGTCATTTTGTGAAATTTTCCTAACTGTAAATTTGTTTGCTCTAAATAAGTAGAGTTCTAAAAATTATATACATAGTAAATAAATAGAGTGCAATGTCCAAAGACATTATGATTTGAGAGCAAATTCTTAATATAATAATTAAAAAAAAAAAAAAATCTATCTATATCTATATCTTAGGATTGGGAAAACTTTTTAATTCTTTATCTCATTTTATCTAATCTTTACAAATTTTAATACTAAAAATCACATTTATCCCTCACTAATATCTTAAATAAAAGAATAATATATATATATATATATATATATATTATATATATATATATATATATAATATATATATATATATAAAAAAACACATTTTATCACTAGTTAAATAAAGTGAAAAATATTTTTTACTTCACCTTAAATAAATGAGAGGAATTTTTCTTTAAGAAAATCACATTTTATCTCTACCCAATATCTATTCCACCTTTAATAAATGGAAGAACTTAAAAAAAAAAAAAAAAAAAAAATCAATTTTTATCTCTAAAACTAATATCTACTTCACATTAAATAAAGGGTTTTTTTTTTTTTTTAAAAAAAAAAAATCTATCTATATACATTACTTTTGTAAGATCAATGAAAACTAAATTTCATATATAAATATAATGATAACCCTTTAGTTTCCATATCTCATTTTTCTTGGTGGTTTCGATTTTTTTTGTAGCATTCAAGGTTTTTTTTTTCTTTTTTAATTTCATTAAGCATTGCTACTATAATTTTGGGTTTTTTTTTCCTTATTCAACATTTTAAGTTTTTTTTTTCAGCTCTATAAGTAAGGATCATTTACAATTTTTTTAGTTCAGTTATCTCTTTTTTTTTTTCAACATTTTTCTTTTTTTTTTTTTTAAAAGACCTTCATTTTTTTATTTGTTTAAGATATGTTATTTATTTCAAATTTTCTTTTTTCTTTTTGTTCTTATAATTTAACATGAATTGCGTTCCCTTTTTAAATCTTTGTTATTATCAATGCAACTAATGTTAGTTAGATTGTTTTCCTACTATCAAAGATTTAAATTAAGAGATAAAAAATTCAATTATAAAACTTTAAAAACTATTTTTAAAAAACAAATTAATTCTTTTTTTAGTAATATGAATATTTAAAAATATATATATAAAGAAAAAAATTAATTATTGACTCTTATTTCAACTTGTACATGTACTTTCATTTTCAACGATATGAAACGCATGCAACACACATAGTTCCAACTACTAGAACAAGAATAATCCTACCACACTGCGGAAATAATATTATTATCTTTTTCTAGTATAATGGATATACTATTATTAATCTGTTGGGAATGTTCTAGAACTCGCAGTTCGTAAATTTTGTGTTAAACATTCTATTTATCAATAAAATACTATTGAGTATCTTATTCAATAAAGTTGTTGTTTTTGCATTCTATTATAAAAATCCAATAAACATATCCATGGCTATAGTATGAATAGTTTAACTTTATGTGGTGACATAAATAGGATCAACTTAATAGTATATAGCCTAAATGGTCTATAAGTATATGAATGAAATTAGGTATCTCATCCTGATAACACTATTGGATGTGACCAATTTTGTATAGGTAAGATGACGTGATCCAAAGATCATTCATGTAGAGACATGTGAGTGGAGGCATCCTATGCAATGCATAAAGAATGGACCATGAAATAGTCACTTTTCTTTATAACAACCATTTACTGTTAAAACTGACTATTTCATACTTAAGTAACCGAGGATAACTCAATCTTAATCCTGAGCTAGCTATGAACTCCTGTTTATTCGGCTCAATAAGCCTTCCATTTTAGGGATAAGACCTGATGAAATATATCTACAGTGAGGAGAATGCAACTATCGAACGATAGTGGTGTGTCTTGATAGTTAACGAATAGTAATTAATTCGATTAAAAAGTTTTAACAAATTAATTACAAATCATTGGAGCTCATGATCTATAGGTCCATTAGGTTCTTCTATTAGCTCATTAAATTGGAATAATAAATTGAGTATTGATGTGTGAAATTAAGGTTATGAATTTGAAATTTTCAAAATCATTTTAAGGGGTTTTCGATTGATTGTATATGATACAATTATAAACGTTTAATTTAATTGAAATTAAATGAAATTGAAAAATTAATTAATATTTAAATTATGATCTAAATATAAAATTGATTTATTGGTGATATTGATATTTTATTAATTTAATATTTAAATATTAAAATAATATTATTTTAATTAAAAATCAATTAAAATTAGTTTTATTTAANATATTTAATTTATGATTTAAATATGAAATTGATTTATATTGGTGAAATTGGCATTTTATTAATTTAATATTTAAATATTAAAATAATATTATTTTAATTAAAAATCAATTAAAATTAGTTTTATTTAATTTAATTAATTTTATAAAATTGATTTTTGAAATCATTTTAAGTTAGTGGATTTTTCCAATTTTTGGGAAAAATCCACTAACCACATTTGATGGACTATCACCAAAATCCATTTCTTTGTGTGATGATCTTCGAGCTGGAGTTGCCCTTCATGCAACCTTGTACAATTGCATGAATTCTACCTATATATAGAAACTCCATGCATGAAGATCAAGAAGTAATCTGAGTTTTACTTGCGGAAGTGAAAACTTGAAAAACCCTACACCTCCTTCACTTGTTCTTCATCAATTCAACTTGATTTAAGTGTTTCCACCACATGTTTCAGCTTAAGCATAGTAGGGAAGATCTCGGTGGTAGTCCTCTTGAAGTTTCAAGCTCTATCTTTGTGGATCTCAGCTGAATTTGTGAAGGAAATCTTAAAAGGTAATATGTATTTCAAACCCTCTTCTGAATATCATATGAACAACATGCTTAAAACTCAAATTAAATGTAGTTTAAGTGCTTATTGATTCTGAAGTCTTCTATTGCATGTTTTATCAATCATTCAATTGGTATCAGAGTATGATTTAAGCGCTTAACTATTGTTAATTTAAGTTTGGTGAGTGTTTTTTCATGAACTACATGAAATAGTATGATGATATGGTTTTTCTAGTACTTTTTTATAGTAAAAAGACAGTTTTTATGATATTTTGATCTCGAGATGCCCTAAATTAGTTAGAAGCTTTAGAGGGTCTTAATGAGCTTAAAAGATGTTATTTGCTGATTTGGTTCTAATTTAATGAATTTTGATAGCTTTTTTTATTGTTTCTACAAATTTTCTCACTGATGTGCTCGCAGCAGTAAAGTGATGCGCCGTAGCAGTAAGGTGATGTGTCTGCATCAGAAAGCCTAAATTTTCAGATTCACGCCCAGACAATTATGGTTGTTATTTTCTCGATCAAAGCTGTTATTCAACCCCTAAAATGATGGGTAAACGTCCATACCACGATTTTAAGTCATTCCTCAGCCAATTTAAGCCTATATAACGAATGGGAAGCCTCCTCCTTCATCAAACAACTCTTTATTGTCAAATTCTTCACCATTTCTCTACAATTTCTGTCATTTTGCAGCAGACCCCTTGGGCATCTTTTCAACTTCTCAAGTTAGTAGCAAGAACGAAAGTTCCTCTGAGGCGTAGTGGCTCTAGGTTATCTTATCCCGTGAAAGCGTGTTGTAAGAGGAGATTTATCCTTGAAAAGGAGAATCAATCTAGGGAAAGACTACGAAATTGAGCATTTACCTCAAAAGGCACCTTAGAGTTTTATTTTCCAGCATTATTCTCTTATTCGTTCATTCTAGTTCTTTATTTTCTTTCTTTATCCACTGAACATAATCTTGTAGCTATGATTTTTTATTTAATGAAATCTATTAATTTATTATTAATCATAAGCTAAATTCTTTAAGTGATTCAGCTATGTGAATACCCTAGGGTTTTATGGCTTAAGCAATGTTTATGTTTCATACCTCTTTGACTTTTCCATTTCCTTTGTTGAGTTTATGGAAAAATATTGTTGATTTAAACTGATAGCTTAATTTAGCAATCTAGTGGAGTCTTAATATTGAGAAGGTTAGAATATAAACTATTGTCACAAATAAATAGGGGACTATAAGCCTAGGATTAGGAAGGTTAGTGGCCTTAGGAATAAGAGATACTGTAGGATAAATAATTTGAACTTGAATTAATCTAAGATTCAGCTAACCATGGGAACATTAGACATTAGTGATAACTTGTAGAAATACAAGTTATTTTTGCTCTTAAGTTGGAACAACTAAGATTTTTAATGATAAATTCTCCTCATTTTTAGAAGAAACGCATGGATTTATTCAAACATTAGCAAACTCATACAAAAGAAGTTTTATTACTAAATATCGCGGCATTAACGCATTGTATTACAGGATTTCAACTCAAGGATTAACGCTAAAGCATTAGACAAGTGTCACAGGAAAAGCTCTAACGCAAGGGCCATATGTTGGAGGGAGTTCAACGCAGAGAAGATTCATTGCTCTAGGCTGATTGTGTCACATCACCACTTGCAAGTATGGGCACCTGCAGCAGGTGGCGTCTGAAAATTTTCCAAGTAGCAGGCGGCGTCTGAAAAGCTTCCAAGAGTCAGGAAGCTAACTAGGGCATGGACTTTAATGCTGACCAGGACATGGACTTTAATGCTGCCCATTCACCAAGTGGACATGACCAACGCCTATAAATAGACAAAGTCCCTCCAGAGTTAAGAGTTCGAAGAAAAATTGTCAAGATCCTTACTCTCTGTATATTGTAGTCTTAGTTCTGTAGAAGTTGTGCCGTGGTGTAGAGACAATCAAAAGGATTGAGAACCACCACCACTGCCAGTCAGGGAGCGAAGGAAGCCACCCTTGAGAAAGACACTCCATCCAGTTCCTATCAAGTGATTGTACACAACAAGATTGAGCCAAAGAAATGCAAGAGATTGTATTCTTTGGCTTGACTCAGTTTCCTTCTTATTTATCGTTTTCATGCCATTTGATTAACTATTGTTTTTTTTGTAAAGACTCCTTGTTTCTTTATAAAATTCATATTTGATCTATCATACTTACTAATGTTTATTTCTTATTTATGTTGAATGCATTAATACTTTATGCACAACTTCATTCTAATGCTCAAGCCAACTTGACAACTTGGTAAAAGCATCTTTAATTTAGACTATTCGAAAGAATAACTAAGCTGCATTAAGTAGGACACCTAGTACAGTTAGAGATAGACTTACTGGTGTCTATTGCATTTTGTGCTAGACGCATGCATCGTAGAGATAGGTTTTGTATGTTATTCACGTTAAGAAATGTTGAATGAAGTCTGACGCATAAACAAAAGATAAGCAAATCATCCCATCTCATTCACATCACATCCTAGTTGTATACACTCATCTTAGACCGACGCGTCCACTTACCTTAAACTCTATTTTCACATGATCCATCATTCACTACTCCTCTTTTGTATCTTCTTGTACAGGCACAACAATTTAGTGTAAATAATACATTTCTCACATTCATTTAGGAAAACACCTACAGTAGATACAACGCAAGGTCTGCGTTTGGTCAATTGAATCCCTAAGTTCGACCCTGGACTTACCAGGAACCTAAATCAGATTTATACTTGGGTCTTGTTTAGGAACACTTGAACATCATTATTAGAAGTTATGTGCGTTCTGTGCATATATCTAACACCCCAACGCGTTACAATTATTTAAATGCATCAAAGCTTAAACACATCACTTGAATTTAGAACCTATTTTTTCAATTTATTTTATACAATACACTCCCAGAGCAAATCATTATAGCAACGAACAATTAGTTTCTTATATCTCCTAAAGGAATTTGACACAAGACCGAATAGGAGTAGTATTCTGTTCATGCATATTTCACTATCTTGGTATGATGTAGCAACATCACTTACAACATAGAACCAAAAGGTTAGTATAAAACTATATCCCTATTCAGCACTCTTGTTTATTACTTTTATCAACATTCGACCTAAAAATCACTTATTCACTGGTTTCCCATTGGGATGCATCGAAAAGCTCTTTCTTAGAGGAATTGAATTGCATAAATAGTCTCGTGGGATTCGACTCTTGGAATACTCCAAGATTTGTTACTTAATCGACAGTGTATGCTTGTGCTTAGACCATATTTATTCTCATTTTCATCACTTATACACATTTGGTCAATCAAGTTTTTGCATCGTTGATGGGGACTATTTCAATTTTATTTCTTTTTGAAATTGTGATTAGATTGCGACCACATTGTCTTTTTCTCTTAAAATCTAATTTTGGTTTGCTTTTCTTTTGTAGGTTGTACTTAGTGCATAAGCAAAACAACTTACCATTTTTTAATTAGATCTATTGTTCGAAATGACCCACGGATTGCCTCATATGTCATTGCAACATTGACGACACAATTTTCTGAATTAACCAACACGTTTGAAAATCTATATGAGAGATACAATGCCTCTATTACTCCTAAATACAAACTTTCTAATACTTTTTGTTTTAATTTTTGTAAAGATCATTTTGGTGGTAGATGTTCATATTTGTCTATGTCTTGTTTTTATTGTAGAGGAAAACATGTGTGTTAACGATTGTTCTTATAATCCTGACTCATTGTTTTATATAGGGAAAGAAAGTAGTCATATCTTTCTTAATCCATTTTCGAATGAGCATAAGAAAGGATGGAAAGAGTTGTAATGACCCAACATTTCAAGTCCTCTAACTAGGATCATTACTACCATGCCTACAAATTCAAAACTACAACCAGTTGAGCATTTTATGTAAAATAATAAGTTTCTAAGCACATAAATAACAAAAATAAGATCTGATTTGGGATCCCAAAAAAAATTTAATAAAATGAAACATTTAAATTTAAAATTGAAAGGATATGCAAATACCCATTGCGGAAGCGATCGTGTCCCAATTCTAATTTTACAGAACATACAGAAAACATAGAGGACGAAAACAAGATATACATAATCTAATAAGCACGATTTTGCATAGAAATTAAAGAGAAAGAAGAGATCCAATGATCACATACTCTTAAAGACTAAACTCTTCACGATTCCTCTCCGAGTCTCAAACACAACAAAACTTTGATCACGAAACAACAACAACAAATTTTCAAATAATCGAACACCACCACACGGAAACCTCGTTATTCTCGGGGTTGAGAATCGAGAGTTTACGAGCTTCAAGATTAATTTGGAAAGGAAGGAAGATTAATTTGAGAGAGTCTAGAGAACCAAAATAACACACCACCTTTTTTGTGTTCTAATTTGTGATCTTTTAAATGCAAGAAGATGATCCATATTCCATCTCTTTTGCATTTCCACTTCCATATAATAAAATGAGAAAATAATGGGAGGGAAGTTATCAAATAACTCCCTCCCTAATAATTGAATTTTTAAATTGAAAACCTTCGATTTAATTTTATATATATCATATATTAAAACCATATGTTATTTCTAATATAACTTATAACCTACAGTTTATATTATATCACATATAATATAATCTATAGTTTAATATTTTATCACTTAACTTATAGTATTTAATATGAATCAAATTCATATTAATTTTAATCTATAGTTTTATATATGAATCACATTCATATTAATATTTGAACCATATTCAAATATTTATTTTTCTCTCAAACAAAACTTTATATTATAATGTACCATATACATTATATTAATAATAGCTCATTTAATTTTATATTAATTATATCTTATATAATTAATTCCATTTATTAGTTCGAACAATTCAAATCAATCCAAAATTAATTCGATTCTTATTAATCCCAATTGAGCTAATGAGGGGATCTTATGGACCTATAGATTAAAGCTCAAATGGTATTTGATTAATTTATTAAAATCTTTAATTAAATTAACCAACTTTCATTAACTGTCGTTAACTCCACTAAAGACCAACAACTACACTCTGAGCACTATAGATATATTTATATGTCCATTGGATATAACCAATCAATAGTGTACTGACCATTCACAAATTACTTGTAAGTACAGTTCGATCAAAATTATCATTTTGCCCCAGTAGTTACATCTAACTCCTTAAGTACCACTAATCTCTCTAATGAATAATAAGTTATAGTCCAACTATAACCAAACCTGTCTCGAGCTAGGAGATGGTATGGCATCACATTGTTCAAGCCCCGGTAATTAGCCCTTAAGGGAGCAATTTCTCTACTTACCACAAGAATATAGAAAGAGTGAATTTTTTCTTGCGAAGCTGTGTTCCCAGCTCCCCAATCAAACGAGTCCCCAAAATGATAGACATATTGAGTCGACGAAACTAGCCACTCTCACCGATACAAATCAAAGCACCGCCTTCATAGGCAAGAGTTCACAACTCACTCAGTATTCAGGTCAAGTCACCTATGGTCATCTTGATGAAATATAAGTCTCGACTAACAATGGTGTTATATAGAGAGACTATTCATTTCGTGTTTCGATCTTATACAGAATCTTTGTATTGAATACCTCCGTTCGCATGTCCTCACATGAATGATCAGGATTAGATCATTTATAGCACTTTACAACAATTATAAAAACTACAAAGTGGGTCGTAGTGTCACCAGGATAAAGTACCAAATCTTATCCATCTACTACAGACCGTTTAGGTTATCACTTAAACATGATCCACCTATATGTCTCTACATACATGTTTAAGTTATAGAAGATAACCTAAAATCTTAGCTTATTGGTTTTTGTGGGTTATTTCAACTAAATGTCGAATAAAATACCTCTTATTTTATTAAATAAATAAAGTGTTTGTACAATACAATTACAAACTACAAAACCAAGAGATTTAGAGCACTAACCCCAACAATCGCCCACTTATCCTAAAGCTAGTGGGGTGTACATAATAAAAATACAAACCAGTATCTAGTACACAAAAAACAAGAAACTAGGGCATACAATACACGTCTAGTAATATCTCTCACTTATCCTAGACTAGATACGAATTGTCTCATAGACCTAGACTCCCCAGGTGACTCTCAAACACCTTTGCTATAAGGGCCTTTATAAACAAATCAACAATATTGTACTCCAAGGCAATCTTGGTGACAATCACGTCCCTTCGATGCACAACCTCCTGAATCAGGTGATACTTACGCTCAATATGTTTTCCATGTTTGTGACTCCTAGGCTCCCTGAAATTAGCCACAACCAGTATTATCACAATAAAGGGTGATGGGTCTTGACATGTCTCGAACAACTTTCAAGCCAGTCAAGAATTTCCTGAGCCAAACAACCTTCTTGGCAGCTTCACAAGCCACTACATATTATGCCTCCATAGTGGAGTCACCAGTGCACCCCTATTTGGTGCTTCTCTAGGCTATAACTTCCTATTAAGAATAAACACTGATCTTGAAGTGGATTTTCTAGAATCCCTATCAATCTGAAAATTAAAGTTAGTGTATCCTGTAAGGATCAAATCCTTAGACCTATACACTAGTATATAGTCCCTTTTTCTCCTAAGATATTCGAGGATAGATTTAACGACTATCCAATCTAATCCCAGATTAGAGTGATATCTACTAGCTATCCCCAATGCATAGCAGAGGTCAGATATAGTACATAATATCGTATATATCAGGCTAGCAACAGACGATGCATGGAGGATCTGTCTCATCTCCTCAACTTTTTAAGGTGTCTTAGGACACCATTCCGTAGGCAAGACAATCCCGTGCCTGAAAGGTAGCAAGCCTCTCTTGGAGTTTTGTATCAAATACTTGACAAGCATCTTGTCAATGTATGATGCCTGAGATAATGTCAAAAATTTATCTTACGATCCTTAAAGATTTGTATGCCCAAAACAAATTGTGTCTTTTCCAAATCTTTCATTTGGAATTGGGCCACTAGCCACTTTTTTATATCAGTCAATAGACCCACATAATTTCCAATGAGTAGGATATCTTCTACATATAATACTAAGAAATCTACTGAACTATTGATGATTTTCTTGTATACGCAAGGTACATCAACATTTTGATTAAAGTCATAAGCATAACATTTACACAAGGTTCATCAACATTTACACAAGGTTTGAAGCCCTCCCACTACATTGAGGTTTCCTCAACAATTGAGGTGGATGTGATCTACTAAATGAACCAACATCAACAACTCTTTTGATGTACCTGGCTTTTCAACAACTCTTGTTGAAGGTTCATTAGTTTCACTGTAAAGCTCATTCAATATTATTTTACTGTGTGGTTTGTACTCCCTGATGTAGCATTTATCACAAAAACACTTTATTATATTTAGGATTGTAGAAGTAACCACCTCTCATTTCATTAGGGTAGCCTACAAATAAGCATAATTATGAACAAGGTTCCAACTTTTTATGATTTCCCTAAAGAACATCTGCTGGACAACCCCAAATTCTAAAATGGCATAAACTACCTTTACGGCCACTCCATAATTCTAAAGGTGTTTCGAAAACACTCTTGAATGTAACATAGTTCAAAATATAGGTTGCAGTTTGTACAACATATCCCCAGAACAAGTCAGGTAAGTAAGTGTAACTAATCATAGATCGACTAATCATAGATCGAACCATATCCAACAAGGATCGATTTATCTTTTCTGATACACCATTCTGCTAAGGTGTACCAAGTGTTGAGAGTTGGGATACAATTCTATGTTCCATCAAATAGTCTTGGAATTTCAAATCCATATACCCTCCACTTCGATCAAATCGAAAGGTTTTGATTATTTTACTCAATGCATTTCCAACTTCAACCTTATACTCCTTGAACTTTTCAAGGGCTTCAGACTTATGTTGCATTAAGTAAACACATCCATACCTCTAATAATCATCAGTGAAGGTGATGGAATATTCAAACACTCATCTTTCCTTAACATTCATAAGACCACAGATGTCCAAATGTACAAGTTCTAAGGGTTCTTGGCTCTATGACCTTTTCTAATAAAAGGTCTCTTAGTTATTTTGCCTTCAAGACATGACTCACATATTGGTTGAGAATTTTCTTTCAACTCACTTAGAAGTTCATTCTTAACCAACCTCTCAATCCTATTGAGATTTATGTGACATAATCTTAGGTGCCAAAGTTGGACATTTTCTTTAGGAGAAACTTTTTGTCTTTTGTTTTGAGTTATCGCAGTTCTAAACAATTCAATATTAAGGAGGACCTTTGATGCTAACAGCCTTAGCACATATAGGTTACTCTCTAACTTTGCAGAACAAATCTTAACACGATTTTTGTAAATAAACGCTTTATTCACATTGAAAATTTAAGTGTACGATTGTTTTAATAAGCATTTGATAGAAATCAAATTCCTTTTTAAATCAAGAACTACATAAATATTTTTAATAAAATAATAAATTTTTGTAAATAAAGCTGGAGTCCTCCCACTGCCACAACTACGACGATGTGTCCAATTCCAACCCGCATCATCATCTCACCAGTCTTTAATTACCGCCAGGAACTAATTTTCTGAAATGAAGAACAAACATGGTTAGTGGCACCTGAATCAATTATCCAGGCAGAATCATCATTCTCCCCTAAACAAGTTTCCAACACGAGTAAATCATATTTACCTTGTTTAGAATTCTTCTTTTCTGCCAAATATTTGGGACAATTCCTCTTCTAGTTTCCCTTCTAGTTGCAATGAAACAAATTCCTTTTGTAGTCTTGGCCTTCTTACTCTTGTAGTCAGCTTTCTTACTCTTGTAGTCAGCAGCGGAGTTAACTTTCCCCTGACTTCCCTTATTCTTCTTTCTCTTTTTGGTGTCAGAGGAAGAAGGTGCAGACTTTGTTTCAGAGGTAGAACCTCTATAGAAATTTTTGGAGGATGAGACAACATATGCCTCATTCTTATGTTCCTTGACTTTCATGAAGGATTGGTATAACTACAGCTCATTGAGCAGAGTGGTCAGGTTGTAGTCAAGCCTTTTCATAACAGCGTTGCTATGGAACTGTAGGAAACTTTCAGGTAAAGTTTCTCGGATGAAGCTAAATTGACTGGCCTCATCAATGACAAACTTGTTCATCTCCGCCACGTTGAAATGGACCATCATGTTCAGAATATGTTCATGAACTGATGTCTCTTCTTTCATTCAGGCATTGAAGATATACTTGAGAGCATCATGCTGGAGTTGTGAGGATTGTTGTCCAAACATTCCCCTGAAGACTCTATGATCTCATGGATCATGAGCATGGGCTCATGCTACTTGGCCAAAACTTCAAACAAGTTGGCCAAGATATACGTTCAGGTCTTTTCATTCTCCTTGACCCATTGCGCATATGCCTCCCGAATATTTTGGGTTGCATTAACAGTTGGGACTTGAGGACACTCCTCAACCAAGACTAATTGCAGGTCATCGATAATGAGTACAGTGTTAATAGTATTTTTCAAGCTCGTATAATTATCATCGTTTAACTTATCAGCGAAAAACAGGTTTAAGCGTTCGTCATTATGAAATTGCTGAAACCATATAATTTATTTATATTAATTATTTGACGCATTACCCAGTTAAACAACCAATCAATTTAGAAAAATTCTATTATACCCTCTATGATATCTATTTTGCAATGATGCTTCAATGGGCAGGGTAAAAGTCAATGTAGAGTGATCAGGTACCCCTTCACTGAATTGAGACAACCTCAACTAATAATTACACCAGAATAACAATTAATCCTATAATTATTAGTCACCATTGTTTAGCCTAGAAAATATTAACTTGTTTAACATTTTCTCGTAAGTGTAACCCCTCATTTTAGATTATAGAGTTCTGTCCAATGAGCCAACCGTATGAAAAAAATTGATTAGGGCAAAAACTAAAGCAATACTATCCATTTTTGGAGTTTGAGCAAAACTTCATGTAAATTTCATCCGTAGGGGGACACAAGCAAAGGTGTCTCGAGGTTGAGCATGAAAGTTTAATTCAAACTAATGAAAGAGACTGTGGGATGTGTTGACGCACTTCCCTCTCACACTTACTATAAACACTCTCTCCATTCACCTTGATATTAACCTATGCAAACACTACCCATAAGGGACACAAGCCAAGGTGCCCTGAGACCGAGCATAAGTCTCAAGTTATGAACGTTCAGGGAGAAACGTGGAAGGAAAAATGAAGTACCATGTACTCATTTTCCTCCCACCGAGTGTTTTACGTAAAGTTGATGAACTTAGAAAATTCGGTTAATACTTTTACTACGTGTTGGTTAACTTTTCTCAATGTAACATTTACGTTGGAGAGTTTAACAACGTTGATTTATGTTCATTAAACACTTTAATAAACATTAATTACTGATTGCATGCTTGTATCAAATCTATCTAATTCACCTTCCAGGTCGGTTCCCAAGTAGGGGTGTTTCATTTCCGCCAGCTTAAATACCTCAGCCTGGACAAAATTGTCCTTAGACAAAGGTTCCTTATAAATGCATTTATTACAAATTTAATCTTTTATTTGAAATCAATTTAATCATATTAAACTGAATTAAAAGATTAAATCTATTCCTAATCGTATTAGAAATTTTTATTAAATATAGGTCTAATGTTAGTGCAATTTAAAACTATTTTTTGAAAATTAACCTATGTTAGCATGCAACTCTTTGTTATAGATTTTAATTCTAATTTCATTTGACTTATAACTATTATAAAGTTTAAATGAAACAATTAAAACCTAAACATACATCCATACATCTAAACTATATATTATAACATTTATAATATAAATGGTGTATGGAAATGTTATTTATGCATGCATTCATATATAATAACCATAATACTATATGACACATGAGTATGCTTAATATATCATGCAACCTTATAATATAAATTTTTTTATTAAAATTGATGCGATCAAATGTATATCCTATGGTGGGATTTTTCTATATGACATACATTATGATATATATTAAAAAAAATAACCATACATCACATTCATAATTAAAAGCATCAATTTGGATCAAGATTGGCTTCCTAAACTTTTAATTAACTTAATAAAACAATTATATTAATTTAATTAAACAAAAAAAAAACACATAACTATTACTTTGATAAATAAATAAAAGAAAAGAAAATTGTTGCAACCATCGAATGGCCTCGGACACACAATTTGAGCGTCACCATTTGCGCACGCCTCACGTTCGGGGCACAAAAAATCTCCATTTTTTCTCTATTTTCCACCAAATCGAAGCCGAAAATTTATTACCAATGACTCAGGCTATGAATTACAGACTCGATAGTAAATAAATATACCAAAAATAATAGGCCCTTTACATATGGAATCAAAATCAAATGGCATAAATTTAAAAACCAATCCCGAAAATGTCCAAACGTGCAAACCACATTCAACATATATCTATCCAGAAAAAAAAAATCCCACTAATACTCTGACGTACATTCAAATATCAAAATTGGGACTCAAATTTACGCTCTAATACCAATTGAAAGGATATGCAAATACCCGTTGCGGAAGCGATCGTGCCCCAATTCTAACTTTACAGAACATATAGAAAACATAAAGGACGGAAACAAGATATACATAATCTAATAAGCATGATGAAGAAGAGATCCAAGGATCACATACCCTTGAAGACTAAACTCTTCACGATTCCTCTTTGAATCTCGAACACAATAAAACTTTGATCACGAAATCACAACAACAAATTCCCAATCAATCGAACAAGAACACGCAGAAACCTCATTATTCTCGTGGTTGAGAATTATTGAGAATTTGTGGGCTTCAAGATTAATTTGGAAAGGGATGAAGATTAATTTGAGAGAGTGTAGAGAACCAAATATATTAAAACCATATGTTATATCTAATATAATACATAACCTATAGTTTATATTATGTCACACATAATATAACCTATAGTTTAATATGTTCTTACTTAACCTATAGTATTTAATATGAATCAAACTCATATTGATTTTAACCTATAGTTTTATATATGAATCACATTCATATTAATATGTGAACCATATGCAAATATTTATTTTTCTCTCAAACAAAATTTTATATTATAATGTATCATATACATTTATTATATCTCAAATAATTTTATATTAATTATATCTTATATAACTAATTCCCTTTATTAATTTGAACAATTCAAATTAATCCAAAATTAATTCAATTCTCATTAATCCCAAGTGAGCTAACGAGGGGACCTTATGGACCCAGATTGAAGCTCCAATGGTACTTGATTAGTTAATTAACTCTTTAATTAAATGAACCAATTTTCATTAATTGCGATCACTCCACTAAAGACTGACAGTTGCACTTTTCATACTATAGATATATTTTTGTATTGGATATAACCAATCAACAATGCATTGACCCTTCACAAATTGCTCGTAAGTACAACTGGCCAAAATTATCGTTTGCCCTTGTAGTTACATCTAACTTCTTAAGTATCATTGATCCTTCTAATGAACAATAAGTTATAGTCCAACTATAACCGAGCCTCTCTCGAGTTAGGAGAGGGTGTGGTGCCACATTGTTCAAGCCTCGGTAATCAGCCATTAAAGGAGTAATTTCTCTACTTATTCTAAGAATAAGGAATGAGTGAATTCCTTCTTGTGAAGCTACGTTCCCAGCTCCTCAATCAGAAAAATTCTCCAAATGATAGGCATATTGAGTTGCCGAAACTGACCACTCTCACCCATACAAATCAAATGACTGCCTTCATTAGCAAGAGTTCACAACTCACTCAGGATTCAAGTCAAGTTATATACAGTCATCCTGATGAAATGTAATTCTCGACTAACAGCGGTGTTATATAGAGAGACTATTTATTTCATGGTCAGGTCTTATACAAACGCTTTATATAGAATACCTCCATTCGCATGTCACTACATGAATGATCAGGATTAGATTATTTGTTGTACTTTACAATAATTATAACAACAATAAAGTAGGTCATATTCGTAGTGTCACCAAGATAAGGTACCCAACCTTATCCATTTACTACAAATCATTTAGATTATCATTTAAACATGATCCATCTATATGTCTCTACATACATATTTAAGTTACAAAAGATAACTCTGGATCTTAGTTTATTGGTTTTTGTGGGTCAATGCAACTAAATGTCGAATAAATACATCTTATTTTATTAGATAAATAAAGTGTTTGTACAATACAATTACAAACTACAAAACCATGAGATTTCAGATATCAACCCCAACAAAAATTATTAAACACAATAGTTTTAAATGAAATACATGTTAAACTTCTTTAAAACATGACGCTGAGTGGAAGTGACTCTCTAGTCCTGTATGATACCTTCAATATACCTTCTCGTCAAGTGACTGGTACATTTTTGCCTTTGACTGAAAAGTATTTTAAGGAAAGGGTAAGTATTTAAAATATTCAATAAGGGTTCCCACTACCGGGATCAGGCTATGGAAACACATGAAACGTTGAACTGAATATTCTAAACTGGTGGGACCTAATCTGAAGTACTAAAGTTGAACATAAGTTGTCATCTGAGTGAACCATTTTACCTGACCTACCATATTAACTGGTGAACGCGAAGGAACATAACTGGTGAACTCGAAGGCATATATAAATTGGTGGACCTGAAAGCGCACATAAAATAATAGACCTGAGGGCGCACGTTGTTGGGGTTGATGCCCTAAAGTCTCGTGTCCTGTAGTTTGTAAACAGTTTGTACGAACACTTGTGTTGTATAATATATGATGTTTACTTCACATCTTGTTTTTGGTCAATTATATGTTTTATTTTCTTTACCACAAACCAATAAACATAAAATCCCTGGTTATCTGTATGTAACTTAAGCATGTATGTGGTGACATACAAGTGGATCATGTCTTGAGTGATATCTAAAATGGTCTGTAGTATATGAATATAGGAGGGAAACCTTATCCTGGTAATGATACGGATGCAGCCCGCTTTATGGAATGGTCATAAGTAGTGTTGTGACTTGTACAGATGGTCTGATCCTGATCATTCGTGTTGGGGACATGCGAGCGGGGCGTTCTATACAAAGAGTTTGTATAAGACCTGACCACGAAGTATTAATGCCTCGTTATATAACACTGTTCATGACAGAGACTTCACTTCACTAGGATGACCATAGGTAACATGACCTCAATCATGAGTGACTTGGGAACTCCTGCCATTGAGGGTGGTCCTTTGATTTGTATGGGTGCGAATGGCCAGGTCGCTGATTCAAACCTACCATTTTGGAGATTCGTCTAATTTAAGAGCTGGGAACTCAACTATACAAGATGGAATTCACTCATTCCCCAAGGCAGGGGTAAGTAGATAGATAGCTCCCTTAAGGGCTGATTCCAGGGTTTGAACGATGTGGTGCCACACACCTTCTCTTGGCCCGAGAGGTGTTCACACATAGTTGGACTATGTTGTATTGTTCATTAGAGGAATCAGTGGTACTTAATGAGTGAGATGTAACTACAAGGGAAAAACGGTAAATTGGTCCAGCTGTACTTACGAGCATCTATGAAGGGTCATCTTACTCATGATTGGTTATATGTGATGGACATAAAAATATATCTGTGATAAGAAGAGTTAAGCTGTTGGTCTTTAGTAGAATGTCTGACAGCTAATGGATGGTGGATCTCGTGGCTAAAGAGTTTAGTCAGCTATTCACGGACCACTGGAGCTTCGAGCCAAAGGTCCATTAGGTCCCCTAGATAACTTGGATAAAGTCGAGAATCAATATTTGGTTTAATTTGAAATGTTCAAATTGACAAGAGAAAGTTCGATTATATATAATATAATTGGACTGGTTAATTATATATGATATAATTGGCTAAATGTATGAGATACATTATTTTGGAGGAAATTAGATATAAATATGATTTATATCAAGTAGAGGAGAAATTACTATAGTAGATATGTGATATCAAACTATAGGGTAAGAATATAATATGATTATATTTATTAATTATTTAATTTGTTAATTATATGATAATTGTGCATAAAATTTCTCTCAAACGTGTGTTAGTGGGAGCAGCCGCATCAGTTATTGTAATCGAAGAATAAAATAAAATTTTGTTTCATTTTGCAAATGTTCGAAAGGTTTGAAAATTTTGGCATTGGTGTGGAAACGTAAACAATTGCATAAGTCGAGAGCCTATACGATAGTCGCTCAGCGCCTAAACGATTGCATACCTCGCACCTAAACGATCGCGCGTTTGTAGGAATGTATCAATAGCAGCCAAAACACAAGAATCATCTAAGCACTCAAATTCACTAATTTTGGCAAAATATAAAGCATGTTATTGCAGAAACAAGTGAGTTTCAAGACATACCTCTTGAAGAACTTCTTCAAAGCTCCTTCACTAGTTGTTATCTTCTCCAAATCTTGTTGTGGACCACCTCAAGATCTTCCCCACTATTCTCTTGGTGCTCTAGATTAAGTTGTAGGACTCAAAACAAGCTTGAATCAAGGGTAAAAGGAGAAATGCTCACTGCAGAAAATCAGCTGAAGAACTCTTTCTTCAAACCAAAATTTCTCTCAAAATCTCTATAGATTGCATGCCCGATTTTCACTCCAATCTATTCATTATATTGCAGATCAACATGCAAAGAAAAGAGTTGCATGAGTTGTAGCTCATGATTAGAGAAGACAAAGCCAAAGCAAATACTTCATGTGTGAGCAACTTAGGTGATGGATCATGGAAAAAACCTTTTTTTTCCATTTTGTGTGTTTTTGGTTTTTTTTCCTTTTCCAATTTTATCTCAAAAAATCAAATTTTGATTTTTTTTTAAAAAAAATTAATTAATGTCATAAATTAATTATTAAATAAAACTTAATCAATTTAATATCAAATATTAAATTAATTTTAACACAAATCCATCTTTATATATTTAAATCATATTTAAATATATACAAATTCTCCTATTCCGTTTAATACTCAAATTAAACATGTAATTATATCTCATAATTATATCTCATATAATTACTAATTCCTTTAATTCTAATTTGAACGATTCAAATTAACTTATCACGCTATTCTAGAGCTAGTCCGTTACAAGCTAGTAGGGGGACGGGCTCCAACGATCCGAGATTAATTGGCTAAACTCATTAGAACAAATTAATCCTCATTCGTTAACTAATGGGTCATTCCACTAAAGCCTATAGTTGCTCCCCTCAGTGTAGATATATTATGTCTATATGATTTAACCATAATCAGCAAGTCGATCCTTCACAGGTTGTTCGTAATAACGGCTAGGTCAAATATCTGTTTTACCCTTGAGATTACGTCTTATTCCTCAAGTCCCTACTGATTCTTTAATGAACAACTGATTTGTGATCCAATCACTAAACTAAACTCTCTCAGCCCAGTGAGAGGGTGGGGTCCCTTGTTCAAGACTTGGATTCAATACTTGAGAGAACAAGCTTTCTTCTATCCCTAAATCGGGTAGGCGTGAACTCCATCTTGCATCATATATCCCCAGCTATCTATCCGGTCTTACCCCTAAAATGGGAGTCTTATTGAGCCGGCGTTGTTGAGCCAACCCTCAACTATGCAAATATACGGGCAATCCCGAATAAATAGAAGTTCAAAGTTAGCTCAAGATTAAGATCGAGTTACCTAGGTTATCTAGGTGAAATAATCAGTCTTAAACAGTAAACAGCGTTATAAAGTAAGAGTGACTTATTTCTTGGTCATGATCTTATGCAAACTCATTGTATAGGACCCCTCACTCCTCATGTCATAACATGTACGAATTAGGATCACATCATATATAGCACTTTATAACTCTTTGTAATAACTACAGAGTAGGCCGCATCCAATGGTGCTACTAGAATAAGGTGCCTAACCTAATTTATGTACCATAGATCATTTTGACTATTTACTCGAACATGATCCACTCTTATGTCTCCACATAAAATTCAAGTACTCATACAATAGTCATGGGTCGTAGTTTATTTGATTTAGACTTTCATACAATTTATGAGATCAATAACAAATATATTGATAATAAAAAATGTTTATTATTTTACAAACTACGAGTTTTTAGGACATAAAACCCAACAACGATAGTCCCTAAACGATCGCTTAGCTTTCCTAAACGATCGCAAAGTGTGTCGTGTTTTTCTAAACGATCGTTCACCTTTTACTAAACGATCGCTTAGTAAAACCTATACGATCATGTAGCTTCTTCTAAACGATAAGCACTTAGCTATATGATAGCTTCCTTTTCTCTCCCACTTACTTATCATCTACACGATTAGTTCTTCTCCAACCTCTACCAAACTCACCAAAGACCACACTTTAGATTCTCACTCAGAGAATACCAAGGGCTCCATTTTGGTGGTGTCATCCCCGCTGCGTTCACTTGTTCGTGACTGATCGTGCTGCTGCAGCCGACGCATTTACTGGACAATAGAGTACGGGTGAAGATTCTTCTGCTGCATCTGAGTTCCAAAGCTTGAAGAGCGTCTTCAACTGGTATGAGAACTCTTTTCCTTGTAATTTTATTATTCAAAGCATGCCGTTAATTACTGTATATTTACATAACTGTATGTTAAAATGTATATGTTATATTTCGGTCAAGGTGAAATCGGAAAGATCCAAATGCGCTCATGGATGCTCTTTGTTAAGAGATCCTTCACACGTTACCTGGTAAACCTTAAGACATAGATAAACTGGTGGACTCAAAAGTGCACATAAACTAAATTTGTGGTTGAAGGAAATCGAACATGAGGATTTTCATGAGCAGCGAAATGATCGTTCTAAATTCCATTCGTATTGGAACATACACAATTACAATCAAGAAACGGAAACAAACTGGCTATGCACATACTGGCTACTTTGGTATGCTCGGTATGAGAATCCAAAAGTGTGGGCTCTGTGTGGACTTTTTTAGAGAACGAGAGCGAAGGAAGAACAATCGTGTAAACGATTGAGCAAGTGGGAGATGGCAGAGGTCTATCATATAGATGATTCCCAATCGTTTAACAAATGTCATGCAATCGTTTAGCAAAAGCTCCGCGATCGTTTGGCTATCGGCCAGCTGAGTGAACTATCGTGTAATGTCACTCCAAAATAGTTTAGTCTCTCTTCAACTGTCGTTTAGTGAATCTTATTCACTTGACAGCCTGCCTTTCCGTGAGTAATTCCCAGAATGGAAAATCTCAATCATCAACTTCTAAATTTAGGAAAATATTTTTCCTTTTATCTCACGGTTACCATGAAGCCACCAATAACCTCCCACTCAATCGGTTATTAGAGAAAAAGAGATAATTATCCAATAATTAATATTATTATAAATATAAATGATAACTAACTTACCATAATATATTTATAACCTATAGTTTTAATATTTCATCTCATGAAACATATAAACCATAGTTCTTTTTCTATTTCATGGTCGTTAATGTAAATCTCATTTACATTAATCCTCAATTTGATGTATCTCATACATCACATCGATCATATCATATATAATTAAATTTCCTTTTGTCAATTTGAACATTTTAAATCAACACCAAGAATTGATTCTCAACTTGAATCCATTGAGCTACCAAAGGGACCTTATGGACCTGTAGCTCGAAGCTCCAACAGTACGTGAATAACTGACTAAACTCTCTTGTCACAGGATCCACCTCCGTTAACTTTTAGGCATTCCTCTAAAGACAGACAGCTGAACTCTCCTTACTACTGATACATTATGTGTCCATATCCACCAATCAATAGTGTGATAATCCTTCACAGATTACTCGTAAGTACAGCTAGGCCAATAACCGTTATGCTCTTGTAGTTACATCTAACTCCTTAAGTACCACTGATCCCTCTAATGAACATAAGTCATAGTCTTACTATGACTGTGTCCTCTCTTCGAAAGAGAAGATGTGGCCACTATGTTCAAGCCCCAGAATCAGCCCTTAAGGGAGCAATCTATCTATTTACCCCTGCTTCGGGAAAGGAGTGAATTCCATCTTGTATAACTGAGTTCCCAGCTCCCAAATTAGAAAAATACCCAAAAAGGTAGGCATGTTGAGTTGGCAATCTGACCACTTTCACCCATACTAATCAAAGAACCGCCCTCAAAGGTAGGAGTCCCCAAAACACTGAGGATCATATCACCTATGGTTGTTTAGGTGAGATGTAAGTCTCCAGTATCAATGGCATTATATACAGAGATGAATCATCTCGTGGTTTGGTCTTATACAAACTTCTTGTATAGGACACCCTCGCTCGCATGTCTCTACATGAATGGTCAGGATCTACTATATATAGTAGTTCACAACACTTGCAAACCTCTACAAAGCGGACCGTATTCGTAGTGTCACTAGGATCAGGTATCCCACCTTAATCCTTATACTACAGACCTATTTAGGTTATCACTTAAGGCATGATCCACTTGTATATCTCATATACATGCTTAAGTTTATATACGATAACCATGGAGCTTTAGTTATTGGATATGAGTAAATACCAAAATAAAATAATTCTTATTTTATTCATAACAATGTGTACAGATTACAAACTACGAGACTCCGAGAGAATTAAGATATCAATCCCAACAGTGGTTTACATAACTATAGATAAGTGGGTAGTTGTCACTTAAATTAATCTATCATGAAATATGCAATAAAATGTCCCATAACTTGAAATCATAGCAAAACATCTTATACATTCATGAATCCATAGCATGACACCTTATAAACTTATATTATACAAAACTAAAATCTATTCAATAATGGAAACATATATCTTCTGAAAACTATTTGGCAAAAACCAAAAATAGTATTTTAAAATTATTTTTTCTGGCACAAAGGCGATTCCATAGTAAAGCTACTTACCTCGAAATTGAGCCCTGTTAAAACTCTGTAAGCAATCATCCTCCTCTATCTAACTTCTCAACCTTTGAATCAACTCCTAGGACATGAGCTCAAAATTTAGGTACACCTTTAGGGTCTAATGCCAATCATAAATTTATTCCAAATATCTTCAACCAACTTATTCAAGATGTAGCTAAATCCCAAAACCCTTTCAATCTCCAAACAATGAATCCAACCTATGCAAAATTTTGATACTAAGATTTAGAACCCAAATTTCTAGCTAGGAATATTTTCCAAAGAATTCCAAAGTCTTACTTCTTACCAAAAACATATTAAACATGGTTCAACTTTGCCACTCAGCACACTAACAGCATCCAAAACTCCAATTTAAGACCCAAATATTATGGGTAAACATTAATTCATAACAAACTTATTGGGTATTCAAGATAGAATAACAATTCAGAGGAAATGCAATCCTAAATGCTACTAACTCGGGTGCATATTATCCTAAATACTTTTCATAAAGAACATACCTGGCGACGACGAAGAATCCGTTATAGGCCAAAAGGAACAACCTGGACTTACAAAATAAGTCAGCCTACAAAACCCCAAAACACGGGCTCTGATACCAACTGTAACAACCCCTCCTCCTAGGACTACTAAAAATGGGATCGCTACTGCATGCATGCATAAATATTCTCATTGAGGAAAATAAAGTAAATTAAAATAGAACAATCATGATTTTGAACTGCTTTAGGTATATAAGAAAATGTTCTAACATTATCTCAAGATTTTAAATCGTTCAACCCGGGCATCCTTTTTAACAAGAAATAAATTATATAAAGAAAAAAATTATAATAAAACCATGAATGCAATAAAAACAAAACATGAGAAAATAATAAGGGTCAAATGCGGAAGCAAATTTTGGTTCCTTTGGCATTGTCACGGATTTCTTTTGTCAGTCACCCGAGTGTCCTTGCCCTTACCTGAAAAAAAAAAAAGATAAAAGTTGAGTATAAAATACTCAGTAAGTGATCCCATTACAGGGATCAGACTATGCATCCACGAGCAAAGAAAGTTAGCCCGTGGCTCATACAGCTACATCGGTTTTTTATGATGAAAAGAAAACTAAAAGACATACTATCTTGCCTTGAAACGCATGTCTAGCGGCCCGTAGGCACACCGTCAAAAATGAAAATAACTGGAACGTGAACCCGTCGACTCACGCATGTCAAACGGCCCGTACGCTCTCCGTCAAAACATGAAAATAACATGAACGTAAACCTGTCGGCTCACGCATGTCTAGCGGCCTGTAGGCACATCGTCAAACATGGAAATAACATGAACGTAAACCTGTCGGNCGTCAAACATGGAAATAACATGAACGTAAACCTGTCGGCTCACGCATGTCTAGCAGTCCGTAGGCACACCGTCAAACATGAAACTAGACCCGTAGGTCATCTGAAATAAAACATGCTTCAAGACGAGACAGTAAACCGCTCTATTGGTCTATTCAAGCATCACATATATAATATCAGTACTGATTAGAAAATTCGAACATGCTCATAATACTTGTAATGCCATACAACAAACAAAACATAATGACAAAAAATCATGCTCAAGAGTCCACTAAGTAACTTTATAGGTCTAATCTAGGCCACCTGGCATGAAGGCACCGGAAATAGTATCATTTACCTCAACTTGGTCTCAAAAGTCTACAATAATAACTCCTTAATAGCCCTTGGATAAAACTCAAATCAACCCTAAGACATTAACCACAAGTTTAGTTTAGCAACTATGGCCTAGAAAGTGAGTCAAAAATTAAGTAAATCATCGGGGTCTAAGTCCAAAGGATAACCAACCAACATACACAAAACATACCCAAACCAAGATTCTCCGTAAAAAAGAATGGTCTCTTCTTTGAAAGCAACACCCCAAAATCTTCCAAAATTCAAATCCTGAAAGTCGACACAATGGCTAATAACTAAAATTGTTTCCAACACCAAGTGACACTCCAAAAAGACTCAAACACTAACCCTTGCCCAAAATAATCCAACTCTTACCCAATCTCAAAAAGGAAGTTGGGACGAACGACGTCGACTTGGCTAGGCGTGGCAGCAGAAGCGAAACTGGACGACTGGGTGCGGAGGACGATCGGCGCTCTGTTTCTACGACGGAACAGCACTGGCGTTGGCAAGGCAAGGCAGCGCTAGCGCTGATGAGAAGGCGATGCGATGATCAACAGCGATGGCAGCTAGGGTTTGGAAGGAAAAGAAGAAGAAGAAGAAAAAAAAAGAAGGGAAAGGCGCGTGTCTTGAGGAGAGAGAAAATTTATTTTTTTTCTTTTTCCTTTTCTTTTTTTTTTTTAACCTTTTCATAAGTATATATAAGAAACTAAACTTCTTCCTTTTCCTTTAAAAAAAAAACAAATTCCTTAATTATTTTCCAAAATATATATACTTATATATTTTTTCTTTTTTAAAAAAAAATCCAATAAACACATTTAATTATCTCCATAGATAATCAAATCTCCCAAATGCAAGCCAAAATAAAACTCAATTAATTCTAAATAATTAAATCATATTTTAGCTTAGCCAAAAACATAAATCTCATATAATTTATCCAAGTAGCCCACATAAAAAAATAATAAAAAAAAACTTAATTACAAAATAAACCAGGATGTTACATTCTACCCCCCCTTAAGAAACTTTCGTACTCGAAAGTTCTAATCCTGAAAAAGCTCGGGATAATGCACCTTCATGTTGTCCTCGAATGAAGATAATTACTCCCACGTTGCTTCCTCGAACTGATGATTACCAAAAAACCTTCACCAAAGTTATCTTCTTGTTGCGCAAAACTTTCACTTCCCTGGCTAGGATTCGAATGGGCTTCTCTTTGTAGTTCAGGTTCTCATTTAAATGCAGAGGCTCATAATTCACAACATGAGATGAGTCTACTACGTACTTCCTCAACATGGAAACGTGAAAAACATTGTAAACTGCAGAAAGAGATGGGGGTAAGGCCAGCCGGTAGGCTACAGGGCCAACCCGCTCCAAGATCTCAAATGGCCCGATGAACCGAGGGTTCAACTTACACCTCTTGCCAAACCTCAACACTCCCTTCATAGGTGCCACTTTCAGAAACACCTTTCCACCTACCTCAAACTCCAAATCCTTAAGCCTAACATCAGCGTAACTCTTCTGCCCACTTTGAGCCATCAACATTCGGTCCTTAATTTCCTGTATTGCCTCGTTCGTGGTTTATACTAACTTAGGTCCTAGTAATTTCCACTCACCAACCTCATCCCAGCATATGGATGACCTACAACTCTTCCCATAAAGGGCCTCAAACGGTGACATGCCAATGGTTACCTGATAACTATTATTATAGGCAAACTCTATCAAATACAGGTGAGAGTCCCAACTCCCTGCAAACTCTAGCGCACAAGCACGTAACATATCCTCCAATGTCTGGTTTAAATGCTCAGTTTGACCATCAGTTTGTGGGTGAAAAGTCGTACTGAAATCCAAACGTGTACCCAATGCTGCCTGAAGGCTCTTCCAAAAGCTGGAGGTAAATCGAGGGTCCCTATCAGACACGATGGACAATGGTACCCCGTGCAATCTTACCACTTCTTTCATATACAACTAAGCACACCTATTCACTGAATATGTAGGCTTCCCTGGAATAAAATGTGCCAACTTGGTGAGTCTATCCACTATAACCCAAATTACTGTAAAACCCTTCGTGGTTCGCGGCAAACCTATAATGAAGTCTATCTAGACATGCTCCCACTTCCATTCTGGTACGCTCAAAGGTCGCAACAAACCTGCTGGCTTTTGTCTTGGGGCTTTTACCTGCTGACACACCAAGCACTAACTGACAAACTCTGCTATCTCCACTTTCATGTTATTCCACCAATAACAACGTTTTAGGTCTTGGTACATTTTGGTACTGCCAGGATGTATTGAAAATGGGGAGTTATGAGCTTCCCATAACAGATCGTTCTTGAGGTCACTGTCTATTGGTACACATAAACGTCTTCGAAAAGTAAGACCATTATCTGCTGACAATGAGAACTCACCACCCTATCTCGTCTTCACCTGTTGCGCTACAACTAAGTAAGGATCACTGCGTTGAGCAACAATGATCCTCTGCCTTAAACTTGGTTGTATCGAAAATTGTTATAACTGCGCAGAGACCTCCCCTACCACCACTGATATCTCGACCCGCTCAAGGTCCTTACATAAATGGCTCTGTCTGGTGATAAGGGTTGCTGAATGGGCTACCTTCCTAATTAGAGCATTCGCCACTACATTTGCCTTTCCTGGGTGGTACAGAATGTCACAATCATAGTCCTTCACTAGCTCCAACCCCCTACGCTGCCTCATGTTTAACTCCTTCTGAGTGAAGAAGTATTTTAAACTCTTATGGTTGGTGAAAATTTGTATCTTCTCACCATAAAAGTAGTGCCTCCAGATTTTAAAAGCAAAGACAATAGTTTCCAACTCCAAATCACGTGTGGGATAGTTCAGTTCATGGTTCTTTAGCTGGCGAGAGCCATAAGCTACTACCTTACCTTGCTACATCAACACGCACCCCAACCCTCTCTTAGAGGAGTCACTGTAAATAACGAAAGCACCCGTTCCATCTGGTACGGTGAGAACTGGGGCAGTAACCAACCTTTGCTTGAGATCTTGGAAACTATCCTCACAAGCCTTACGCCAAATAAAGGAAGCTCCTTTTCTGGTCAGTTGGGTCAGAGGGGTGGCTATACGAGAAAAGTCCTTCACAAAACGACGATAATAGCCCACCCAAAAAACTGCGTACCTCTTCGACTGTGGTAGGACGAGACCAACTCATGACTGCCTCGATCTTTGCGAGATCAACAGACACACCTTCCTTGGACACCACATGCCTTAAAAAGGACACCCGCTTTAACCAGAATTCACACTTGGAAAACTTAGCATATAACTATTGCGCCCTCAAGGTCTCTAGAACCTTTCGTAAATGTTCCTCGTGTTCCGCCTCTGTCTTGGAATAAACTAAAATGTCATCTATGAAGACTATCACAAAAGTGTCAAGAAATTCCTTAAACACCCTATTCATCAGGTCCATGAATACTGCAGGAGCATTCGTCAACCCAAATGACATCACGATGAACTCATAATGCCCATACCTCGAACAAAAAGCTATCTTGGGAATATCACTGTCCTTTATCCTCAACTGATGATACCCCGACCGAAGATCAATCTTAGAAAACACGGTAGCTCCCTACAACTGGTCAAACAAGTCGTCAATCCTGGGAAGCGGATACTTGTTTTTTATAGTCACCTTGTTTAGTTCCCTATAGTCAATGCAGAGCCGTAATGACCCATCTTTCTTTTTTCACAAACAGCACCAGCGCACCTCAAGGGAAAATACTAGGGCATATGAAACCCTTATCCAAAAACTCTTGCAACTGAACCTTAAGTTCCTTCAATTCTATTGGGGCCATTCTGTACGGAGCTTTCGAGATAGGAATTGTGCCCAGCTCTAACTCGATAGTAAAGTCTATCTCCCGATGTAGCGGCAGACCTGGGAGTTCCTCTAGAAAGACATCCGGGTAGTCACGTACCACTGGCTCTGAAGTCAAGGAGACCTCAGGCTCTCTAGTGTCAACGACACTAGCCAAGATACTCCAAGTACCCTGGTTAAGCAACCTCTGGGCTTTCATTGGCAGAAATCACTTTGGGCAGGACCACGTCCCCGCCCCTTTAAATTTAAAGCTGGCTCCCGTGGGAAGGTTAAAGATCACCTCCTTACGAGAGTAGTCTCTACTGGCATGGTTAGCAGCTAGCAAATCCATGCCCAAAATCACATCAAAATCCCGCATGTCCAAGACTATTAAAGTCACATCTAGGGTATGACTCACTACTTCAATCTGGCATGCTTTTATCTTCTTCTTTGCTAACATAATTTCTCCAGACGGAGTGGAAACCGACAACACATAGTGCAAAGGCTCTAGTTCTAACATGGCATGCTTAACAAATAACGACGATATAAATGAATGGGATGAACCAAAATCAAACAATACTAGCGCAAAATGTCCCAAGACTGGGAGCGTACCTGTCACAACAGTGGCTACTTTCTCGGCCTCCTGCCGAGTGGTAGAGTAAACACAACCTTGCTGATATTGAGGCCACCCGAACTCCTCTGATCATGGTCTACAAACTGGTTCCCATAACCGAACATGCTTCTAGCAGGACATCTATCTATCGAGTGCCCCTCCTGCTTGCAATGAAAACAAACCCCGGTGCCTACCAAACATCGACTTTAATGGAGTCTTCAACACGAGCTACACACCAGTCGTATTCTCTCCACCTACCCGCCTCGGTAGCCTGCTGCTTAAAATGTCGAGGCGGTATGTCTGAACTTTGAACCTTCTAATGGGGGTGAGGCTCGAAAGCCTTCTGATCTGCCTTCCTCTTTTGTCCTGAGGAAGGTCCCGCCCCAAACGCTCATGAATACTCGTCTCCTGACTGTGGGTCCACCTCGGCTGTCAAGCAAAGTGCCTCAGCATGAGTGGTTGGTTTGAATGCTCGCACGATACCTCGTATACTATCTTTTAGGCCTTGAACGACCTTTCTGCCCTCATAGCTTCCGTGGGTGACCAATTCCGAGGCAAAATGGGATAAGGTGTCAAACTCCTGATCATACTCCTCTACTAACCTGTGTCCCTGCCTCAGCTTCAAGAACTCCTTCTACTTATTGTACCTCAGGTTGGCAAAGAAGTACTTCACGTAAAAGCGCTCCTTGAATTGCTTCCATGTCATTGGATCCCCTCCTACACCTAACATCCTTTCTGCCGGCTGCCACTAGATCTGTGCTTTGTCGATAAGCATAAAAACGTCACACTGCACCTTCTGATCTTCTGGGCATTTCATATAACAAAAGATCGTTTCAATCGTGGATATCCATAACTCTGCGGTAGGGTCCTTTAGTGACCCATTGAAGGTGTTGGGGTTGTACTTCCTGAAATCTCGCAAATGCTTGGCCTCCACCGAAAGGCCTGATATGATTTGGTTTTGGATCCGGTTCTGAGTCTAGACTTGCGGCACCTGATCCTGTGGTGGTGATGTCTGATGGAACTGGGCAAACTGAGTTAGTCGTTCATCCAGCTTGTCCTTCACCTTACCCAACACAGCTGATGTAACTGCTTCCCCAATAGCGGCTGCCCAATCGGTAACCTCTGATGGAGCGACTAGGGTGGTCTACGTCTGTGGTGGCGTGGCCGTGTGCTGGGCTCTACTTCGTGTTTGGGTTCGTTGCCACCCTAACCCTGAGGGGTCCCTAGGCGGAAAGGAATCCTCTGGTACCGGAGGATTCTGAACTTGTGCATCTTGAACTTGTGGATCCTCATCATAAGGATCTTGATCCTGAACTGACGGATTCTGCTCTTCGGAAACGCACCCCCTTCCAGTAACCCTATGACTACCTTTTCCCCTATCCCTTAGCTACTTTTCTTATTAGCACAAAACGCATCAAATGCAATCATAAATGCTACTAACTCGGATGCATATTATCCTAAATACTTTTCATAAAGGACATACCTGGCAACGACAAAGAATCTGTTATAGTCCAAAAGGAACAACATGGACGTACACAATAAGTCAGTCTACAAAACCCCAAAACACGGGCTCTGATACCAACTGTAACAACCCCACCTCCTAGGACTACTAAAAGGGAGATCGCTACTACATGCATGCATAAATATTATCATTGAGGAAAATAAAGTAAATTAAAATAAAACAATCATGATTTTGAACTGTTTTAGGTATATAAGAAAATGTTATGACATTATCTCAAGATCTTAAATCATTCAACCCGGGCATCCTTTTTAACAAGAAATAAATTATATAAAGAAAAAAAATTATAATAAAACCATGAATGCAATAAAAACAAAACATGAGAAAATAATAAGGGTCAAATGCGAAAGCGAATTCTGATTCCTTTGACACTGTCACAAATTCCTCTTGTCAGTCGCCCGAGTGTCCTTGCCCTTACCTGGAAAAAAAATAAATATAAAGGTTGAGTAAAAAATACTTAGTAAGTGATGCCATTGCCGGGATCAGACTATGCATCCATGAGCAAATAAAGTTAGCCCGTGCCTCATACGCTACATCAATTTTTTATGATGAAAGAAAAACCAAAAGACGTACTATCTTGCCTTGAAATGCATGTCTAGCGGCCCGTAGGCACACCGTCAAACATGAAAATAACATGAACGTGAACCCATCGACTCAAGCATGTCTAGCGGCCCGTAGGCTCACTGTCAAAACATGAAAATAACATGAACGTAAACCTATCGGCTCTTGCATGTCTAGCGGCCCGTAGGCACATCGTCAAACATGGAAATAACATGAACGTAAACCTGTCGGCTCACGCATGTCTAGCGGCCCATAGACACACTGTCAAACATGAAACTAGACCCGTAGGTCATCTGAAATAAAACATGCGTCAAGGCGAGACAGTAAATCGCTCTACTGGTCTATTCATGCATCACATACATAATATCAGTACTGATTAGAAAATTAGAACATGCTCATAATACTTATAACTGCCATACAACAAGCAAAACATAATGACAAAAAAATCATGCTCAAGAGTCCACTAAGTAACTTTATAGATCTAATATAAGCCGCCTGGCACGAAGGCACCAGTAATAGTGTCACTTACCTCAACTTGGTCTCAAAAGTCTGCACAAATAACTCCTTAATAGCCTTGGATAAAACTCAAATCAACCCGAAGACATTAACCACGATTTAGTTTAGCAACTATGGCCTAGGAAATGAGTCAAAAATTAAGTAAATCCTCGGGGTCCAAATCCAAAGGATAACCAACCAACTTACATAAAACTTACCCAAACCAAAATTCTCCATCGAAAAGAATGGTCTATTCTTTGAAAGCAACACCCCAGAATCTTCCAAAATTCAAATCCTGAAAGTCGACACAATGGGTAGTAACTAAAATTGTTTCTAACACCAAGTGACACTCCAAAAAGACTCAAACACCAACCCTTGCACAAAATAATCCAACTCTTACCCAATCTCAAAAAGGCAGTGGCGGACGAACGGCGTCGACTTGGCTCGGCGCGGTAGCAGAAGCGAAACTGGATGGCTAGGCGTGGCGGCTGAAGCGAAACTGGACGACTGGGCGCGGTGGCGAGATAGCGGTGGACGATCAGCGTTTTGTCACTGCGACGGGATGGCGCTGGCGCTAACAAGGCGAGGCGGCATTGGCACTAACGAGAAGGCGATGCGGCGATGGCGGCTAGGGTTTGGAAGGAACGGAAGAACAAGAAAAAAAAAAAAAGGGAAAGGCGCGTGGCTTGAGGAAAGAGAAAACTTATTTTCTTTTTCTTTTTCCTTTTTTTTTAACCTTTTCATAAGTATATATAAGAAACTAAACTTCTTCCTTTTCTTTAAAAAAAAAATCAAATTCCTTAATTATTTTCCAAAATATATATACTTATATATATTTTATTTTTAAAAAAAAAAATCCAATAAACACATTTAATTATCTCCATAGATAATCAAATCTCCCAAATGCAAGCCAAAATAAAACTCAATTAATTCCAAATAATTAAATCATATTTTACCTTAGCCAAAAACATAAATCTCATATAATTTATCCAAGTAGCCCACATAAAAAAAAAACTTAATTATAAAATAAATCAGGATGTTATAGGTTTCCTAAATCTTTCTTGTATTCTCGTAGTTTGTAAATTTTGTACAAACAAATTGTTATTAATAAAATAATTATTACTTTATGAGCATACACTCAATCCAATAAAAAATGATCCTAGCTTATTTTATGTAATTTAAACATATATGTACGGACATAAGGGTGGATCATGTTTAAATAATAACCTAAACGGTCCTTAGTAGATGGATGGATAAGGTAGTACCTTATCCTGGTGACAATACGGATACGACCCGTTTTGTAGATGTTACAAGTGTTGTAAGGTGGTATAAATGATATGATCCTGATCATTCATGTGGAGATATGTGAGTGAGGGTATCCTATATATAGAGCTTGTATAAGACCGAACCACAAAATAATTAGTCTCATTATATA
Organism: Benincasa hispida; assembly: GCF_009727055.1. Taxonomy (NCBI): domain Eukaryota; kingdom Viridiplantae; phylum Streptophyta; class Magnoliopsida; order Cucurbitales; family Cucurbitaceae; genus Benincasa; species Benincasa hispida. Next base: position 88,670,312 of record NC_052349.1, on the reverse strand, counting down.
TACGTTAATAATAAAGACTTACATTTCACTAAGATGACCATAGGTGACATGACCCAAATCCTAAGTGAATTGTGAACCCTGCATATAAAGGCAATCCTTTGATTTGTATGGGTGAGAATGGTCAGTCGCCGACTCAATATACCTACCATTTTGGGGATTCATCTGATTAGAGAGCTGGGAACACAACTACACAATACAAAATTCGCTTCTTCCCTGATGTCGGGATAAATAGATAAATTGCTCCCTAAAGGGCTGATTCCAAGGCTTGAACAATGTGGTCACACCCTCTCTTGCCTCGAGAAGGATTTGGCCATAGTTGAACTATGACTTGTTGTTCATTAGAGAGATCAGTGGTACTTAAGAAGTTAGATGTAACTACATAGGCAAACAGTAATTTTGGCTTAACTGTACTTACGAGCAATTTGTTAAGGATTATCGCACTGTTGACTGGTTATATCCAATAGACATAAAAATATATCTGTAGTACGAAAAGTGCAGTCTTCAATCTTTAGTGGGGTGATCGACATTTAATGGATATTGGGTAATTTAATTAAAGTGTTAATTAATTATCCAATAACCATTGAAACTTCAATCTACAGGTCTATAAGGTCCTCTGTAGCTCAACAGATATTATTAAGAATTAATTTTAGATTAATTTGAATAGTTCAAATTAATGGAGAGAATTAATTAATTGTGGCATAATTAATTAAATTAATTATATGTGATACAATTAATATAATGTATTTGATACAATATAACATAACGTTTATTTTGAGAGGAATTAAATATTTGAATATGATTCAAATATTAATTATATGGATGAGATTCATATAATTAAATTTAGTATAAATGTGATTTATACTAAATACCATGTATTATTGAGAGTAATAATATATTTAACTAAATTATTTTAATTCATGAACAATTAAAATGAGGGAGTCACAACTTCCCTCCCCTTAATTTACTCTCAGAAAAACGTGAAGTAGGCGTTCAATTTTTTTACGCCTTCTTCATATTCTTCACAGAGTGTGTCTGTGAGGTTTTCTTCTGTTAATTCCTAAGAACACAAAAAAAAAATTGTTTTTCTTCTCCATCTCTCAAAATCTTTTCCCTCTTCCCAAAATTCAAAACCCACAACTCTTGAATTCTCTATCCCTAAGGAGAATACAGGAGGTTTATTTGTGGTTGTGGCCATTTGGGATTTCAATTTTAGAGATCATTTTTCCAGACGGAGAGTTCGTGACCAGAAAAGGAATTACATGAAGACCTTTTGGTTTCAAGGGTAAGTAATTTTCTTTTCCTTAATTCCTTTTCAGCATGCTGTGAAATTGTATAATGCATAAATATATTTTTTTTGTTCTATAAATTTTGATTGTGTAAAATTTTAAAATTGGGACAATCCCCTTCCACTGTTCCTTCAATTGGTATCAGAGCCAGGTTTTTCTTGGTCCCAATTTTTTTAAATTTTTCCATACTACTTTTACAGATTAATGGTGGGTATGCATAATGCTTTTACAGATTAATAGTGGGTATACATTTTATATTATTTATGTGATGATTGGTTGAATGTTTTGTTTGCGATTTATGAATATTTCGGGATTGGTCTGTAGTTTTTATTGTTTTATTTTTTACAAATTGGTTTGTAAGGGCACTTTTTTTTGTCTTAATTATAGCAATATAGTCTATAATTCTTTGTTTTGTAGTGGGAGATTAGTGGTATATATGATATATTATTTTTCACTCTTACATCCTTAAGAGTTTACACCATGAGATTCATGCTCGACTTCATGTCGTTTTTAGACGACCACTTCATTGGAAAAGTGTTTGCATGGGTCAATAGCAAAGTGAATAGGGGAAGTTGTTTATCGTAAGTGGGAGAATGAAGTGTGTCAACACATTCTACGGTCTCCTCCATTAGGTTACACCGTGAGATTCTCATGTTTTGCCTGTATGTCGTTTTTAGGCAACCACCCATTTGGAAGGTTGTGACTTGGGCATCAGAACAACACAAACTCCAAAAATGGATAAGATCTCTTAGGTCCATCTTCAATATTGTATGTCCCTCGGTAGCTTGTTGATACCAATTTTTGAGATTGGAAAATGGCAGGTTACACTTATAATAATTACCAAGTGTTAGTAAGTTCTTGACCAAAGAGCGATAACTAAATGCTATAGGAATAAGAGTTATTCTGATATTAGTATTTAGTCAAGAATGTCTTGATTCAATGAAAGAGTAATTGACTGCCCCTCGGTAATGGTTATTCTGACTCGCTGAAGTATCACTACAAATTAATGAGATATGTGTACCTTATTACTTTTGTTAAAACTCGATCGAATTTAATAGCATTCACTAATGGAATTTATTTACTTTTTCAGCATGTCGAACTCAATGATTCAACTACTCGCTTCAGATAAGTTTAACAGTGAGAATTACTCAACGTGGAAAACAAATATAAACACGATATTAGTAATTAATGATCTAAGGTTCATTTTAACAGAGAAATGTCCTCTAGTTCCCAGTTCGTCAACAAACCGAAATGTTTGGGATGTCTATGTCATATGGGTGGTAAGGGAAAATCAAGAGGTCTGAGACTATATTTTAGCAAACATATATGTTGTCTTGACTAAGAAACACGAGAGCATGGTCTCCGCTCAGGCAACCATGGATTCATTGCAAACAATGTTCGGACAACCATCCACATCTATCAGGCATGATGCTCTTACATACGCTTACAACTGCTGCATGAAGGAAGGAACCCCTATTAAAGAATATGTTCTGAATATGATGGTCCACTTCAATGTGGCAGAGACAAACGACAACTCATAGATGAAAAGTGTCAAGTCAGTTTCATCATAGAATCTATTCCGAAGAGTTTCCTATAATTCTATACGAATGCAATGATGAATAAATTTGAACATAATCTGACAACTCTTTTAAACAAGCTATAGACTTACAGTATTTTATGAAGAGTAAGGGACAGGAAATAGAAGCAAATGTTGTTACCTCCAAAAAGTTCCAAAAAGGATCATCCTCATGAACAAAATTTGGACCTTTCACTTCAAAGAATAAGAGTATTCCAATGAAGAAAAAGAATAAAAGGAAAAGAAAGGCTCCTACAAAACGCAAAGGCAATGGAAAACTTACAGACAAAGGACAATGTTTCCACTGCAATGAAGACGAGCATTGAAAAAGGAACTATCCCGAATACCTTCCTGAGAAGAAAGCTAAAAAGGCAAAAAAAAAGGTAAATACGATTTACTCGTTGTTGAAATATGTTTAGTGAAAAATGATAACTCTACCTGTATACTTGATTTAGGGGCCGTTAACCATATTTGTACTTTTATTCAGGAAACTAGTTCCTGGAGAAAGCTTGCAGATGGTGAGATGACATTCAAGGTTAGAACAGGAGAAGTTGTCTCAACTAAAACAGTGGGAGACATGAAGTTGTTTTTTGGAGATAGATTCATTTTACTTGAAATTGTATTTTATGTTCCTGATATGATAAGGAATTTAATATTTATCTCTTGTTTGTTAGAACAATTGTGTAAAGTCTTTTGATATTAGTGAAGTGTTCATTAGCTCAATGGATGTTCAAATAAGTTCTGCAAAACTTGAAAACAACTTATATTAATTAAAACCAATTGAGGTTAAAGCTATTTTGAACATTGAGATGTTTTATGATCCTCAAGATGATAAGGTGTTTGTATCGACAAACGCTATATTCTTAGAGAAAGATCACATGAGAGATCATTAACCTCGCAGCAAACTAGTATTGAATGAAATTTCCAAAGAAGCTATAGATAATTCAACAAGAGTTGTTCATGAAGCTAATACTTCTGGTCAGTCACATCCTTCTTAAGAATTGAGAATGCCTCGACGTAGTGGGTGATAGTGTTAACATGCATTAAACGAAAACAATTAAGGATCTAAGCACTCTAACTACATCAGTTTTAGTTAATTAGCATGCATATTCATAGTTTTAGTATATTAGGGTTTCAAGTGAATACCTTTGCTGATTCTCCCAAAGTGACTAAATTCACTACGAAATTCTTCTTCTATCTCTGTACTAGACCACTAAAAGTGTCTTCTCTACTAATCTCATGTCTTAGATTGAGAGGTGGAACTCAAATTGAGAGAAAAATAGTGTGGATTTTTTAGAGTTGAATATGAGAGGAAAAACCAGATTTTTCCTTTTTATAAACTCAAATTTTCTGATTGCATGGCCACCAAATCTAAACTAGAACACTCAATTTATAACCTTCATCATGCAGATCAGTTCGAGTTTAACAATTGCCACTTAATTTTCCATTAAAATTAAGTGGCATGAGATGTAATTGAATGGAGATAGTGGGATTATCCCATTTTCATTAAAATCCAATTTTTAAATCATAAAAATTGGATAATTTTGATTTTTTTAAAACTTATTTAAAAAAACTGAATATCTCAAAATCAATATAAATTAAACAAATTTAATAAACCAATTTCACAATTTTGAATTTCATAAATTCAAATTTTAATATGCTAATTTGGATAATTAATTAAACCAATTTAATTCATTTAATTTAATATCAAATATTAAATTAATATAATACCTCATTAAATATTTAAATCATATTTAAATATTGTCAACTCTCTAAAACCGTAATGTTTAATACAATAATTAAACAATAATTATATCAAATATAATAATCCAAACCCTATATCGAGTTTGAACATTTTATATTCTCTCAACACACTATTATAAAGTTTAATTCTTTTACGAGCTAGTAGAGGGACCTAATGGACATACAGATCATGAGGTTCCAATCATTTCAGATTAATTGGCTAAACTCTTTACACATAATTAATCAATATCCGTTAACTACCAAGACACACCACTATAGCTCAGTAGTTGCACTCTCCTCACTGTAGATACATTTCTATCCACTTGATTTAACCATAATCAATAAGTGATCTTCACAGGTTGTTTGTAGTTACAACTAGGTCAACATTTTACCCCTATAATACATCTTGCTCCTTAAGTCTTCACTGATCCTCTACTGAACAATTGGTTTATGGTCCTACAAATAAATCAAATCCCTGTTAGTCACGAGAGGCCAGGGGCCCTTTGTTTAAGACCAGGAAGCAATACTTAAGGGAACAACCTATCTGTTGACCCTAAGATGGGTAGGAGTGAATTCCATCTTGTAGGACTATGTCCCCAGCTATCTATCCGATCCTACCCATAAAATGGGAGGCTTATTGAGCGGTGAACCACTCTCACCTATGCATATTAAAGAATAATTCAAAATAAACAAAAGTTCATAGTTAGCTCAGAACTAAGATCCAGTTGTCTTAGGTCATCGAATTTGAAATAGTTAGTTTTAAAAGTAAACGATTGTTATAAAGGAAAAATGACTATTTCGTGGTTTGTTCTTATGCAAACATCTTTTTCATAGGATGTCTCCGCTCACATATCTCCAAATGAATAACTTTGGGATCACATTGTTTGTATCAATATACAAAGCGGGTCGCATCCATAGTGTCTCCATGATAAGGTGATAACGGGCAGAAATGCACGTTATCATAGTGTTAAGTTCTTAAACAATGTTGGCTTGCATTGATAAAACATGTTAAATTGCATCCATTAAGCATCAATTTCATAATATTGCAGCTGCATGCATTCACCGCATTAGAACAGTTGATTTTTATATTTTTGTGCAGAATATGCGATGACGCAAGGCAAAAATTGCGATCATAGGAAATCATTGGTCAATCGCAGCATGTCCGCAAGGCTTTATGGTGATCATGTTCGCAAATATTCGCCTGAGAAGGATTGCCGCAACTTGTTCAGTGCAACATAGTGGGTGCATCTGGGTGAAAGGCTAATTAATCGTGATGGGACAGAAAGCTGATGATAGTCAAATTCGAATTACGTTGACGGCCGATAACGATCATAAGTACATTCAGCTTTTTGATGACAAATATTCGGTGCATTAGTCAGGAATTAAAGTAGTCCCGTCTGTACAATCATGAGAGAGAAGCCAACTTTCACCTTGGATGTTCTATAAATACCAAGGGCACCCTTCAGAAAAGGGGTTCACCGTTCAGCAATTCAAAATTTCATACTTCAGTTTGCATGTCTTTGTTCATAGTTTTCCTTTTGTTTTAAGGTGGAGCAAGAGAAGAGTGGTGACGCCAGAGATCGCTCAGGTTAACTTAAGAGAGAACCATGAGGCGAATAAGCAAAGAGCGGGCCGACTCTCGTGAGAGCGAGATTATCTTTTGAGCACAAGTAGAAAAACAGTGTAAAAGCCTAGGCAGAAGAGATTGCTACCAGGCCCTTTATTCTATACTTGCATTGTTATTTTGTACTTCATCTTTATATTTATAAAATGGAAGTTCTATTTCTATATCTGTTCACTCTCTTAGCACGCATGAGTAGCTAAACTAGTCGAATGGGTTGAGAAGAACTAAGCTAACATGACCTAGGAAGAGCTACTCGAGAGAAAGTCTAAAGAAAGAAACTAATGACTCGAGAGAGCTAGGTTAGAATCTGGACTCGAGCGAGCAAGATTAGAACTGCATAAATGAGAGATGGGGACTTAGAGATAAGCTCTATTTGTTAACCTGCATTGCATGCATCCTAGAGATGGGAATGATTATGTGGTCACCTTATTTGTGTTTGTGTCATTTCGTCATCACATAAATAAGAATAGAGGTTTATGTGTAGGTCCTATAGACTTATCACATATATCGCATGCGTTCTAGCCTTAGAAGTCGTGGCATTCGCACCGAAAGGTGGTTTACTATTGTATGCATGTTGCATGATCGCATAGCATGAATGTATCCTAGGAAGTGTTAGCTGAAACTTTTCTCAACCCGTTCACTGCATACTCATCGCATTTCCCCTTTAATATCTCTTTTCAAACTCCGCCGCATTTGTTTATTTTTCATTAACGCAAACAATAATCCCAACACTTTATTTATTTATCCGGTTACCGCAAAGTTTTCATAAAAATTACCAATGCAACCTGTTTTCACAAGTCCCTGAGTTCGACCCTGGACTTACCAGAAAACTTAGTAGAATTTACACTTGGATTCCCCTGAGGAAACTTGAGTGTACAACCAATTTCACCATCGCATATCATCCATAATTCACTCCATAAAATCGAGCATCAAGTTTTTGACGCCATTGCCAAAGACTTCGGCAAAATAGAGTGCTAACGGTAATTTTTTGATTTCTTTACAGACTCTCAATCTCTAGCGAATTATGACCCAAAGATTGAGAGAACGTTTAGACGGAGACTGGGAGATCGCCAACAGCAACCACAATTAGATAAAGAAGAGATGGCGGAGCAGCCTGGAAACGGAGCACCAAATGATAATAATGTCATGGCGAATCCAATCCTGTTGGCAAACGATCGCAATAGACCTATCAGGGCCTATGCATCGCCAAACCTCTATGATTTCTCTCCAGGAATCATAAGGCCTGCCTTCGATGGAGGCAGATTCAAGATGAAACCGGTGATGTTGTAGATGATTCAGACTACAGCAGATTTGGGAGAAAGGGCTGGCGACCAGCCGCACGCCCACCTTCGAAGCTTTATTGAAATCTGCAATACTTTTGTGTTCCCGAACATCTCTGCCGAAGAAGTTCGACTAGCTTTATTCCCATTTTCTTTCTATGATCAGGCTAGGAAATGACCATATTCTCTCGAGCCGGGAGAGATCACTTCATGGGAACAGGTCGTGGAGAAGTTTATAAAGAAATACTTTCCACCTACTGAGAATGCCAGACGAAGGAAACTTATTACAAATTTTGAACAAGACATGGACGAATCGCTTAGCGATGCCTGGGCGAGGTTTAAAAGGTTGGTCAGGGATTGTCCACACAATGGTTTGCCAGATTGGCTCCAAATGAAAATTTTTTATTATGGTTTGAATCTGGCTTCACAGACCGCTGCCAGTGCGGTAGCCGATGGTGGTCTGCTTGATACAACGTATGACGAGGCGAAGAATATCTTGAATCGCATCTCTAAGAACCATGAAGATTGGAGAGAGAGTGACCAGAGATTGAGACTCAAAGATAATGATGCAAGTAGTGGGGCTATTGCTTCACTACAAAATCAGATGACCGCAATGATGAACTTAATCCAGCGAATTGCGATCAACAGCCCAACACCGCAAATGGGCAAATTAACGTAATCAGTCAAAACACCGCAAGGTGTGCGACTTGCAGTGATAGGCACGCGATGGAAGATTGCCCGTAAAATCCACAATCCATTTTCTTTGTGAAAAATAATCCCTTTTCGAATACCTACAACCCCGGGTGGAGAAACCACCCCAATTTTGCTTGGAAGAATCAGTAACAGAATTTCCAACCAGTGGCGTAGAAAGAGGGGCCACCAGGATTCTTCCCATGCAATAATGGTCAAACGAGCAATCAAGCAAGTAGCTCACAACTACCGCAATCCTCTTCTTTGGAAAGCCTATTGAAGCAATACATAGAGAAAAACGAAATTGCGCTTCAAAGTCAGGCTACGTCCATCCGTAATCTAGAGTTACAAATGGGCCAGATTGCGAGTGAGCTGAAGAGTAGACTGCAAGGGCTCTGCCAAGTTCAATAGAACTTCCACGCAACCCGGGGAGATCAGGTAAAGAGCAATGTCAGGTTGTGACATTGCAAAGTGGGAAGACTGTGAAGGGAGAAAAGAAGGAGAATAGTCAGACAGCTCCTATTGCGGCTGAACCTGAAATTGCGGTGAAACAAGAAGAAGAAAGAGAAAAAGAAGCAGTAGAACCAGAGGTTGCGCTGACCTCAAAGCCAACTGAGATGGAAACCGTGAAAGTGCAGTTACCCCCTTTCCCATAGAGACTAAGGAAGAAAAAGAACGAAGATGTACAGTACCAACGCTTTCTGTCTATGACAATGACATATTAATATTCCTTTCAGTGAAGCGATTGAGAAAATGTCTGCCTACGCAAAGTTTCTGAAGGATATGGTAACTAAAAAGAAGGAGGCTAGTAAGTTTGCCATGGTGGCTTTAACGCAAAGTTCGAAATCAATCATTCCACCGAAGATGAGCGATCCTGGGAGCTTTACTATTCCTTGCTCCATAGGAGGACCATACATCGAGCAAGTTCTCTGTGACCTGGGAGCCAGCATAAATTTGATGCCTCTGTCAATCTTTAGGCAGCTGAATGTGAGGCATCCACAATGGTCACTTTCCAACTGGCCGTTAGATCTCTGGTGCTTCCAGAGGGAAAAGTGAAGAACGTGCTGATAACCATTGACAAATTTATCCTATCAACCAACTGCATCATATTGGATTACAAGGCCGAAAAAGATGTGCCCATCATTCTGGGGCGACCATTTTTATCACAGGTCGTGCTCAGATTGATGTGCATAAAAGGGAGAATCACTTTGCAGCGGATTCAAAGCGGACAGTGTTTGTAAGCTCAAGTTTAGCAATAATTCGTGCCAATGAAGTTTCTAAGATGAAGATAAGACTGCACGACTCAGAAATGCATGGACCAGAATTGTGAAATTGCAGAAGAAAAGTTTATATGAAGAATATTGAAGAAGAATGATGCAGCTACACGTTCATGCTAATTGATCTACCATGGTAAGTGCATCATGAAAAAAAAAACAAGGAAAGAAGAACTATGATCGCAAATCAAGAAAAAGGACCAACAAAAAAGGAAGAGAATGAGGAAGAAACAACAGAATCATCCCTGTTAGACCTCACACACTGGAATTAAAGACACTTCCACAATCATTTAAATACGAAGTATTCGGCATTTGGTGGGGTAAGAAATGAAAAGCCTAGCAAGTTATCAATTTCCTCTGAGCTCAGAAAGACAGAAGAATTGATGTGACCGGTTCGAATGAGACATTCTAAGGAAACACTGTGCAGGAGCAATTGGGTATGGAGTCAACGCTCGCCGAACAGAAGAGGAATTAGACCAGCGTACTGTATGCATCGTATGTCTTGAAGATAGACCATCAAAAGTTCTAATCTAATTGAACATCTCGAACACAATCAACCCTACAAATGAAAGAGGTCATCAGAAAGGAAGATCATTAAATGGCTTAGATGTGTTAGGCAATTATACTATCTATAGCAGATAGTCGAAGTGGGTCAACCCGTGCAGTGTTGTTGTCGAAGAAGGGCGGCATGACGGTAGTCCCGGATGAAAACAATGAATTAATACAGCAAAGGATCGTCACTGGGTGGCGCATTTGCATGGATTACCGCATACTGAACGCGACCACAAAGAACGATCATTTCCCTCTGCCATTCATTGATCAAATGCTAGATCGTCTAGCTGGAAATGACTTTTATTGCTTTCTGGATGTTTATGCCAGGTACAACCAGATTATGATAGCTCCAGAAGACCAAGACAAGACCACATTCACCTGCCCATATGGGACATTTTCTTTTTGTCACATGTCGTTTGGCCTCTGCAATATGCCAAGCACGTTCCAAAGGTGCATGATGGCTATCTTTTTAGATTATCTCGAGGACTCTTTTGAAATCTTTATGGACGACTTCTCTGTTTATGGGAACACCTATGAAGTTTGTCTAGCTAACTTGGAGAAGATACTGAAGAGATGCGAAGAGATGAATCTGGTACTTAATTGAGAAAAATGTCATTTCATGGTGAAAGAGGGCACAGTGTTGGGACACAAGATTTCCCTGGATGGGCTGGAGGTGGACAAAGCAAAAATCGAAGCAATTGAAAAACTTCCACCTCCAACAAGCGTGAAGGCTATACAAAGCTTCTTAGGGCACGCTGGATTCTACAGACGATTTGTTACAGATTTTTCGAAAATAGTACGACCATTAAGTACGTTGCTAGAGGCTGACAGAAAATTTGAATTTGACAACAACTGCCTCAATGCATTTCGAGTTTTGAAGAATGCGCTGATTACCACACCCGTATTAGTTGCGCCGGACTGGACACTTCCTTTTGAAATTATGTGTAATGCAAGCGGGTATGCGATGGGAGCAGGTCTAGCACAAAAGAGAAAAACAATTTTGTATCCCATCGCATATGCGAGTAAAACGTTAAACCCCGCTCAGACAAATTATACCACCACAGAGAAAGAGCTTCTGGTAGTAATTTTTGTGTTGGAAAAATTTCGGGTATATCTGTTGGGAACAAAGGTACTCATCCATACTGATCATTCGGCCATAAAATATTTAATGACAAAGAATGACGCAAAGCCAAGGTTGATCAGATGAGTTCTCCTTCAAGAATTTGAAATAGAAATAATTGACGGAAAGGGGACAGAGAACCAAGTTGTAGATCACTTGTCTAGACTGGAAAATCCTGAGGTTGACCGCAATGAGTCTGAGGTGAGTGCGGTGTTCCCAGATGAGCAGTTATTCCATATTGAAGAATTGCCCTGTTATGCAGACATAGTCAATTATCTGGTTTGCGAGAAGTTTCCTGAAGATTAAACCTACCACCAACAGAGGAAGCTCAAATATGAATGTAGACATTATTATTTGGACGAGCCGAATCTGTATAAAAGAGGGGCAGACCAGATTTTTCGATTATGCGTACCAAATATTGCTCAACAACGCATATTATCGCAATGTCACGACTCACCATATGGTGGGTACTTTGGAGGGCAGCGCACCGTAGCCAAAATTTTACAGAGTGGATTCTTTTGGCCTACATTGTTCAAGGATGCAGTTAACTATGCAATGAAGTGTGATCAGTGCCAACGCACAGGTAACATTTCATGGAAACATGCAATGCCAATAAACACCATCTTGGAGCTTGAATTGTTCGACGTATTGGGGATTGATTTCATGGGACCATTCCCTGCCTCAAATGGTAAGTATTATATTTTATTAGCCGTGGATTATGTATCCAAGTGGGTAGAGGTAGTGGCGTGCGCCGCAAGCGATGCGACGGTAGTCTCTCATTTCCTAAAGAAGAACATTTTCACTCGTTTTGGCACTCCCCATGCCATCATAAGTGATGAGGGGTTACACTTTGTCAATCATACTGTTAAGGAGCTGCTGCGCAAATACAATATTCTCCACAAAGTGGCCACCGCATACCACCCGAAAACGAATGGTCAGGCCGAGGTGCCAATCGAGAAATTAAGCTAATACTTGAGAAGGTAGTAAGGCCTTCACGAACAGATTAGGCAACAAAGCTTGACGATGCATTATGGGCATACCAGACTGCATTTAAAACACCCATAGGTATGTCCTCATATGCGTTGGTATTTGGTAAGGCGTGTCATTTGCCTTTGAAGTTGGAATATAAGGCACTATGGGCAGTAAAGAAGCTGAATTTTGATTTGAAGAAAGTAGAAGAAGCGCGAAAAATGCAACTGGTCGAGCTAGAAGAATGGAGGATTGACGCATATGAAAATGTGAAGATTTATAAAGAGCGCACCAAACGTTGGCATGACAAACGCATAGGCAGTAAGAACCTCTAAGTCGGGCAAAAGGTCTTACTTTTCAACTCACGTCTACGACTCTTCCCGGGAAAATTAAAATCACGTTGGTCTAGACCCTTCATCATTAAAGAGATATTCTAACATGGTGCGGTGGAGCTGATCACTGAAGATGGAAGCCATACATTTAAGGTTAATGGACAACGAGTGAAGGCATATTGCGGAGGTGATTTCCAGCAAGAAAAAACCTCCGTGAAGCTGAAAAATCCGGAGTACCCTGTGTTTGGTTCTTGAACTCTCATTCCTTCGTCACTTTAATCATCATTTATTTATCTGCATTTTACTTATTATTACTTCTAAAAAACAGGGGGGGGGAAAGGAGGGGGAGATTGCGATAACGAATTTTGTTTTGTTTAAGATAATTTAACCCTCTCTCTGTTTTTCTTGCAACGATTAAGGCACAAGATTGCAGAGATGTTACATGAAGCAGTAAATTATCTTACTCTATCACCGCACTCCAAAGAAGATAGATCGCCACAAGATGGATGCGTCAATACACAATGCAGGCGACAGCGAAAATTTGGGGGTGTATTCTTCCTTATCTTTATTCCAAATTTTGCGCTATAGTATCGCATGTTAGTTTTAAAAGTTTTATCACCGCTTCCTCTTTGATTACCGCAATCATTTGACATAGATAAATTTAGTAAGTTACCGCATGCTGTTTCTTTGCCAAGTGTGATTTCAAAGATGAAAAACATGTTTCTATTTCTTTCGTATATACTAGAGTCAACTTAACTTTAAGATAGTCACCTCATGAAATATTTCTAGAAGTTAGGGGTTTGCTAGCTTTCTTTCAAACTCTCTTTACGAAGCTTTCTAAGAACATCGCATGACTTATATCAATCTTTTGGCAATGAGGACATTGCCGCATTTTAAATTTGGGGGTGAGGTATTTATTTTCGACCTTGCTATTTTGAAAAAAAAAATTGAGAATAACAACTCCACTGTCAACGCAATGGGGAAACCTATGTTGATAAGAGTTAAGTTGTGAAAGGCACTTACCCGTAGTTGGATGTCCGCATGACACACGTGGGGGCAAGCCAAAACGAAAGTAAGTCACCAGGATCAACGCATAAATAAATGACCGCAACTCCGCTGCCAAGTAGGTATCAGTTTAGTCTGAGGAAGAGCACATTGCTCGTAGTTGGATGTCCGCATGACACACGTGGGGGCAAGCCAAAACGAAAGTAAGTCACCAGGATCAACGCATAAATAAATGACCGCAACTCCGCTGCCAAGTAGGTATGAGTTTAGTCTGAGGAAGAGCACATTGCTCGTAGTTGGATGTCCGCATGATGGAGGCAAGCCAAAACGAAGGCAAAGCACTCGGATCAGCGCAAGGTCAGGAAAAAAAAATAATGACAAGAAATATGCAAGGATAAAATCATTTGAAACCCTGGTGGGAAATTTTCTTTTTTAAATAAATCATGCGATGTTCCGGAAGTTAGTAAAGTCTTTTTTGAAGGTTAAGCTTGCGTTCCCTAGGTCTTAGAAATATTTTGAGAGGAGGCTTGAACGAGACTTAAGAAAACTTTGGTATATAGAAATTGAACAAAGTATCCTTGAGAAATCTAGGAAAAGAACATTGCGGTCAATTTGCTAAAAGAAATCTTTAGCTTATGCTTGAGGACAAGCATTGTTTAAATTTGGGGGTGTGATAACGGGCAGAAATGCATGTTATCATAGTGCTAAGTTCTTAAACAATGTTGGCTTGCATTGATAAAACATGTTAAATTGCGTCCATTAAGCATCAATTTCATAATATTGCGGTTGCATGCGTTTATCGCATTAGAACAGTTGATTTTTGTATTTTTGTGCAAAATATGCGATGACGCAAGGCGGAAATTGCGATCATAGGAAATCATTGGTCGAGCGCAGCATTACCGCAAGGCTTTGCGGTGATCGTGTTCGCAAATATTCGCCCGAAAAGGATTACCGCAACTTCGTCAGCGCAACATGGTAGGCGCATCTGGGTGAAAGGCTAATTAATCGTGATGGGACAGAAAGCTGATGACAGTCGAATCCGAATTAAGTTGACAGCCGATAACGATCACAAATACATTCAGCTTTTCTGTGACAAATATTTGGTTCATTAGTCATGAATTAAAGCAGTCCAATCTGTACAATCATGAGAGAGAAGCTGAATTTCACCCTAGATGCTCTATAAATACCAAGGGCACCCTTCAGAAAAGCGGTTTTAAACAATTCGAAATTTCATACTTCAGTTTGCACGTCTTTGTTCATAGTTTTCCTTTTGTTTTAAGGCAGAGCAAGAGAAAAGTGGTGACGCCGGAGATCACTCAGGGCAACTCGAGAGAGAACCTTGAGGCAAAGAAGCAGAAAGCGGGCCGACTCTCGTGAGAACGAGATTATCTTTTGAGCACGAGTAGAAAAACAGTGTAAAAGCCTGGGCAGCAAGAGATTGCTACCAGACCTTTTATTCTATACTTGCATTGTTATTTTGCACTTCATCTTTATATTTATATAATGGAAGTTCTATTTCTACATCTGTTCACTCTCTTAGCATGCATGAGTAGCTAAACTAGTCGAATGGGTTAAGAAGAGCTGAGCTAACATGACCTAGGAAGTTCATTGCTTGCGATTGTCTTGTTTTATGTTGTGCCAAATACCCTTTAGAGCTACTCGAGATAAAGTCTAAAGAAAGAACCTAATGACTCGAGAGAGCTAGCTTAGAATCTGAACTCGAGAGAGCAAGATTAGAACTGCATAAACAAGATATAGGAACTTAGAGATAAGCTCTGTTTGTCAACCTGCATCGCATGCATTCTTGAGTTGGGAATGATATTATGTGGTCGCCTTATTTGTGTGTGTGTCATTTTGTCATCGCATAAATAAGAATAGACGTTTATGTGTAGGTCCTATAGACTTAACGCATATATCGCATGCGTTCTAGCCTTAGAAGCCGTGGTATTCGCACCGAGAGGTGGTTTACTATTGTATGCATGTTGCATAATCGCATAGCATGAACGCATCCTAGGAAGTGTTAGCTGAAACTTTACTCAACCCGTTCACCGCATACTCATCGCATTTCCCATTTATCAACTTTTTTCAAACTCCACCACATTTTTTTATTTTTCATTAACGCAAACAATAATCCCAACACTTTATTTATTTATCCGATTACTGCAAAGTTTTCATAAAAATTACCAACGCGACCTGTTTCACAAGTCCCTGAGTTCAACCCTGGACTTACCAGAAAACTCGGTGGAATTTACACTTGGATTCTGCTGAGGAAACTTGAGTGCACAATGCAATTTCACCATCGCATATCATCCATAATTCACTTCATAAAATCGAGCATCATAAGGTACCCAACCCTATCCATATACTTATAGACCTTTTGGCTATATACTAAAACTTGATCCTCTTTTATATCTCTACATAAAGTTGACATGAGTTAGTTTATTGGATTTAGAAATGAATGCAATTCAATAACATTTTTATGGAAAGAACTCCCGATAATATCTTTATTTTGAATAAAATAAATTTAATGTCTACAAACTGCAAGTTTTAGGACATTCCCAACATACTCCCACTTAGACTAAAACTTTAGTGGGTTTAAATATATAAAAATATACAATGTTGAGTATGAGAGAATAAATATAATAAATTAGGACATCTATATACCCATGAATTCTCCCAATTGCCCTAGATTTATGAAGTTAGTAATCTCAGTCCCGCTAGATGACCCTCAAACACTTTAGTCGTAAGGAACTTAGTAAACAGATCAACTAAATTGTCTTCTGAGGCTATCTGAGTGACGATCACGTCTTCTCTGGTACTATCTCCTTGATGAGATGGTACTTACCTTCAATGTGCTTTCCTTGTTTATGGCTTCTTGATTCTTTCGAGTTGGCAACTACTCCACTGTTATCACAATATAATGTAATTGGTAGATGCATATTTGAAACCACTTCTAAATCTGTCAAGAACTTCCTAAGTCATACTGCTTCTTTGGTTGCTTCACATGCAGCTACATATTCCGCTTCCATGGTAGAGTCAGCAATACAACTTTGTTTGATGCTTCTCCATACAATAGCTCCTCCATTAAGAGTGAATACTGATCCCAAAATAGATTTCCTAGAATCTACATCTGTTTGAAAATCAGAATCAGTGTATCTAGTAAAGATCAAATCCTTAGACCCATACACGAGCATATAGTCCCTCGTTCTCCAAAGATACTTCAGGATGTTCTTAACGGAATTCTAATGACTATATCCAGGGATGGACTAGAACCTGCTGACTATACCAACTGCAAAGATATGTCTGGGCGTGTACGCAACATAGCGTACATCAAGCTCCCGACTGCTGATGCATAAGGAATTCTTTTCATATCCTCAACTTCTTGAGGTGTCTTAGGACTTTATTCCTTAGACAAATGAATTCCATATCTAAAAGGTAATAAAACTCTTTTGGAATTTTGCATTTTATATCATGACAACATCTTATCAATATAAGATGCTTGAGATAGTGCTAGCATTTTGTTCTTTCAATTTCGAACTATTTGGATTCCAAGAACATATTGTGCATCTCCTAAATCTTTCATTTGAAATTATGATGCTAGTCATCTCTTTATGTCAGCAAGGAATCTTACTTCATTCCCAATAAGCAAGATATCATCAACATATAGTACCAGAAAAGTTACAGTCTTGTTCACTACTTTCTTGTAAAAACAAGATTTGCCAACATCATGTTCAAAGCCATGAGATTTGATTGCAGTGTCAAATCTTATATTCCAAGACCGAGATGCTTGTTTTAATCTATAAATAGATATTTTAAGCTTGCAAACTTTTTGCTCTTGACCCTGTTCAATGGACCCTTCTAGTTGAGACAAATAAATACTATCTTCAAGATAACCATTTAAAAAGGTTGTCTTGACATTTGTTTGCCATATTTCATAATCATAAAAGATGGAAATGGATAAAAGTATTCTAAAAGACTTGATCAAGGTAACAGGAGAGAAGGTTTCTTCATAGTCTACCCCATCTCTTTGGGTAAGTTCTTTTACCGCGAGTTTAGCCTTTTAGATCTGTACCTTACTAGCTTGGTCTCATTTTCTCTTGTAGATCTACTTACAACCAATAACTTTTACCCCATCTAGTTGATCTACAAGTTCCCAGATATAATTGAATTATATATCCATTTCAAGGTCCATGGCTTTTATCCATTAGTCTCTATCTACATTTTTCATTGCCTGTTTAAAGGTCAATGGATCCTCTAAGCCATCATCAGGTATGACGACTTGAGTTTTTGTTTAACCCATATATTGGTTAGGCTGTTGAATAAATCTCTCATTACGTCAAGGTATTCTCAATTCATGAGAAGGATGTGATGTACCAGTTTCATCAACAACTCTTGTTGAAGGACCAACTTTATCAATAATTTTTGTTGATGTATTTGTAGATTCTCTGGACATCTCATTTAATAATAGTTTACTGTGAGGTTGATGATTTCTTATGTGTTCTTCCTCTAAGAATGTAGCATTTGTCGATACAAACACTTTGTCATGGGAAATTAAATTAAATATGTGATATTTAATTGGAGAATAATTAATTAATTATTTAATTTAATTTAATTAAACTGATTAGATCAAAACTATAGGTTAAAATTAATGCACATTAGTTGCACATTAAAACTATAGGTTATGTGAGAGGGAACCATTTAAATATGATTTAAATGGTTATTGGTTTTTATTTAGTTAATCAAATTCAATAAATAGTTTTATTTAATTTTAATTAAATAAAAACGTAACTCTAGAGAAATCCCACGTCTTCTCACTTCACTCTCTCATTCTCTTTGTATATATTTAAAAAGAAGAGATGCAGAAAGAAGAGCATTTTTTTATCTCTCTGTTTTTTTTTTTTTCCGTAGAAACAAAAACTCTCTATGTTTTTCTCAAAATCCTCCCAATTTCTAAAAAGAATCCCACAATTCTCAAATCCGCAATTTTCCTACAAGAATAGAGAAGCCAAGTGATGGTGTCCATTCCCAATTCGTACAAAAGAATTCCACAGAATTCCCAAAAGGTTTGCAAAGTAGGGTTTCTTCTCTTTGTAGGTTTTGTTTCTAGAATTGCATGCTTAATCTATTGTGATCTATAGTTTTTATTCCAAAAAGAAATTGTTGTGAATTCAAATGGAATTTTGAAATACGTTTTGGGTTCTGTATATTATGGCTTCTGTTGTGCTTTAGAGTTTTCATCCCTACACCATAAATTATCCCACTTGTCCTAGATTTATGAAGCTTGTAAACCTAGTCCTACTAGGTGACCTTCGAACAATTTAGTCTTGAGGGCCTTAGTAAACAAATTAGCTAAATTATCTTCTAAGGCTATTTGCGTGATGATCACATCTTCTCTATGTACTATCTCCCTAATGGGATGGTACTTACCTTCGATATGCTTTCCTCGTCTATGGCTTCTTAGTTCTCTTGAGTTGGCAACTACTCTACTATTATCACAATATAGGGTGATTGGCAGATGCATATTTGGAACCACTCTGTCAAGAACTTTCTAAGCCATACTACTTTTTTGGCTGCTTCACATGCAACTACATATTCAACTTCCATGGTGGCGTCAGCAAAACAACTTTGTTTGATGCTTCTCCATACTATAGCTCCTCCATTAAAAGTGATTATTGATCCCGAAGTAGATTTCCTAGAATCTACATCGATCTAAAAATCAAAATCAGTGTATCTAGTAAGGATCAAATCCTTAGACCTGTACACGAGCATAGAGTCCCTCGTTCTCCAAAGATACTTAAGGATGTTCTTAACGACAGTCCAATGACTATATCCAGGGATGGACTTGAACTTGTTGCCTATTCCAACTGTAAAGCCCTGGATGTATACACAACATAACGTACATCAAGCTCCTAACTACTGATGCATAAAGGTATCTTTTCATATCCTTAACTTCTTGAGGTGTCTTAAGACATTGTTCCTTAGACAAATGAATTCTATATCTTAAAGGTAATAAACCTCTTTTGGAGTTTTGCATTTTATATCTTAACAACATTTTTTCAATATAAGATGCTTGAGATAGTGCTAACATTTTGTTCTTGCGATTTCAAACTATTTGGATTCCAAGAATATACTATGCATCTCATAGATCTTTCATTTGAAATTGGGATGCTAGCATAACTTTATGTCAACAAGGAATCATAGTTCATTCTCAATAAGTAGGATATCATCAACATATAGTACCAGAAAAACTACAGTTTTGTTGACTATTTTCTTGTAAACACAAGGTTGGTCAACATTCTGTTCAAAGCCATAATATTTGATCACAATGTGAAATCTTATATTCCAAGATCGAGATGCTTGTTTTAATCTATAAATAGGTCTTTTAAGCTTGCAATTTTTTTTGCTCTTGACCCTATTCAATGAACCCTTCTGGTTGAGAATTACAAATACTTTTTTCAAGATAACCATTCAAAAAGGTTGTCTTGACATCCATTTACCATATTTCATAATCATAAAAAGCGGCAATGGATAAAAGTATTCTAATAGACTTGATTATGGCTACAGGAGGGAAGGTTTCTTCATAGTCTACCCTCTCTCTTTAGGTAAATCCTTTAGCCACGAGTCTAGCTTTGTAGGTCTATACCTTACCAATTTGGTCTCGTTTTCTCTTGTAGATCCACTTACAACCAATAGGTTTTACCCCATCTAATTGATCTACAAGTTCCCAGACAGAATTGAAGTATATAGACTCCATTTCAAGGTCCATGGCTTTTATCCATCGATCTTTATCTACATCTTTCATTACCTATTTAAAGGTCAATTGGAAAAACTTACAGCATGCATCTAAAGAGGAAGAGGGAGAAAAAACCATACCTTTGAAGATCACAAATATTCTTCTCTAAATTGATCGTGATCAAGAAAAAAAAATGGACACCACCAAGAGGTAATTCTCTGTATTCTCTCGAGGGTAGGGTGAGAATAGAAAGAGGTGTGGGCTTTGTTAATTTTTTGGAAAGGGAAAGATTTAAAAGAGATGATGGGTATTCTTTCTGGGAGATCTTTTGAAAAATCATACAGAGCCCAAAAATCCTTCTGTAGCAAAAAAAAAAAAAAAAAAAAAAGTTCCACTTCTCTACTAACCTCCTACACGTCAAAAACTAGAGAGAAAAAGGGGGAGGGAAGTTATATTAATAATTCCCTCCCTTTAATTTGAGTTTAAATTAAAACTTAAGTTTAATTTAAATAAAATAATAACTAATTTATTATATAACTATATGTTATATCAAAATATAACACATAACCTATAATTTATATTATATCAAATATAATAGAACCTACAATTTTTATTTCTCTCGATAATGTATAGCATTTAATATAAATCAAATTTATATTTAATGCAATGAATCTAATTCATATAATTAATTTGAATCATATCCAAATATTTAATTCATCTCCTATAAACTTTATATTATAATGTATCAAATATATTATATTAATCATATCACATACATAATTAATTCAATTATATCACATATAATTAATTCCCTTAACTAATTTGAATAATTCAAATTAATCCAAAATTAATTCTCAATAATCCTTGTTGAGCTATAGAGGAGATATTATGGACCTGTAGATTGAAGCTCCAATGATACTTAGATATTTGATTAAATTTTTTATTAAATTACCCAACATCCATTAACTATCGGTCACTCTACTAAAGACCGACAACTGCACTCTTTACGCTACTGATATATTTATGTGTCCATTGGATATAACCAATCAATAGTGTTTTAACCCTTCACAAATTACTCGTAAGTACAGCTTGGCCCAAATTACTGTTTTACTCCTATAGTTACATATAACTTCTTAAATACTACTGATCCCTCTAATGAAAATAAATCATAGTCCAACTATGACCAAACCCCTCTAGGACCAAGAAAGGGTGTGACGCCACATTGTTCAAGCCTCAAAATCAGCCCTTAAGGGAGTAATTTATCTACTTACCCAGATGTTAGGGAAAGAGTGAATTCTATCTTATGTAGTTGTGTTCCCAACTCCACAATTAAATGAATCCTCAAAATGATAGGCTTATTGAGTCGGTGATCTGGCCACTCTCACCCATACAAATCAAATGACCACCTTCGTAGACAGAGTTCACAACTCACTAAGCATTTAGATTATATCACCTATGGTCATCTTAGTGAAATGTAAGTCTCTATTATGAACGACATTATATAATGAGACTAGTCATTTCGTGGTCCGGTCTTATATAAACTCCTTTGTATAGAATATCCCCACTCGATGAATGATCAGGATCAAAACATTTGTAGCACTTTACAACAATTGTAACATCTACAAAGCGGGTCATATTTGTAATGTCACAAGGATAAGGTACCCACCTTATCAATCTACTACAGACTATTTGGGTTATCATTTAAACATGATCCACCTATATGTCTCTACATACATGTTTAAGCTACAGATGATAACCTTGGATGTTAGTTTATTGGTTTATGGGTTAGTGCTACTAAATAATGAATAAAACATCATATTTTATTAAATAAATAAAATATTTGTATGTTACAATTACAAACTATAGGACGCACGAGATTTAGGGCATCAAACTCGACAAAGGGATCTTACACTCCTAATAAGATAGATGAGTTACTCATCCCATTGCCAATTGGTTTTGAGATGGAACCTCATACTATCTAATAGTGCTTAGAAATTTAATGTTTAAATGTGTTTTTATGAAGGATATCGAGTATAGAAGACTCTTGGGACGATTTGATTACAAAACAGGCTAAGACAGAGCATTTAGGGGTCAATTAGAGCAATGGAGTTCAAAGCGTAACAAAAATGACCGAAATATCTCCAAGGGCCTAACGCCACGATCCTAGGCTCAGCGTCGTAGTCTAGAATGTGAAAAAAAAAATTGTCTAGCGTCGCAGTGCTCGTGTTGCTACAAAAAGGCAATTCGTGTTTAGGTTATATCTTTTGATCAAGATGGTCGTTTTGCATGAATGACTATTCATTTTCTACATTTTTTCGTCCTCTATCCATCCACAATATTGCTTTTGAGATTTTACTTTTATTTTGGGTTGTAATGTGTTTTGAATGATTCTCGATCTTGGCTACATCGTCACAACGTGTCATCGAGGTTAGTGTCCTAGTTTAGAAGTAAGAATTCCAATATATATTTCTGAGAACTGAGTTTAAATGTTTAAATAAATTTTGTTTCTTGCATCTTTGAGCTTTGATTTAATTAGATTTGTGTTTGTGAATGAATTGACACTCTAGTCACCATGCATGTCTTTTACTATAGATTTTAGCTTGAATATTATCTCATATTTCATCTTGTTTTAATTGCCAAGTAACAAGGTTGAATCCATGTATGTTTGAGATACGGTGTATCCATAGATCTTTCATGCATACTCAATTTAGGTTCAAAGAAATCGGTTAATCAAATTCAACTATCCAATTGATTAATCGTCACAGGAAAACCTTAATCTTGACGAAAATGTTTGAGGATTATATGGACGTTATCGAATCTAGTAGGAAGACAACATTTAGTTTAATTAGGACATTAGTCTTAATTAATAGTTAGGATGCTTGTTTGGCTTTTCCAACAAGTTAGTAGTTCGAATGCATTGGTTAAGCTGAGTGAGTCGATTATATGCTTGCTAATCAAATGTATGTTTAATTTTGAGATTCAATGATCAAATGACATCAAATTACCATTTGCTCCTAGACAAGATAATTCATTTATATTACATTTACCTGCTATCTTTATTTTCGTGCACTTTATTTTCTACATTTTTCTCTATCCACACAAAACCCCCTCATTTACCGCTTTAATTAGGAAATTATCTTGGTGAAATAATTATTGTGCTTCTCTATGGATCAACTCAGCCTTGCCGTCAATATTACTCAGTAGATCGGTAATTATAAATATTATTTGATCGTAAGATCTCGCTATAAGTTCTTGCTGTTGGGCTGTAGTAGTCATTGGTAATGGCCGACGAGTAAAGTCATTGAAAACATTGGAGGGAGGGAGAGTTGGGGTGAGTTGATTAAAATAATCAACTCAACTCCACCAACATCTAATAAGTAACCTATTGTGACATTATCTACTTATGAGACAGAATATGTTGTTGCAGCTTTATGTGTTTCACATTCAATTTGGTTAAGGAATTTGCTGAAGATAGTTGAAATTCTGCAAGCTGATGCAATTGTGATCCATGTAGATAATAAATCAAAAATTGTTCTAGTGAACAATCCAATATTCTCTGATCGTAGTGAGCATATTGATATAATATTTCACTTTATCAAAGATTACATTTCAAGGAAGAATGTTCAAGTTGAATATATGAAAACTAAAGATCAAATCGCAGATATTTTCACGAAGTCGCTCAAAATTGATTTGTTAACAAGTTGAGAACTCTATTTGGAGTTTTCATAAAACATGTTTAAGGAGGATGTCGAAAGTTAAAGCATGTTTTTAATTCAAGATATAAGCTACACATGAATTAAGTTAAAGGATGTTGAAAATTCAAGCATATGTTTTAACTCAAGATAAGTTATACATGAATTAAGATATTTGAGAGTTAAGTACATTAATAGATGAAAGTTAGTAGACTCATGTATGGGAGAGTTAGACACGTTCATGAATTGAAGTCTAGGACTTTAAATGTTTCATGTGTTTATATAAGTGACTAATTTTATTTCCTCTCAAATATTCTTTTGTTGATTATGAATTATTTGTAAATGTCCATCACATGCTTCCAATATTATTTTTAAAAAAAAAAGAGAAAAAAAAAAAAAGAACTTCAAAAACATGGTAATCAAAACTTTGAAAGAGTTTAACAACACACAAGCTACAAGTCAAAACACTAAACAAAATTTCACAAAACAACAACATTTTGAGCAGAACTTCCATTAGAATAATAATTCATGTATGGGAAAAATTAGGCCTAAAACTACCCAGTATTACTCCAATATGTTGATGTTGATGAGAAATTATTGGGAACTTGTCTCAATCCTTGAACAACTGAAAGTTGTCACTCATTTCCTCACTAATACTATTTCCATGACTTGATCCTGCTACTGATCAAAACCAAGCAGATCAAGAAAATTAGTAACAGTACTAGGTTAAATTACAAGTTTAATTATTTAATTAATTATTACAATTCTACACGATTTCGTTTAATACGAAAGTTCCACAACCTGAATTACTTGGTCGGATGCCACAAGGATTTTGACAATTTTGACAATGGCATGCTTCAGTGCAAGGAACTCCTGCCTTTAAAAATAAAAATTACAAGACTCAATTTAATTAGTTGTATACAAGATATATATTATGGTTTAATTTTACAAAAAGAAAAATAATCTCACAAACAATTGTTTTGAAACTGAACCTGAAAGCATGGACAATATTTTTTCCGACACTTTGAATGGATGCAGTTGCATCCTCTTCTTTCTGAAGATGAAGCTATTGTTTTCCTTTCCTTTACCTGCATATAAAATTAATATTTAGAAAAGTTATGGCTGTTTTCAAATATATCCAATTGAGCTAACTTATTTACCAATATAACAAAATGTCCTTGTTTATTAATATTTATCACTGAATAGATTATAGTAGTCTATCAGTGTCTTGATATTTTACTAAACTCGTGAGAAACGCAAAATTTGTGAGGTAATGAAAACATTTTAAAACAATATTAATATGAAGTAATTAAAATGATTATATATATTTATTGTAAAGAATTACGAACCTTTTTTGTAGCAAAAGCCGAGGGATTGTGTGATAGAATCTGTTGTTTTACAACCTCAACTGTGTCCTCATACAAACGATTGTTGAAGCAATCCGTACAGCCACAATCTTCGCCGCAATACATACCACTTGTAAAGCATTCGCAAGATCTGCATAACTAAATACCGTAATTACTTTTTTAAATTTCACTTAATTATATGTGTTAAGCGTGTGCGTGTGTGGGTACGTGTGTTTCACTTACAGATCTAGACACTCGCTTTTCGTACAATTACAACGCGGCCCTGAGATAGGTTTATTTTCCTCTTCCACTTTTGATTTCTCCCTACAATTAATATAATAAATAATAGAAAAATTTTTATAGATAAAAAAAATGTCAAACCATCTACCAAAGTAGAAAAAAAATGTTGATAGACACTAATAGATTTCTATTAGTTTAAGATTAAATTTTGTAATTTTGGGTAAATAATTTCTTGTATTTTTCTATTTTTTGAAAATCTCTCTTAATTATAGTATAATAATAAAAATAAAAAATAAATAAATATGTAGAAATAAGAGAAAATTTGACCTCTTTCTTTTGGAGCTACTGCAATTGTTCACCGAATCCGTGGAGACATCTGAAGACATTTGATTATTTCTTACGTCATTATTAGGATTTCCATTTTTATTTTTGCTCTCGAAATTCAAATATGGAACATCGTCCCAGTTTTGATACTTAACACCTTCGTTTTTCTGCAAAATTAAAAAATAGGCCCATAAAAATGTGAAAACTAATTAATTTGGTACTAAAATTAATAATAAATAGTAATGTATATATATTTAATTAATTGATAGTTGTTGCCCGATTTTTTATATAAAATGAAGGGTGTAAAACTTAGAATGTTAATTATTTTGAAAAAAAAAATTGTGTTAATTATTTTGAAAAAAAATGAGTTTAATTTTGAAAATATGTTTAATGTAATCACCTCAACAGGCAGCTCAGCACAAATATTTCGAGTCTCATGGAAATAGCTCATATTGAAGTGATCATAACCAATTGCAGCTTCTCTATGGTTGCTGATGACCCAAAGTGTACATGCAAAATTACCAAAAATAATACCTATTATTATAATTAATACTTTAAACCAGAGAATAACTTAATACATTCAATTCTGTTATGGGCTACGTAGCTTATTTTTTATAAATTCCGATTATTTTAGTACTTTCAATTTCTCTTCATTCTTATACTTTAAAAAGTTACTATTTAATTTATATTTATAAATAATATACGTAATTAAAATTTGTTGTGTACACTAAAGTGAATCACAACAAAAAGTATGGAGATCAAAATAAGATTTATATCGACTTAATAATTACCTCTAAAAAAATATAGTAAGAAAAATTGAAGGTTCGATGATGGTATTAAAAATCAAGGAAAAATACATTTTTTATATTGTTTAGTTTTTATTTGGTCTCTATGTTTCAAAATATTACACTTTATTTTTGAGCTTTTTAGTTTCGTTTCAACTATTTTCTGGATTTCAATATGTATACTTTTCAATCTGATCTTTTTTTTATTAAAAAACTCTCACTTTCAATCTTTTGTGTCAATGTCAATTTATTAATTTAAACAAACTAAATAATTATAAGTTTAAGAGAAAAAATGTAATATTTTAAAATTTATAGATCAGATAAAAATTTATAAACTCAAAATTCAAAACAAAAATAGGGAAATTTTGATAGATGTAAAAAATGTCAAACTATTTACAGAAATAGTAAAAAAACATATTGATAGATTTCTATCAGTTTCTATTACTCATAGATACTAATAGTCTTTTATCAGCCTCTATTAAAGAATATTAAAATTTTGTTATTTTGTATAAATAATTTCCTTTATTTTTTTATTTTTAAAAATCTCCCATAAAAATATAACAATTTGAAACTAAGAAACCAAATAAAACCTGTGCTTAAACCCTAAAGACTAAAAGAATATTTTTCTTCAAAAATAATTAATTGTGAACTATTTTATTTTCATAAAATCGTTTATTGGATTTTCCGAAATTAGGAAAATGTATATTTAATACCTTGGCGCGTGATCTCCACGAGAATACATGGTCGAAGGAGGTCGAGTGGGCAATGACCTCTCAGAGTCGTCTATCCTAAGCTTATCAAAATGGTGAAGATTATTAATCAAATCCATATAATCAAATTCCTGAAATTCAAGAAAAACAATTGTATTAAAAAATAATAATATAGTTAAAAAAATAATTTTAAAATTAAGAAATTAAATTATTGAAGCTTAACCAAAAAGTGTGAGGGCCAAATTTGAATGCTGCCAAATTTAGATCTTTGACTAGAAAGATATTTTAATAGATATTAGATGATATATAGTTATCTAAACGGTTAATTAATTATTTAATTTTTCTAAGAAAAACCAATAATTTGGTTATAAAATTGTTTTAGAGTTTTAAAAATTAAGTTTATTTTTTCTCATCTTTTCTTTAGTATAAGAATTGAATTTTTATCAGATTTCAAAAACAAAAACAAATTTTAAAAAATTATTTTTTTTAGTTTTTCAAAACCTAACTTGGTTTTTTAAAATATGGATAAAAAAGTAGATAACAAAGCATGAAATTTAGAGGTGGAATGAGTGTTTGCAAGCTTAATTGTCAAAAATTAAAACTAAAAACTAAAAACTAAAATCTTAGTCTTCCAATAACAAAAACAACTTTTTAAAAGTTATTTTTAAAAAAATTTCAAAATGTGATCTGGTCTTTTAAACCATTAGTAAAAAGTAAATAACAAATGAAAAAATTTTGATGTGAGAATAAATTGTTATTGAGAGGAGCTGTAGTTTTCAATTTTTTATTTTTTATTTTTTTTGAAATTTTGTTAAGAATTCAACTCTCTTACTTAAAAAAAATAGAATCCATGATAAAAAATGGAGATGGAATAAGTTTAATTTCAAAAATCAAAAGTCAAATAATTATCAAATGAAGCTTTTAACATTTCAATAATATCTTTAAAAAATATTAAGTTTAGGATCACTACTTGTTACTGATGTGTTTCTTTTTTTTTTATTATTCATACATTTTTAAAAATCAAATCAAGTTTTCAAAATTAATGAATAAAGATTTTTTTTCCCCTTTTTGAACTTCAGATAAATTAAAATATAATGTTTTTTTAAGGAAAGATATGAAAGTCGGTGTAAAACATAATGAAAAAACAAGTCCAATTCATAGATCATTAACTAATACCCATTATAATCATTCGAGCTTTGATTTTTTAAGGAAAAAGAATATTCTTTTTTCTCTAAATTTGAGGTCTAGTTTGTATTTGGTATTTAGATTTTAAAAATATTATATATTTAGTTTTTAAATCTTGAGTTTAATTTTAATTTTATCCTTGATATTACAGTTTTCTTTCAATTTATTCCCTTAAATTTTAAATTTTATAATTTTAACCTCAAATTTGTACTAAAAACTTTTTTTTAATTAATTATAGTTAATTAAGTTTCACTATTTCCATCACTTTTAAAATTAAATTTAAAATTTTACTTCATAATAATCGTAAATTAATTAAGAGACATCGACGTTAATAATTGAAAGCGAGTATTCATTGAAAAAATGTTAAAAATGTAAAATCTTGAAATCTTGAGACAAAATTGAAACAAAACTCAAATCTCAAGAATAAATTGCAACATTTAAAATTTAGGGGCTAAATTAAAACCAAATTTAAAACTAAGAATTAAATATAAAACATTTTGAAACCTAAAGTCCAAATAGAAACTAGATCCAAAATCTAGGGACTAAAAAGGTTATTTTTGTATTTAAAAAAAATTAACTTATAAATATTTACTTTTAAAGAGTGATATAAAAAACCCAAGTACTTAAAAACTAAAAATAAAAATTAAACTTATTTTTGTTTTAAAATTTTAGTTAAGAAAAAAAAATTGCAACCAAAATTAGAGTTGAATACAAAACTACAATCATAATCATAAATACTAAAATGTAAAAAGAATCACATTCACAAGCAAAACTAATTTTTCTACAAACATCCCTATCCAATCAACAAGGGTATATAAGTGCATGTCATTGTAAGTAGAAAATATTCTCAATTTAGAAAAACACAGAAAATGCATTAATTAAATATTTAGGAAGATTACAAATTATAAAACTAGAATGATTTATAGAAAGTAAAATAAAAATAGAGAGAACTCATACCTCAAAAATCCTAAGCTCTGAATGAGTAGAAGATGCAAGGTGTTTGGAAGACATTATGAATTGAGAGCAAAATCTTAGATATAACATAAAACAAAAACAATATAAAGTAAGTGAAAGTAATTTGGTAAATATTTCCCTAAAGTAATGTTCAATAATATTTCTTTATTATAATTTGAAAACAATCACAAGGAAGAACAAAATGATTAAATTGAAGAAGATCATATAATACTTTATTCACTAATGCTTGTAGGATTATTGTCTCACAAAATAATCTCTTCAGTTATTAAAGAAGGTCATATCAAGATTACTTCAAGAAATTATGTAATTTGAGAGAATTAAAAAAAAAAAAGAAAAAGAAAAAGAAAAAGAAAAGGAATTTCAAACCTTTGTTGTAGATGCTGAATTTAGCAAGATTTGTAGGATGAAATTATTGACAAAAAGCAAAGAATATGATTAAAGGATGAAACTGAGGGATTATTATGGAAGAAGAAAGGAAAAGAATAAGGGAATTATGGGAGATGATGAAAATGAAAATAATAAGGGAGGGAATTATTTTTTATAATTGGGCCATCATTGGGCTTGGGCCTTGGGTTTTAATTTGATTTATTTTGGCCCAAAATTATTAAACCCTTCAAAAACCCTACCTCTATTCGGAGGACACTGTGACTGCGTTAATCTTACCCGTCTGTAACCGGTTCTCCGTTACCGACCTTGTTAAGTCTCAAACAAAACAGCGACTCTTCCCGTTCAATCATCTTCCAATATTTCCTGAATCGCCGTCTCTCCCGAAGGCCGATGGGGTATTTTTGTTCATCAATCTCCGACGCCGAGTTGTTCTTGGGATCCGATCGATGTATACAATCGAGGGGGCGTAGGAACATTGCTGATCAAGGTCAGTTTGCTTTTATTTTTATTTCAGATATCATCTTTGCAATCATTTAACTAGTTCGAGGCTTTAATGCAAATAGAAATGTCATATATGATTTGTTTGTTTGATTGGAAGTTGTCACGTCACGACACCACAAAAGTCATATAAAGTATATGAAATTTCAGTTCCCCTGATTTGGTTTGGGCTTTCAACTTTGTGTTGTATTGAAAATCTTGAATTGTTTGTTGATCATGTTTTATGTTGAAAGGATTTAGATTGGATTCTGTTACTTTTGGTTATTGTGTAATTTATAGTACTTGAGATAAACCTGTTCTCCCCATGGATTCTATTGCTTTCCACATTAAGTCATGAGGAAGAGATTTTTGAGCTGTAGACTGTAGGTGTCAGGTAGTTTCTTGAGTTTCCAATTTACATGTAGATATTGTATTTGAGCTGTAGAGACTCTAGTTGTGGAAATGATTAAACGCACCATTAATTTATTTACTTTGCAAAATTCATGGTAAGTACATTCAACAAAATTCTACAAACCTATTTCCTGCCTTAAAATCCTTGCAGATGGCTATCACCAGAACACATCAGGATTTGGTTGATATGTGTTCTTCGAATGAGTATTTACTTCGGTATCTTTGCCCGACAAGTGCCAAGAAGGGAACAAGTTAATATCAAGCAGGATTCTTGACTTTTCCAGCATGGTGCTCTAACCAAGCCAAAATATGTGTTGAAGAGAAACACTCAGGTAAAGCCCCCTGAATCATTTAGCTGTATAAATAGCATTTTAGAAGTCCACATAAAATAGCATTTCAACTAATTAATCATGTAATAAAATGTTAATAACAGCAAGCATTGGTACCACTATCAACATGAAAGCCAATGAAAAATAAAAGTCAAAAGTGCTTTCTAAACCATAAGTACTGGCTCTTAAATTCCTCACATTCTACTCACAAAGATATATGCTTCCTAGATAAATGCTTCCCATGCACCACCTATCAACAGTTCAAAATGAGGCACCATATTATAATACAGCCTAGTACAAGCTTTGCCAGTCAACTTTTATAATATGTAT
Organism: Benincasa hispida; assembly: GCF_009727055.1. Lineage (NCBI taxonomy): Eukaryota > Viridiplantae > Streptophyta > Magnoliopsida > Cucurbitales > Cucurbitaceae > Benincasa > Benincasa hispida. The sequence continues at coordinate 88,638,937 of NC_052349.1, read as the reverse complement.
GTCATCTTAAAACTCAAGGGTGTGCATTAAAATTAAGTCAAAATTTCTTATCTTGTTGAAGAAAAGGATAGCTGCGTGGGATAAATGGAAGATAGGGAAACTTGAACATTGTTCCATGATTTCCAAATGGTTTACAAATAAATCAAAGTCACCCCTATAATTATAATCCTCTACCTCCATTTCTTTTCATTTTAGTCTCGATTTCCTTAGCCGTTCATCATCTCACCGTGCATGTCTGGATCAAATTGTCTCATTCTATTGGTGACTCTTGTCTTTGTTTCAATCACCTGCAGTTTGCTGACGGTATATTGTTCTTTTCTAGTTTTGACTTCAAAACCTTGGATAATCTTTTTGATATTATCACGATATTTCAATTTTCCTCTGGACTAAAAATTAACTTTGCCAAGAGCGAGTTTTTGGGAACTCATATTGACAAATCAGAAATGGGCCGTTTGATGGTGAAATTTGGTTGCAAGTGGGGTCTTTGCTTTGGCCTTCTATATATCTTGGGCTGTTGTTATTGAGAGAGTCAAGCATTGCAATTTAGCTCTCTAAACAAAATAGATTTTAGGTTCTTACATAAGGATAATGTTCTTTGGCATAAACTCACTGTTGCTAAATATCATTCTTCCAAGGTAGAATTGTCATTTGGCCTAAGACAGTTCAAGGAGGTTCTACAAATCAACTTGGCAGTTCTTTTGTTTCACCATTGGTCTTGTTGCTAGTCTTGTTCAGATGTCTTGGTAATGGTTAGTCAACATTTTGGCATCATTCTTGGCTAACTTGAGGGTCCTTGTTATGGTCCTCCTCGCCTCTATCGGTTATCTACTCAACCTACTTCGATTGCAGAAGTGTGGATTGTTTCTTATGCTGCATGGGACTTGCCTTCAACACAATTTAAATGAGTGACCAAGTTCTTATTTTCTCTACTAGGTCAGCATCTGGACTTTCAATGGCTCTTGGTCTTGCTCTTTGATTCATCCAACATCTTTACAGTTTACGCTATCTAAAATTGATATTTCAATACGACAAGTTTTCACTACTAATGAATCTACATTGTGCCTGAAGTGTGGTAGACAAATCGATTCTAAAGATAAAAATTATCGAAAAAAAAGGTCAATAATCAAAATGATTTAGTTAAGAATATGGATATTTCAGAAAAAAATCTTAAATATGAGTACTCATTTGAAGAAAATGAGGATAATAATGAGATCTCAATAAATTATATGTCATGATAGAAAAGGAAGGAACCGAATTTATATAAGTTGACAACATGTTTTGCATATAATGTTACTCATGATATTATTAATGAAAATGAGTATGATGTACTTAAATATATTGAAAAATGTGGACATAGAAATGATTGACTTATGTAGAAAGAAACAATCCAAAAGAAATAAACTCATTTTCAAATCGTGAGAACTACTAGTAAGACATTAGAGAATATTAGACATGTGGGATACAAATGATGAGTATTTGTAAGAAAAACAAATAGTGTAAGGTTACAAGGTAGAAAACGAGATAGATTCCACAATAATTCTTGCAATGGATTGGTATTGATTATGAGTAGACATATTTTCTAATGGTGGATGTAACACCAGGAGATATCTAATTAACATACATCATAAGGATGTAGTCATACAACATTTTCATGAGTCTTTTAATAATGATATTTATTTATAAAAATCCATGAATGATTAAAGTTACCAGAATCATATAATTCAAATTTTAAAGCATTATATATACATATATATATATCACAAAGATTCTAATAAAACATTCCTAATGAATGCAGTTTAATCATTTGATCAAATATTTGTTGAAATAAGGGTACAAAATTAACCCTATTTTTCAATATGATATTATAAGAAATTATAGTCAATATTTGCTATATATATGTTGATAATTTGAATATATAATAAAAACTCTCGATGATTTTAAAGGCAATAAAGTTTCTAAAGGATAACATTTTTGCATGATGCTTTATTCGATCTCCAGAAATGAATAGGATTGCTGTTTCATGACCCAATCGATTTTTCCCTATGGTTGGTTCATTGGAGCGAAACTCTAGAACCTAAAAGAGGGGTTACACTTAAAAGAATTGTTAAGCAAGTTAACACATTTTGGACCAAACAATGGTGATGGTTAGTTATAGTGACAAAGAGTTGTTTTTGTCTAATGGTTGAGAATGTCTCATTTTAGTGAAGGGGCACATGATCACCCTGCAGTGATTGTTGTCATGTCTCACTAAAACATCATTACAAAATAGATGTCATTTAGGATACATTATACTATTTTGCTAGAATTGATTGGTTGTCTTGTTGGTTTAATGCAAATAAACTAATAATAAATAATTTGTATGGTTTCAGCAAACGTTTTTCACTATGACTTCGGCAACATTAAATTTATTCGTCATTGAAAAATTAACGAGCGAAAACTACGCTTCATGGAAAAACACGATCAACACAATTCTAATAATTGATGACTTTCGTTTCGTCATGATGGAGGACTGTTCTCCCATTCCAGCTCCCAATGCTTCTTGAAATGTTCGAGAAACATACGAGCGTTGGACACAGGCAAACGAAAAGGCCTAAGCATATATCTTGGCTAGTCTTTCTGAAGTCTTGGCCAAGAAGCATGAGCTCATGCTTACAACCCGTGAGATCATGGAGTCCCTGAAAGGAATGTTTGGACAACCGTCTGCACAGCTTAGGCATGACGCTCTCAAACACATTTTTAATGCTCGTATACAAGAAGGGGTATCTATTCGAGAACATGTTCTCAACATGATGGTTTACTTCAACATGACAGAGATGAATGAGTACGTCATCGATGAAGTCAGTCGGGTTAGCTTCATTTTGGAATCTTTACCTGAAAGTTTCTTTCACTTCCTTAGCAATGTTGTTTTGAACAGGATTGACTATAACCTAACCATCCTCCTTAACGAGCTATAGACCATTTAGTCCTTGATGAAAAGTAAAGGACAAAAGGGTGAAGCAAATGTTGTTTCATCCTAAGTTCCACAAAGGTTCGACTTCTAGGACTAAGTTTGTACCTTCTTTCTCTAGCAATAAAAAGTGGAAGAAGAAGAAAGGTGGAAAGGGGAAAACTAACCCACCGGTCGCTACTCAAAAGAAAGCCAATGTTGCAAAGGAAATCTGTTTCCATTGCAACCAAGATGGCCATTGAAAGAAGAACTACCACAAGTACTTGGCAGAAAAGAATAAGGTCAAACAAGGTAAATGTGATTTGCTTGTATCGGAAACATGTTTAGTAGAGAATGATGATTCTTCCTGTATTATAGATTCTAGCGCCACTAACCACGTTTATTCTTCATTTCAGGGAATTAGTTCATGGTGGCAACTTGATGCTTGTGAGATAACGATGCGAGTTGGAACTGGGCACGTCGTCTTGGCTATGGCAGTGGGAAGTCTCCAGTTAACGTTACAAAATAAATTCATTTTATTAGAAAATGTATATGTAGTTCCTGATTTAAAAAGGAATCCAATTTCTGTAAAGTGTTTTCTTGAACAATCGTACTAATATCAACTTTATTGTAAATAAAGTGTTTTATTTCAAAAAAATTGTGTTGATATTTGGGTAGCTCAACATGAAAACAACCTTTATGTGCTAAGACCGTTAGCAACTAAGGCACTCCATAACACTGAAATGTTTAAAATTGCGGTAGCTCAACATAAAAGACTTAAAATTTCTCCTAAAGAAAATGTCCAACTTTGGCATCTAAGATTATGACACATTAATCTCAATAAGATTTAGAGATTGGTGAATAATGGACTTCAAAGTGAGTTACCTGTGTGTTAGTCATGCCTTAAAGGCAAAATGACTAAAAGATCCTTTACTGGAAAAGGTCATAGAGCCAAATAACTTCTAGAGCTGGTACATTCAGACATCTGTAGTCTGATGAATGTAAAAGCTAGGGGAGGTTATGAATATTTCATCACTTTTACTGATGATTATTTAAGATATGGGTATATTTATTTAATGCAACATAAGTCTAAATCTTTTAGAAAGTTCAAAGAATTCAAGGCTAAAGTTGAAAATGCATTAAGTAAAACAATAAAGACATTTTGATATGATCGAGGTAGAGAGTTTATGGATCTAACATTCCAAAACTATTTGATAGAACATGGAATTGTATCACAACTCTCGCACCTGGTATACCTCAGCAAAATGGTGTATCCGAAAGGAGGAATCGAACCCGTTGGACATGGTTCGGTCTATGATGAGTTACGCTTCCTTACCTGACTCCTTTTGGGGTTATGTAGTGGAGACTGTAGCGTATATTTTGAATTTGTTCCATTCAAGAGTGTTACCAAAATACCTTTGGAGTATGGAATGACCGTAAAACTAGTTTACGGTCATTTCAAAATCTGGGGTTGCTCAGCACATGTGCTTAAGGCTAATCTTGAGAAACTAGAATTTCATTCAAATTTATGCCTATTTATAGGCTATCCCAAAGAAACGAGAGGTGGTTACTTCTTCAACCCAAAAGAAAACAAAGTGTTTTGCATTGACAAATGCTACTTTTCTTAAAGAAGACCACATAAAGGAGCACAAGCCCCACAGTAAGATTGTGTTGAATGAACTTTCCAAAGAAACTACTGAACCTTCAACAAGAGTTGTTGAAGAACCCAACACCTCAACAAGAGTTGTTGAAAATGGATCATCTAGTAGGTCAAATCTACCTCAAGTGTTGAGGGAACCTCGACGTAATGGGAGAGTTGCAAACCCACTTGTCTGTTACATGGGTTTAACTGAAATCCTTGTTGTGGTAGCTAAAAGAGATGTTGAGGATCCATTGTCCTACAAGAAGGCAATAGAGGATGTTGACAAAGATGAGTGGATCAAAGTTATGAATCTCGAAATGGAGTCAATGTACTTCAACTCAGTATGAGATCTTGTAGATCAACCTAATGGAGTAAAACCTATAGGTTGTAAATTGATCTACAAGAGAAAATGGGGTGTTGATGTGAAGGTACAAACCTTCAAGGCTAGACCGGTGGCAAAAGGTTATACCAAGGTTGTGATAGTCGACTATGAGAAGACTTTCTCACCTGTTGCCATGCTGAAGTCTATCAGAATCCTCATGTCCATTGCCTCATATTATAACTACGAGATTTGGCAAATGGACGTCAAGAATGCCTTTCTGAATGGCAATCTAGATGAGACAATTTATATGGAGCAACTCGAGAGATTTATAACCCAAGGTCAAGAGCAAAAGGTTTGTAGGCTTAATCGGTCCATTTATCGATTGTAGCAAGCTTCTTGATCTTGGAACATAAGGTTTGATGCTGCTATCAAATCTTATGGCTTTGATCAAAATGTTAATGAACCTTGTATGTACAAGAGAATCATCAACAGTTCAATAGCTTTCTTAGTGTTATATGTAGACGATATCCTACTCATTGGGAATGAAATAGGTCTACTGACTGAAGTTAAGAACTAGCTAACAACCCAATTCCAAATGAAAGATTTTGGAGATGCTCAGTTTATTTTGGGAATTTAGATCTTTAGTAAAGAACAAAACGCTAGCTCTGTCTCAAGCATCGTACATTGACAAAATGCTTGTCAAGTATTCAATGCAAAACTCTAAAAGAGGTTTGCTACCTTTCAGGCACGGAGTTATATTGTCTAATGAACAGTGTCCTAAGACACCTCAAGAGGTTAAGAAAATGAGACGGATCCCCTATGCGTCGGCTATTGGCAGCTTAATGTATGTGATGTTATGTACGAGACCTGGCATCTACTATGAGATAGGGATAGTCAGTAGATAACAATCTAATCCAGGATTTGATCATTGGACCGCTGTTAAGAATATTCTCAAGTATCTACGGAGAACGAGGGACTACATGCTTGTGTATGGTTCTAAGGATCTGATCTTTATTGGATACACGAACTCTGATTTTCAGACTGATAAGGATTCTAGGAAATCCACATCAGGATCAGTGTTCACTCTTAACGAAGTAGCAGTAGTCTGGAAGAGCACCAAGCAAGGGTGCATTGCTGACTCCACTATGGAGGTCAAGTATATAGCAGCTTGTGAAACTGCTAAAGAAGTTGTTTGGCTCAGGAAATTCTTGACAGATCTGGAAGTTATTCCAGACATGTCAAAGCCCATCACACAATATAACCTATAGTATCATCTCATCCGAGAGATTGTGCATCGAGGAGACGTGATCGTCACGTAGATAGCTTCGAAGCACAATGTTGCTTATCTGTTTACAAAGGCCCTTATGGCTAAGGTGTTTGAGGGTCACCTGCGAAGTTTGGGTCTATGGGACAAGCCACGTTTANCACCATCCGTTAACTATCAGTGATTCCACTAAAGACCAATAGCTGAACTCTTATCACCACAGATATATTTCTGTGTCCATTGGATATAACCAATCATGAGTACGATGACCCTTCACAGATGCTCGTAAGTACAACTGGGCCAATTTACCGTTTTGCCCCTGTAGTTATATCTCACTCCTTAAGTACCACTGATTCCTCTGATGAACAATACAAGATAGTCCAACTATGTGTGAACATCTCTCGAGCCAAGAGAAGGTGTGTGGCGCCACATTGTTCAAGCCCCGGAATCAACCCTTGAGGGAGCCATCTATCTACTTACCCTTGCCTCAAGGAAGGAGTGAAATCCATCTTGTGTAGTTGAGTTCCCAGCTCCCAAATCAGACGTATCCCCAAAATGGTAGGTTTGAATCGGTGACTTGGCCACTCGCACCCATACAAATCAAAGGACAGCCTTCAATGGCAGGAGTTCCCAACTCACTCAGGATTGAGGTCATATTACCTATGGTCATCCTAGTGAAGTGAAGTCTCTGTCATTAACGGTATTATATAATGAGACATTAACACTTTGTGGTTAGGTCTTATACAAACTCTTTGTATAGGACGCCCCCGCTCGCATGTCCCCAACACGAATGATCAGGATCAGATCATTTGTGGCAAGTCACAACACTTGTGACCATTCCACAAAGTGGGCTGTGTCCGTAGTGTTACCAGGATAAGGTTTCTCTCCTTTATCCATTTACTACAGACCATTTTGGTTATCTCTCAAGACATGATCCATTTGTATGTCACCACATACATGCTTGAATCACATATAGATAACCAGGGATTTTATGTTTATTAGTTTGTGGTAAAACAAATAAAACATGTAAATGAGCAAAACAACAAGATGTGAAGTAAATATCATATATTAACAATAACAGGTGTTCATATATACTGTTTACAAACTACATGATACGAGACTTTAGGGCATTAACCCCAACAGTCCTGTCCCTCAACATTTGAATTTTTTCTAACAACCCCCAATACACTAAGTATTGAAGAAGGACAAACTGCACATGTCCATCCAGATGTCCATGACCAGTACGTGACATACCGACATCGTGGTGAGGGTATACACTTTATAGAAGAAAGCCAACCATCAACTGTGAGAGGTCGTGGCGATCGTGGACACTAGTGATTCAACATGATCGATCTAGGCATAATAGAAGAACTTCTAGTCGTGAATAGAGAAAATTGTACATATAATTAACTTTATTAATGAAATTCAAACACGAAAATGAACTTGCAATCTACAATACATTCTAAAGAACCTTGAATATTATTTACAATAGTCAAAAGTTAATACTTATACTTTTGCATAAGTTTTTAACAACTTTAAACAAAAACAATAATTTGAAATTAAACTAATTGAATACTATTAAAATTAATATGGAGTATTTCAAATCAATCATAGAACTTTCTTAATCTCAGAGTAACATTATTGTTTATACTGTTAAAAAGTTATTAATATTACTATCAAAACAAAAAATGAGGTTAGTGAGATAGTTGATTTTAGGTAACAATGTTTTAGAATTAAACAAATGGAATATTATTAACTGTAAAAAAAAATTATAATAATAAATAATGAAAGAGTTTATTTTAGAGTTGTTAAAAGAATAAAAAAAAATAAAAACAAAAAATATTTTTTTTCTTGTATGCGTCTCTTAAAGAGATGCATTCTTATTCTTATTGTTTTTTTAATGAATTCATCTCTTGAGATGCATTCTTATTATTATTATTTTTCTAATGAATGTGTCTCTTCAAGAGAGCATATTCATGCATAGAAAAAAATAAAATAAAATATTCTAGAATGCGTCTCTTCAAGAGGTGCATTCGGACAAAGACAAAAAAACAACTCCAATAAGCTGGCGTGCCCCTTTTATCTAATTAAAATAAAATTCAACCCCAAAAATCTAATTAACCCAATTTTCTTCCTAAAGTTTTATTAACTATATATGTTTAAATCCTCTGAATGCTAAGAATGTTGTTGTTCTTCTTTGTGTGTGTGTTTTTTTTTATTTAACAAATGGGATATGTGCATTCAACATTTGACCTGAAAAAACAAGAACGTGACAATTGGCACAAAATTGGTTTTATATATTCCATGAGTTTGGATTGACTTTTTAATATATATATATACATATATATATATATATAATTTTTTAAATTAGTTATTTAATATTTTGAATTATTGGGAGGGAATTAACTTCCCTCCCCAATATTTTCTACACTCGCGTATTATGTGCATGGTTAACAGAGAGAGTGGAGTGTGTTTTTTCTTCTTCTTGTTCCTGCTGAAGGATCTCATACCGAGATTTTCATGAGCGGGTTTAGATCGCGCTGATTCCACAATGACCGAAATGCAAACGATATACATTCCAAACATACAGTTATGCATATAAAACTCATTATCGGATGCTCAGAATACAATAATCAACAAGGAAAAAGGTTCATACCAAACGAAGACTGTCTTCGAATGTCTGAACCCTCAGCAGCGGAAAACCTCCCACCGATCTACCAGCACCCAGTAAATATGTCGATTGCAACAGAACGATCCGAACGTACACGAACAATGCAGCAGGGACGACACCACCACAAGAGAAACCCAGGTATCCTCGGTGTCAAAAATCCAAAGAGTGGGCACTGGTGAGTTTGATAAAGGACAAAGGAGAAGGCGTCTTGTAGACGATAAGCAAGTGGGAGATGAAACTCTGCTATCGTATAGCGTAAATGTTTATCGTATAGTAGAGCTACACAATCGTGTAGGAAAAACTGAACGATCGTTTAGGAAAAATGTATACGATCGTTTAGAGAATGCGTGAGGTAGACGATCGTTTAGACGAACGAGCTACTATCATATAGGTTCTCGCGATCGCTTTCACGGATTCTTTTGGGCGCGAGCGAATACGAATGCATGACGATGTTTTTTTTAAAATGAAAACGATTTTCATTGTGTTAATTCACCGGATACCATAACCATCGCAGCCCCACTTCCCACGTCCAAACGTGGGTAAATCTGTTAATTATCAAATAATTAATCAATTAATTTAATTAATAAATATAATCATATTATATTTATATCCTATAGTTTGATATCATATATCTAATATAGTATTTTCTCCCCTACTTGATATAAATCATATTTATATCTAATTTCCTCCAAAATAATGTATCTCATACATTTAGCCAATTATATCATATATAATTAACCAATCCAATTATATCATATATAATTAAACTTCCTCTTGTCAATTTAAACATTTCAAATTAACCAAAACACTGGTTCTCGACTTTATCTAAGCTATCTAGGTGACCTAATGGACCTGTGGCTCGAAGCTCCAACAGTACGTGAATAGCTGACTAAACTCTTTAGCCACGAGATCCACCATCCGTTAACTGTCAGTGATTCCACTAAAGATCAACAGTTGAACTCTTCTTACCACAGATATATTTTTGTGTCCATCAGACATAACCAATCATGAATACGATGACTCTTCCTAGATGCTCATAAGTATAGCTGGACCAATTTACCGTTTTGCCCCTGTAGTTACATCTCACTCCTTAAGTACCACTGATTCCTCTAATGAACAATACAACATAGTCCAACTATGTGTGAACNATAATACCATTTGACAATCACTCGAAATGACTTCTTAGAAAAGTGATTAAAAGACAAGTTAGAATTTAAATATTTCTAGAGAGTCAATTAATTTGAAGTGTTTTTTTGAGTGTTTAATTGAAATTCCCTTCCAAATTCTCGTGATATATAAAAATGACCAAAATAGCCTCGTATTGGCTTTATAGCACTTAATCTCAATTTAATTAATTTTAACTAATTAATCAATATTTTGATGATAACAAACTTGAATTAATTTACTAATATTTTGAATGCTTTGAAGTAAAAGATATCGAAATAATGATTCACATACAATTTGTATCACTCAAATCAAAACTCTAACGAATAAGATACAACCAAAACAAACATAACAGAAAAATCTTGAATTCATGACGTGACATATTTTTTCATCAAAATGGACCAATACTTGGAGTATAGGAGGAATGACATATGTTGGATTTTTTTTTTTTTTTTTTTTTGGATTGGTTTTAAAAATAAGATGAACTTAAAAAGAAACTAAATTTAATATTATATTTTGTTTAGGTCTAACGGTTAATTGAGTTTATAAATTAAAATAATAAAGAGCACATGCTATTTTTAAATTTCCACCATTCAATTTTTTTTTTACCAACATCACCCAAATTAAATTTAATTTTCACCAACTTTTCTTTCAAACCCTTCGTCTTCTCTAAATTTCAACAACAATTTCACAATATTTTCAATCCTTCATAAAACACAAAGCCTCTATTGTTGTTTTCTCAAAGCTTCGATTTTATTCTTTTCATCTAATTCTTAAGAGAGATTTATTGTATGGCGAGAATTGATTTTTGTTGAGTGCTACAATTTGTTAAATCTACTATTTGTGAGAGTTTTCTCATTCTTCATTTCCAAATTTATTGTAAGGATTACTCTTGAATCCATGACAAGAGTATCATAAGGGTCTGATCCTCAGTCGCAGAAAGAATAAGTTTGTTCTTACTCCCGAAAAAAGAATATTGTAGTGGTTTGACTTTAAGTGTGAAAAGAATCAAGTTTGAGCAACATACCCCATAGGAGCTTGAGAAGTAGATGTAGGTCGTGTTGTATTGAACCAATATAAAATCACGGTGTCAATTTATCTATCTTTCTTCTAATTAGTTTTTGTAATTAATTTTTTATTATATTTTATTGTATAAAATTAATTGCAATATTGATTCCTTGTAATGAATTGCTCAAATTTATTTATTTTGATTGGTAGTCCTTAAATTTGTATATCTTTTACCAATATTACTATTATAATTAAATTGGATGCTTAAAAGTGTTGGTTTTAATTTTTGCTACTTTGGATTGAATTATTTTTGCATGAAATTATTGTTTAAATTATTTATTAGCAAAAGTATATTAATTGGGCCCACATTGGATCAAAAGTTTTCACTAGTTTAAAATAAACTCTATTCACTCTGTTTAGGGTTATTACATCAATCCTATAATTGGTATCAGAGCCAGTTGCTCTTGTTTATATAAATATATATTCATAAATCATTTCGGATTAATGCCCATTGTTTGAGTTTTTTACCCTATAATTGGTATCTTCTTTCACATATTATTTTGATACATGGAGTATTTTATTAATATTTTGAAAAATTCTTTAAAAAGCTTAATTGTCGGAGTATGGCAACTTTAAAAGATCAATGGGTCGATACACCTCATTTCTTAAATGGTAAAAAAAAATGGTGTTTGGGAAAAAGAATGAAGACATTTTTACTTGCTATTGATTTTAGTATCTTGTATGTTTATGAGCATAATTTGTCTATGTTAAAATTGAATGATAAATTGCTTTCTTTTAATGTTCAAGTCATAAATACCATATGTCATGTTTTGGATAGTAAAGTACGTGCTAAAATTCCACAATTTGAATATACATATGATATTTGAAATTTTCTTGACAATATATATAGTATAGAAAATTTTCCATGTACTGATTATTTATTTAACGTGAAGAATAATTATTACTTTCAAAATCAATAAAATTTATGTGACGGGAAAAATGAAAAATGTGATGAATCCTCCTTATACTTAATGATTCTGATGGTGAAAGCGATTAGGATGAAGTGATTCATAAATCTCCAAGTTATGATGAATTATATGATGGTTTTGAATATGCAATCAGATCTTAGAAAAGTTTAACTCTAAATAAGTAAAATTATCAAAAAAAAGTTTAAAGCATTGTCTATTGAGAACGAGAATTTGATAAATGAAAATGGATGTTTGAAAAATGAAGCTAGATGTGTTGTTGCATAATAATATTGATGTTTGTTGTGTTGAGAAAAATGTCACGAATGATAGAATCAAGTTTCTTAAAAAAGAGAATGATAAATTTAAATCTTTGTATTGCAAATTGAAACTTGAAGTGAATGAATTGAGAAAAAAAATGAGAATTTTGAATTTTGTTCCTTGGAATTAAATAATCAAATTGCTAGTTTGAAAAATAAAATTATTAATTTGGAAGCTAGCAATATAGCAATAGAAGAAGATAATTTTTTTTTGTTAATAAGATTAAATTTTTTTGAGCATGATCTCTTGGATAAAAATGAACTTGTTAAAACTCTTAAAGAAAAAGAGTCAAATCTTGTGAATGAGCTTGCATGTGCTAAAACTAAAGTATAAAGAAATTGACTGTAGGTGTACAAAAATTGGATAAAATTATTGATATAGGTAAATGTTGTAATGAAAAATGATTAAGATATGTAAATGAAAATTCATCATCTAGTTCTAAGATTACTTTTGTTAAAACTACCCATGTATGTCTTTAGATGTTTTACCTAATGTGTCTAATTTTGTTGAATCTAAATTTGTGCTTAAACATGAAAATGTTAAACACGTTCATGAAAAATAAAAAAGTGAGCATGATGGCAAATTTGTGCTTAGACATGAAAGGGATAGAGATATCTAAATGAATTCCAAAATTGTGCCGACGTGTTATTTTTGTGGAGTTAAAGTCATATTGAACCAAATCATTTTAAACTAAAAAATGCTCCAAAAAAGAATTTCTTTGAGAAAAAAATTGTGAAAAATCAGTTAGTTAAAAATAAATTATTGTCTAATGTGACTTGTTACTCCTACCGCAAAATTGGTCATAAATGGAATATTTGTTAAATGGATAACAAAATATTTTGGTTAAACTTTGTTTGTAGATGTGATTCGAGAAGAAATTGTTGTCGAGACTTTAATTGGAGAATTAATTCAAATTTGAGCAACTAAAAAGCTTGCTTGAATTCAACCAAAGAAAAATGGGTATTTGGTAACTTCTATTTTGTTGATAATTATTTGATTTCTTGAATGATTTTGAAAGATTAGATTTTAAGATGCAGTGAATTCCATTAAGTATTGCATTTAATGCCACGAGTAATGATTGTATATCAATATTTAATATATATTTATATTGTTTGTAATGTTATACAGATATTTGATTGGTGGAATAGGACACACAGACTATGATTTATGACTTTATTTTGATGGTTGATATTTGTTTGTTATGATATAGAATTAAATAGATTGGAATTTTATGTTTTGGATGAAATAGATTACTTTAGATTTATCTTTTAACCATAATGTTTCTTTATTTGAGCTTCTATTTCTTTTTTCAAACTCTCTTATTCATAAATGAAAGTTGTATTACTAAACTTTTATAATTAAGTTGTCTTTTTAAACTTCACATAACAAGTGCACGTAGTAACAAACTAATCATAAAAAATGGAGAGATTGTTGATTTTTTGGCCTTTAGACTCAAATTAATTAACTTTTAATTAATTAAAGGATTAATATTTAAATAGTAACAAACATGAATTAATTTATTAACAATTTGAGTAGTGTTCGTTGGGTAGAGTTCAAAATAACTTTTAACATAATTTGAATAATTAAAACTGGAGCTCATATAAAGAAATAATACAGGCTAAATAAACTTAAAAGAAAAATGTTAAGCCAATGACATGACAGATTTTTCCCCTCAAATGGACTTATTGAAAGGTGGCACTTAGAGCATGAAAGGAATGACATGTTATTTATTTTTTAAAAAAAATGGATTCGTTTTATTCGTTTAATGGTCGTCACGAAAACATGTGACATTCTTGAGATTTGAAAAAAGATGGAAAGAAACACAAAGAAAATAGAGTAAGAACCACTGCATTGGCCCTCCTAATTGAATTTGGACCAAACTGACATCTAGGTCAAATTAAACACATTTTTTTACTTAATTTAACTTGGGCCAAATACTAATACTAACTTGGATAAAATTATTTCATTCGTTACAACTGTCGCCACGAAACCACGTGTCATTCTCGAGATTTGACGAAAGATCGGAACAATAAAACATAAAGTAAGAACCATTTACTGCATGCCCTATGGATCAATACACGATTGCAATGGCATTTGTGGTAGCAGGATATTTGGCAAAACATACAACCAAAATGTCCATCGAGTGTGTTATGGTTAATACACGGATTGCAATTGCATATGTGGTTGCAGGGTATCTGGCGACTTATACACCCATAATGTGCACTAAGTATGTCACACCCCGCACCAGATTACCCTCCTAACCTGGACGGGATGATGACTGCAGCAGTTACCAATCATTTTGCTGGCACTTACTGCCTATCTTACCTATTAAATATTGCTCAAAACCCTGAATACATACAAATTAACTCAGAACTTAACACATTTACATTATAGGGTTTCGCAGCATTATTCATACATGAATATTGCAACTTAGTGAGCCTCATCTAGTATACTAGTCACTAATCAGACACATGTATACTAACTAATATCGATCTTCAATTACGCATCCTTTAACCTGTTTCTTTGAGTGACAGAATAGTAGCAGAATAGTCTTTTGGGAACTGACCGCTACCTGAAAGAAAATATTTGAAAACGTGAGCTAGAAGCCTAGTGAGTGACATAATAAAACATAGATTTCATGCTTTAACCGAAAGCTTGAAAACATAATATTGAACTAAAGTATACCAAACAAACGTGTACATAAAACCTTTAAAACCACCATTAAACATTATTATTCCTTAGTTGAGAACGAGCATACATCGCTCTAGCTCCCAACGTCAGTTACCGGCCAAGAGACCCATACCTTGGCCTCTCATTCAAACCTACCTACATACACATGGTGTTTGCTATGTACCATCAACATCTTAGGTACATTTATTCAAATATCTTCCCTACCTTTGGTATCCCTATTCATTATATTAAGAAACACCAACGCATGTACTTTGGTAAACTTAGGTATTTAAAACATAGTACGTCAAGCTTCATTCAACCTTAGCTTTAACCCTAATGCATGCTTCATACTTTGTGAAATAAGTTGGCTTAAAACATATTGAACTAGCTTGTAAAACCACAAGCATGCGTTAGACATGGAAAACATACTTGGAAAACTCATACATTAGTAAACACCATGTGTTGATAAACATTCATAAGCATTAGAAATTTCAAACTATCCTTCTAGTCTAGGAGAATATATAACTGCCTTTATCCTTAGTTGAGAGTGAACTACTAGTTCTAACCCTCAACGTCAACCTTAGTCGGGGAGAACCCCTTTTGCTCAGTCCCTCGACGTTGTATTACCTATATGCACGTGGTTATAACTGAGTACCATTGTACCTTATGTATCTGACTAGGATACCTTCTTATTGTCTTTCAATATCCTTAGATACTTGACTAGGATACATTCTCATTGTCCTTCAGTATCCTTAGGTACTTCTGCTTAGATACCTTCTCAAACGTCCTCCAGTATCGAGCTGCTAAGATACCTTCTCAAATGTCCTTCGGTATCAAGTTGGTCCGGTACCTTCTAGAATGTCCTTTGGTACCAATTTGATCAGATACCTTCTAAAATGTCCTTCGGTATCGTATTTTAAGTAAAACTAATCATAAACATTTAGTTGAACACTAAGGCTTAGTGCTCAAATAATCATACTAATTCATCCATCATACCAGTTCATCATAAAAATGGAGTTACTTAAACATGTTGAAAGTATTTGAACAAGATAACATATTTAAATCATATCAATTGCATGGAAAACATGCTTTAATTAGCATGAGAAACAGTTTCACAAATACGTTGCTTGGCACTTCATTTAAACACTTAGCATGAGGAATATCTTCAAGAAATCTTAGTTTCTAAATCATTAAAATAATAAGTCATCACATAGTCACTCACAGCTCGTTGGCCTCTTAACAGATTATACGCCTCTCCTAGCTCCTCTTGGCCTTAAAGGACGTAATTATCGGTTAAACTACTTGAATTCTTAGCAAAATACCTGAAATAGTTCTTTTACTAATAGAACTTTCATCATCAAAGACAACTTTACTAGCAAGATTCTCCTCATGAGCGAGATCAAGCTTTTCCTAGCGATACTCCCTTACCAGCGATACTCAGCCCAATTTCTAGCGAGATTCCCTTCTAGAGCGAGATCTTCAGCACAAAATTAGCGAGATTCCCTTCATAAGCGAGATCCTCCTTCTCCAATTGAGTTGTTTGCTTGTTCTTCCCAAGTAGTTGTCTACTTATACACAGATCCTCTGTTACAACTTCAAAAATTCATAACTAAAAATCCAGCCTTCTTTTAAAGAAACTTCTTTTTACAAACATGTTTAGAATTGAGTTAGCAACATTACTTTAAAATTTCTGCTCAAACTTCCTCATCGTTTAATTTGGAGATTCAAAACTTCATCATTGGCTCCAATTCAAGCAGCTGCCTGCTTGTTCAATAATTTCCAGTTCAAACTTCAAAATTATATAACTCGATTTCCAGGCCTCATCTTAAAAATTTTCATTCTATAAAGTTATTTATAACCGAGTACAATATTACCTCAAATGTTTAGCTCAAAACGCTTCGTAATTCATCCTAGAGCCCCAATTCTTCACTGATGGCCTAGATTCACCCTAGAAATGAACCCTTCATCTTTATTTTGCCCCTCCGACCTTATTCCGACAAGTTTTCCTTCCAGCAGCCCAGTCACAGAAAAAAGACACACAGAGCTTTCGAATGCCACTGAAATTACACAAATAGCCTAAGTAGCTTTTCCAAACCGACCCAATGAATTCGATCTTCTTGCTTATATTACCGCCCAAAATCCAGCATGAATCTTCCTTGTGCCACCTGACCTACTATTAGTGATGAAGGGAGCAAATTTCCTTTTGTTAACTTCACTCACAATATTACTTCAGTATTACATCTCACTAGATGGCATGGTCTGATTCATATGCTTATTATGAATTCCATCATCAAGCATGATCTTCCTTAGCCTAGCCGGGTTTTGTCCTACTTTTACACTTAGCTACCCAAGAGCCTATTTCTTCTTGCTACCATCTTTCACTCTTCCTAAGATATGGCTTCATTTAGCTCATTAGGAAACATCTCATTACTTACTCTTACTTAAAGTAATTAGGGTTCGGGTTGTACAAAGTGTCCCATTGTTTTACATGAATTGCAAATCTGGAAACCATATAGTGTCCATCAAGTGTCCCATGGGTTAATAAACAAGTTGCAAGGTATCTGGTGAATCATACACCCACTATAGTTGATATCTAGCATATCATACATCCACAATGTGCTCCTGTATGGATTGCAATTTTGAACATGTGACCCCATATCCAAATTTTTAAGTTGATAAACGAAGATAAATTTAAAATTATATCATTCTAAGGGCCCATGGACCTAGCCCTCAGCCCTTAATAAATTGGATTTGGGCCTTTGCTGGCCTCTAGGCTAAATTAAGCATATTTTGTAGGCGCAGTTGAACTTTGGCCAAAATATTAATATCAAATTGAATCAAATTATTTTATTTAATACAAATGGTCCCATCGAGATTTGACAAAATATCTAAATATATATAAAGAAAATAAAGTAAGAACCATTAACTACATGCCCTATTGGTTAATACTATGATTGTAATTGCATCTATGGTTGTAGGGTATCTAGCGAACTTGCATCCGTAATGTCCACCAAGTGCCCCATGGGATAGTAAACGGATTGCAACTGCATCTATGGTTGTAGGCTATTTGTCAAATCGGGTCGAGTGCTTTATGTGTTAATACACGGATTGCAATTGGTTGGCACGTTATTTGGCGAAGCATACATCAACAATGTCATCTATATGGACTTTCAAGCAAAAGTTTGAATTGTTGTCATTCAATGCGAAGAATATCCAAATACCTAAATTTTCAAATTTATTTTTTCAAATTTTTACCTTAAAAAAATGTTTAAGAAATTGAAAAAAAAAAAGGAGAAAGAAGCAAGAAAAATTGGAGGAATATTGTAGTTATATAAATAATTAGTGAAATATTACAGTTTTGGAAATAATTAGAGAAATATGGTAGTTTTAGAGATTGTATAATTTTTTCATTGATGTATGTCGAAGGTTCAAAACTTGACCCTTGTTCACAACTCGACCAACACATTTGACCCTCAACCCTTTTTTAAAAAAAAATTATTGCTTTACATTCCCTAAAAAAAATACTCTACGCAAATTTACCATTCTATTTCTTAATAAGAAGAAAAATTTACCCTTGTATTTTTTAATAATTAGTAAAATTTACATCAGTGACCGATAACTCTAAAAGACATTATAAAAAATAAACAAACTTTCAATATTTTTTTCTTCCATATTACAACTTGGTCATAATTGAAAAATAATAAAATGCAAATTAAAATGTTCATATCAATATAACGATTCAGTGTTTCTCATTCATTTAAAAATATTAATAAAAAAAATCAATGTGTCCCACGAGGTGGACGCTGTCAACTTTGAATTATAGGTTGCTCTGGTTCCTTTCGATGTTGCTCTGGTGGCCCTTGTACATCTGGAGGCGCTTCGTAGTAAAAATATATGTCATGCTCTCCACGACCGCGCTCATATCCATGCATGTATGAAGACGATGGACTGGCCTTTGAATCATAATATCCTGAACCAAACGGTGACATCATCATCGTCGGACTAGTGTAACCAATTTGACTTAGTATGCATCATAGGAGGCAATTCTTCCACATCGTGGTCGACCTTGTCGAACTCATCTTCTTCTACTCAAGCATGTCCCCTATATCTAGGAACGGGTGGAGGAGCAATAGATATATCATACATATAAATATCTTCTCTATATAGCTCTGTTATTACTGCATATAGTAAGGACCTGGTTCAGATCATTTGTAACATCACGAAGGCGACTATTATTCAATCTATGTGAATTATAAAAAAATAGATAATATTTAGAATAAATTTAAATTAAAAATAACTAGGCAATATTTAGTTATGTACCAGACGACCCACAGCTGCTCCCGGACGAGTAACTTGGTGCTTTGTAATAATATTGTACCAATATATGTAATTTCGAGTTGCATCCCTATCAAATTGCTCGATTGGATACCCGTTGCAATGAATCGTGCAAGTCGCACTACCAAATGTGCAACTTTTTCAGACCAATATCCAGTTCTTAGGTCGATGTCACGTAGTAGAGGTTCAAAACTGTATTTTGATAGGGCATCCTATTGGAGACCAACTTGTCTGATCACCCAGTCAGGAAAATTCCACTCACCAATGTGAAATATATATGAGGGGACTTATCGCAACTGAGAGTCAATACATTGAGTTGGATCTTCAAACTGACTAAAGATATGTACATTCGAGTTTATATCCAACTCTACCCTACTCACATTAACATAAAAATGCATTAAATCCGGGAGCAATATCGCGATTGAGAACATCAAATTCATTGCTTGTTCATTATGAATATGGAATAACATAAACCTTACTGATGATGTGTTAGATTATGATAGGAGTGTACATGGATTGGATTGGGGATGTTTTTTGGACCACGGGTTGGTTTGATTAGCAATAAAAATGACTCAAATAAAGTTTCCAACCCAACCCAACCCAACACTTAAGGTTGTCGGGTTATAACTTATCTTTTTATTTTTAATGAAAATATGTAAACTTATATACAATATATGACCAATAACTAAAATCTCACAAAATTAAAATTCTAAATACCAAATATCTATGATATTTATTGTAAATTTTAAACAAAGACAAATATCATAATAATTTTAAAAGAAAATTATTAAAAGATCACAAATTAATCAACACAAGGTAATAAAACTTAATGAAGAGGAATATATATATATATAGAGTTAATATACACAAAATTCGAGTTGAGTTGGGTCAATCCAAAAATTTTTTAGCCAACCCACAAACCAACCCAACCCTTACATTTTGAGTTGGGTAATCTAGATTGTTCGGGTTTTCGGGTTATTTGAATACCCCTAGATTATGATGTCTATTATTTTTAACTGGTTTGCTCTCATATCTACACCAAGTGACATCTACCATTTTAATGAATTTTTTAAAAAAACAAGTTTCACATTTATGCTAAAACCCCCACATGATGGTTGGTCATAATAAATTCCATCAACACCATTAATCACATTACCTTTTGTAAACAATATAAATCTCAAACATTTGTCGTTTAAAAAAAAAAGACAGACAATACACTATTAATAATTTTAATAATTGTCGAATTTAAATACAAAAAAAAAATTAAATTTAAAAAATTCACTTAGTTTGAACGTCAAACTTATTAAAAAGTTAATAAAAAAAACTTTGAACATCAAACTTAAATACTAAAACAATTGAATATTATAAGAAATATATATATAAAAAATTCACTCAAATTAATAATTTTGTTTTAAATAAAAAACAATACTAAAAAAATAGAATATTAATTTTTTAAAAAAAACAAATAATACATTACTAATTATTTGACTAATTATCAAACTTAAATACAAACAAAAAAACACAATAAAATATTAAAGATAGGAAAAAAGTTTCACTTAGTTTGAACATCAAACTTGTTAAAAAAAAAAGTTCATTCAAATTAATAATTTTGTATTAAATAACAAAAAAAAAAAAACTAAACCTCTTGAATAAAAAACAATACAAAAAAATAAAATATTATAAAAAACAGACAATACATTACTAATTATCAAACTTAAATAGAAACAAAAATAAACAAAAATATTAAAAATATTAAAAAAGTTTCAATTAGTTTTAACATCGAACTTATTAAAAAAACTAATTAAAAACTTTAAACATCAAATTTAAATACTAAAATAATCGAATATTATAAGAAACATATATTAAAAAAAATCTCTCAAATTAATAATTTTGTATTAAATAACAAAAAAAAACTATACTAAAAAATAGAATATTATAAAAAAAAATAATAACAATACATTACTAATTTTCAAACTTAAATCTAATGCCTATAACTCTAATACTAAATTTTATTCAAAAGAACACTAAACCATAAAAACTCTAGCACTAACAAAATAACTAATATTATACTAAAATAATAACATTAACATGGTAGATTTAATATAATATAAATAAGAATATTAAACCATAGAGAAAAAAACTATTAACGTCAATATATAAATACTATTTAATATTAACATCAATATATAATTCAACGACTATTAAAAAAAATTAACACGACAGATCTACTAACATCAATATATAACTAACATTAATATAAGGAACTAAAATGGTATATCTAGCATAATATAAATATCAAAAAGTATTAAAAACAAAAAACTAGTAATAACAAAGTTAAGCTCAATAGTAGCTGTCTCTTATACACATCTAGATGTGTATAAGAGACAGGATCTATAACTTATTTTTAATTAAAAAAAAAACTAGGAATTAAGTTGAGTGAATATTACCTATTTATGATTATTTGTTTCCCAAACAACAAGAAAAAGTATAAAAATATATATATTAGTACGAGAATAGAAACAAAATTTATAATTATTTTTAAAAATAGAAATTTAGCATAGTGAAGGTAGAAACCTCACAATTTGATGGACGAATGTGGGAAAAAAAGAGATTTAATAACATTTTTTGGAAGAAGGAGGAAAAATGTGTGGGAGAGAGTAATTTGTGAGTTTGTGAGAAGTAGAAATCGAAAGTGAGGAAGAGAGGCAGAAAGTAATCTGAGGCACAAAAAAGAGAAGACACGGGCACAAATATGAGGCACGGAGAGTTTGAGAAGTGACATGAGAAGAGAGGTGATATGAGAAGGTTGTGTGGGGGTCTAAAAGTACATAAGTAATGCGGCAAGTGAGTGAAAAATCACGGTGTAAAAGCGGGGAGAGATGTGATAAGATGTGCAGGTCGAGACTTCAAGTCTCGAGATGGACAAACACTTTTGTTGGAACCGGCATGACCCTCAGAATGACAAACAGTAAACGGTCAAGTCACGGCAGTCAGGAAAAAAGCAAAACCTGCAAAACAGAAACTCGTTATAGGCTGAGTCGCAGAGCTCGCTCTCTTTAAGACGTTTCGCGATTCTACCCAAGTGTGCAAGCAAATCTCAAAATTTTCACGTTGTCCCTAGGATAAAACAGCCAAAAGAAACCCGATCGAAAATGCACCATTATCGACTGGAACATACACCCTTTCTAAACTCATTGCTCGAAAAACTAAAATGGAAGAAGAGAGGAAAATGAAATGAAGTGAAAGAATGAATTGTGTTTTCGAACTGCTGAAGGCCGCACCTTTTATAGGCCTTTAGCAGGGAACGGTAGGGAACGAAAAAGGCGGTGAGCCTCAGAACGTGCGTGGACAAAACGCTTGCACACGGATAAGAGGACCTTTTCCTTCTTTTTTTTCCTCGGTTAAAGGAAAAAATAAAGTAATAAATAAATAATAATATTTTTATTAAAAATTAATAATCACACGCGTCGATGGATGGACGGCGGCGGCGGCGTGCGTGTGGGACGTCCACCGAATCCACATTAATCTATCTCCTCACTCCCTCTAAACACATGGGTACCTCTTGGGGCCCAAACCTAAAGCTCAAGATTGGAGTACATAAGGGAGGCTTTCAATACCAAATTTTTCAATATGGGATTCTTCAACCAAAAGGTTGGTTCCTCTTGTTTTGAAAGTTAAATTTTCACTCAACAATCCCCCACTTGGAAATTTTTTTTAAACAAAAAAAGAGAGAGAGAGGGAGAGAGAAAAGTTTTTCATCGAGCAGTTTTAGTCTATACAATACTGTGCATAAGCAAAGGTTTCTTACGACTTGAACCTTTACATAGTGTAGATGATTCAGAATATACTAGAGTAACCCTTGGTTTTGAACTCTATCTCTAACAGCATCTCACACAGAGTGTCACTAGGGTGTAGTACGAAAATACGTGCTTTAAGGTTAGCACGTGTATCCCGATTTAGTGAATGCTCTAGAGAGTTTGCCTAAAAACTCCATAGGAAGCGGTCATCACTTCTACATTCACACAGGTGAGTCTATCAAGAGTATTCCTATAGCTAGGTACCCCACTTGTCATCAAGTATAGATCTCATTAAGAACTGAGTTCAACCTTTCTTACGCTTCAGGATATCATGCTCAGACTTTAAGTCATAGGAATGGAACTCTGTGTTTGGTTTAGCATGATTCACTATATAACACTCGTGATCAGTTATTACCCGTTGAACCTGTTTCTTGGGATTTACAGTCTACAGGTTGGGTTTTCTTCACTATGATTCATCTTTCTATAGGCATGAGTCACATCCTTTATGAGGTTCTGAAAATCTTTTCTCTAGGCAGTCCTCTCGTCAAGAAATCTACCAAATTTTCATCAGTCCATATGTGATCCACTCTAATTGCACCAGTAATGAGAAACTCTCTAATGGTATTGTGCTTAAGACATATTTGACGTCTCTTTCCGTTGTAGTAACAGTTCTAAACATTTGCGATTGTTGCAGTACTATCGCAATTGATCAATATGGTTGGTACCGACTTTTCCCATAAAGGTATCTCTGATAGCAGACTTCTAAGCCAGCCTGCTTCTTCACTAGTTGTCGCTAGTGCTATCATTTCTGACTTCATCGTAGATTGGGCTAAAATAGTATGTTTCTTGGACTTCCAAGAGACAGCTCCGCTATGTTAAAGATATAGCCACTTGTAGTCTTTAAATCATCCAAAAGAGAGTTTCAATCATCATCTTTGAACCCTTCCAGGACAACGGGAAACTTTTGATAATGTAATCCTAGGTTTTGGGTTTTCTTCAAGTATCTCATTACCCTTTCTATAGCATTCCAATGCTCTTTACTAGGTCTGCTTATAAACCTGCAAAGTAATCCTACAACATAAGCTATGTCAGGCCTAGTGCAGTCAGCAACGCATCTAAGACTGCCTATGATGCTCACATACTCGGATTGATTAACATTGTCACCAGTATTCTTGAATAACTTAACACTAGGGTCATAAGAAGTACAGGTTGGTTTACACTCAAAGTAATTATATTTCTTTAGAATCTTTTCTATATAGTGAGATTGATCCAAATTAATTCCTTTATTTCTTTATAATCTTTTCTACATAGTGAGATTGATCCAAATTAATTCCCTTTTCATACCTATTTACTTTTATGCCTAAGATTACACTAGCTTCTCCTAAGTCTTTCATGTCGAAGTTTGCATTCAATATTGATTTTACATCATTTATGATGTGCAAGTTTGAACCAAAGATCAATAAATTATCTACATATAGACACAAGATACTGTATAGGTTATTATCAAACTTATAGTAGATGCATTTGTCACTTTCATTGACCTTGAAGCCTTTAGATAGGATGAGGTTGTCAAATTTTTCATGTCATTGCTTAGGAGCTTGTTTTAGTCCATAGAAAGATTTGTCTAATTTACACACCTTACTTTATTGACCATGGACAACAAAATCCTCAGGTTGTTCCATGTAAATCTCTTCTTCAAGTTCACCGTTTAGGAAAGCGATCTTTACATCCATCTGATGTATTACGAGATTATAAAGGGCAGCGAGAGAGAACAGGATACGGATTGAGGTAATTCTAGTGACAGGGGAGAAGGTGTCAAAGAAATCTACGTTTTTTCTTCATCTAAAGCTCTTTGCTACTAACTTGACTTTAAATTTGTCGACAGTCTTATCAGGTCTAAGTTTCCTCCTTAAGATCCATTTGCACCCTGTTGCCTTGCAGTTTAGGGGTAGATCTACTAAGTGCCAAGTCCTATTCGACTCAAGTGAGTCCATCTCATCATTTATGGCTTCTTGTCATAGGTTGGCATCTACTAAGGACGGGGCAGCTCTCAGATCTTTAGGGTCTTCTTCTATATTATAGGTCAGGAAGTCATTTCCGAAATCTTTGGTGGTTCTAGCTCTTTTGTTTATTCTAGGTTATGGGTCAGTTTCCTTTCTAGGGTTATACCACTTGATCCAAAGCCCCCACTATTCATGGATTTAAAAGGAAAACTATCTTCAAAGAAGTCGGCATCATTTGACTCAATGATCACTTAATTCACTAGATCATAGAACATGTAAGCTTTACTATTTAAGGCATAACCTATAAAAGCACACTTGTAAGCTCTACTGGCCAACTTTCTCCTTTTTGGGTCTGGAATCCTTACAAAGGCTAGACAACCCCATGTTCTAAAGTAGGACAAGTTTGGTTTCTTATTCTTGAGAATTTCGTAAGGTGAAATTTTGTTTTTAGATTTTGGGATTCTATTTAGGACATAACACACGGTAAGGATGATTTCACCCCACCAATAAGATGCGGCTCCTGAACTAAGTAAAATAGCAACTACTAGCTCGGCTGAAGTTCCATTTTTCCTTTCGGCTTTTCTGTTCATTTCAGGAGAATAAAGTGCGGTCTTTTCATGTATTATTCCATGTGAATTAAAGAACTCATTAAAACTGTCCGAGTCGTACTCGGTTCCCCTATCACTGCGAAGTATTTTAAACTTTCTATTAAATTGATTCTCTATTTCAGAGAAACAAAAGGTTTGAAGGCATTAAAAGCATCACTTTTGTTTTTCAGCAAGTATACAAAAGTAAAATCAGAGCAGTCGTCAATAAAGGTAATGAAATATCTTTTACTGTTCCTAGTCAATATGCCATCAAATTCACAAACATCAGAATGAATCAAATCTAGAGGCTCAGAATTCCTAAGTACAGATTTATGGCGGAGTTTTAGTAATTTTAGCCTGACTACAATATTCGCATTTATCAAAATCATTCATGGATAACCTAGGTATCATCTCCAGCCTAATCATGTTACTAATTAAATTTTTATTCACATGACAAAGTCTAGCATGCCAAATATTCATAGAACACAACATATACACAAAAGATTTCATTTTATTAAGGTCTAAATTTAATTTGAACATTCCCTCAGTTGTATACCCTTTCCCTATAAAGACATTATTTTTGGTAAGGGTATATAGGTCTGCCCCTATAGTTTGAGTAAACCCGACTCTATTGAGAAGATAGCCCGAAACCAAATTCTTTCTTATCTCCGGAGTGTGTAGAACGTCCTTCAACGTGAGGATCTTTCCAGAGGTAAACTTCAATTCCACCTTCCAACAACTTTCGTAGAGTGGTGATCTCCCAATAGAATATTCTTATCCTTAGTTTCAGTATAAATTTTAAATAGACTAAGGTCGTGACAGACATGGTGCGTAGCACCAATGTCTATCCACCACCCTTCACAACCACCGATCACATTTATTTCTGTGATCATGGCGACTAACGGTTCTTCTGTCAGGTTCGCCTGATCAGCAGGACGACGCTTGTTCCTACAGTTCTTAGCCATATGCCCAGGTTTATTACAATTAAAGCAGAGGAACTGTACAGTTTCTCCTAAAGGGTGCTTCTGTTTTTTCTATTGGTTCTGATTGTTGGAGCTACGGTTCTGACATTTCCTATTTGTCCCGTTAGATTTTTTGTCAGGTTTTACCACGAAAAAGGCGGGTTTCCCAGATACTGCGTTCACCTCCTTCATCTGGTCCTACTTCCAAGCTTCCTTCTCTATCCTTAGCTGGGTTATAAGAATCTCCAAGGAGAACTCCTTGGTCTTATGCCTCAAAGTTTTCTTAAAGTCCTTCCACAAATGGGGCAATTTATCAATAATAACAACAACCTGGAATTGTTCATCTAGAGGCATACCTTCAGTAATTATCTCGTGGGCTATCTTCTGAAGTTCATGAGATTAGGCCTCCACGGATTTGTCATCTGTCATTTGGAACTTGAGATAACGACTAACAACATATTTCTTCAACTCGATCTCCTTGATGTCATACTTCTTTTGCAGGGCATCCTAGATCTCATTCGCTGTCTTCATTGTACTATAGTAGTCATACAGATCATCGGTCAAACCATTTAAACTAAAATTCTTACAAAGAAAGTCTTTATCCTCCCAGTCAGTAGCTTCTTTTATCTGTTGTGCAGTTGGTTCTTCTAAAGGGACGATCGACTTAGCTCTGGTACAAGTTTCAACAACTTTCTTGACGGTGAGAAAGAACAATATCCTTTGCTTTCACCACTTGAAGTTTGCTCCTTCGATCCGGAATGGACGGTTGAGGTAAGATATCATAACGTCATTGTTGCTACTGAGGATCATTGATGATGTGGCAAATGTCTTAAAATTGATGGAATCGGCAGGACCCTCAGAACGACGAACAGTAAACGGTCAAGCAAAGAGCAAAACCTGCAAAATAGAAACTCGTTATAGGCTGAGTCGCGGAGCTTGCTCTCTTTAAGACATTTTGCGGCTCTGCCCATGCGCAGACGAAAGCGAACGACGCGAACAGGAGGACTTTTTCCTTTTTTTTTCTCGGTTAAAGGAAAAAAAATAAAGTAATAAAGTAATAAATAANTATCTTTTACTGTTCCTAGTCAATATGCCATCAAATTCACAAACATCAGAATGAATCAAATCTAGAGGCTCAGAATTCCTAAGTACAGATTTATGGCGGAGTTTTAGTAATTTTAGCCTGACTACAATATTCGCATTTATCAAAATCATTCATGGATAACCTAGGTATCATCTCCAGCCTAATCATGTTACTAATTAAATTTTTATTCACATGACAAAGTCTAGCATGCCAAATATTCATAGAACACAACATATACACAAAAGATTTCATTTTATTAAGGTCTAAATTTAATTTGAACATTCCCTCAGTTGTATACCCTTTCCCTATAAAGACATTATTTTTGGTAAGGGTATATAGGTCTGCCCCTATAGTTTGAGTAAACCCGACTCTATTGAGAAGATAGCCCGAAACCAAATTCTTTCTTATCTCCGGAGTGTGTAGAACGTCCTTCAACGTGAGGATCTTTCCAGAGGTAAACTTCAATTCCACCTTCCAACAACTTTCGTAGAGTGGTGATCTCCCAATAGAATATTCTTATCCTTAGTTTCAGTATAAATTTTAAATAGACTAAGGTCGTGACAGACATGGTGCGTAGCACCAATGTCTATCCACCACCCTTCACAACCACCGATCACATTTATTTCTGTGATCATGGCGACTAACGGTTCTTCTGTCAGGTTCGCCTGATCAGCAGGACGACGCTTGTTCCTACAGTTCTTAGCCATATGCCCAGGTTTATTACAATTAAAGCAGAGGAACTGTACAGTTTCTCCTAAAGGGTGCTTCTGTTTTTTCTATTGGTTCTGATTGTTGGAGCTACGGTTCTGACATTTCCTATTTGTCCCGTTAGATTTTTTGTCAGGTTTTACCACGAAAAAGGCGGGTTTCCCAGATACTGCGTTCACCTCCTTCATCTGGTCCTACTTCCAAGCTTCCTTCTCTATCCTTAGCTGGGTTATAAGAATCTCCAAGGAGAACTCCTTGGTCTTATGCCTCAAAGTTTTCTTAAAGTCCTTCCACAAATGGGGCAATTTATCAATAATAACAACAACCTGGAATTGTTCATCTAGAGGCATACCTTCAGTAATTATCTCGTGGGCTATCTTCTGAAGTTCATGAGATTAGGCCTCCACGGATTTGTCATCTGTCATTTGGAACTTGAGATAACGACTAACAACATATTTCTTCAACTCGATCTCCTTGATGTCATACTTCTTTTGCAGGGCATCCTAGATCTCATTCGCTGTCTTCATTGTACTATAGTAGTCATACAGATCATCGGTCAAACCATTTAAACTAAAATTCTTACAAAGAAAGTCTTTATCCTCCCAGTCAGTAGCTTCTTTTATCTGTTGTGCAGTTGGTTCTTCTAAAGGGACGATCGACTTAGCTCTGGTACAAGTTTCAACAACTTTCTTGACGGTGAGAAAGAACAATATCCTTTGCTTTCACCACTTGAAGTTTGCTCCTTCGATCCGGAATGGACGGTTGAGGTAAGATATCATAACGTCATTGTTGCTACTGAGGATCATTGATGATGTGGCAAATGTCTTAAAATTGATGGAATCGGCAGGACCCTCAGAACGACGAACAGTAAACGGTCAAGCAAAGAGCAAAACCTGCAAAATAGAAACTCGTTATAGGCTGAGTCGCGGAGCTTGCTCTCTTTAAGACATTTTGCGGCTCTGCCCATGCGCAGACGAAAGCGAACGACGCGAACAGGAGGACTTTTTCCTTTTTTTTTCTCGGTTAAAGGAAAAAAAATAAAGTAATAAAGTAATAAATAAAAATAATATTTTTATTAAAAATTAATAATTACACACACGCGCCTCGCCATGCCACGCCCGACCGGATGGCAGCGCGCGTGTGGGACGTCCACCAAACCCACATTGGTCTATCTCCTCACTCCCTTCAACACATGGATACCCCTTGAGGCCTAAACCCAAAGCTCAAGATTGGAATACATAAAAGAGACTTCCAATGCCAAATTTTCTAATGTGGGATTCTCCAACCAAAAGGTTTGTTCCCTCTTGTTTTGAAAGTTAAATTTTCACCCAATAGAGATGGACAGACACTTCAGACAATGGCAGGCGAGACATTACGTTGAATGTTAAAAATTTGACCTACGTTAGTTTTGTTTTCGACATTCTACTTAATTTTAATTTTTTTTTTCATCTCAAGCATCTAAAAAGGCTGCAACTACCCAAATCTCTAAGGAGGTGTTTGATAAATGAGTATGAGTTATTGAGTTTGGTGGGTATTTACTACCCATGTTTGTTAAGCCCATAAAGAAAACGTATGGGTTATTAAAACCCTTTTTTTACCCACTCAAAACTCTCCTTTTTTATCCCCTCAAAACTAAGACCTTTTATATTAATATGGTTGTTTTCAAAACTTATTAGAGAAATATTGTTGTTTTGCTAGAAGTCGAGGGTTGAGGATTCGATTAATGTAAAGGTCGAACGTTGAGAACTCGACAAACAAAGAAAAACTTGGAAACAATATGTATATTAGGGTTGTCGAAGGTTGAAGTTTTGACATACATAGGTCGAACATTAATCGAACGTTGAGAACTCGACAAACAAAGAAAAACTTGGAAACAATATGTATAAAGTGTTGTCGAAGGTTGAAGTTTCGACATACATAAGTCGAAACTTCAACCCTCGATAAGTGAAATCTCGCTAGTTTTGTGACGAGGATCTCGTTCTAGAAGGGAATCTCACTAGATTCTCTCTAGAAGGGAATCTCGCTAGGAATCTCGCTAATTTTGTGATGAGGATCTTGATCTTTCAATTCCAAATATACTATCCATATTATATAAAAATAAACTGTATGATATGTGAAATAATAAAGTTAAGTTAGCAAGATTCAATATATATACATACAATATACCAATTAGTAATTGGGATAATTACCTTCAATATATATATAAACATTCAATATATATACATACAATATACAATATACCAATTAATTGAGCAACAATATGAAATATATTTTGTTGGTATGTTTTATCGATTGAAGAGAATTAGAATTATTACAGTTTTTGAAAAGAATATATGAAAAATAATCTATTATGTTATACAAATTGAGAAAAAAATTGAGATTGTCCAATTTATGTCATAAATGATTTGAGAAAATACGTGTATATTTGAAAATTAATCAACATTAGCAAAACATAAAACTAAAAAATAAAAGAATGAAATAAAAAACAAACAGAAAAAAATAAAACTAATGTCATTCACAAAAAACTGCATCAGATCCCTAACTCAACTCAACTCAACTCTACACAACAAACACAGACAATAATTATCAGCTCAATTCAACTCTGCAAACAAATACAAATAATTTAACTTCCCAAATAATTTAACTCTCCAGATAACAATTACCAACTCAACTCAACTCTCTATTTTTATCACACATCAAACACACCCTAAATACTTTTAAAACCACCGCTAAATATTTATTCAAATTGCAATATTAAACTAAAACCTCCAGAAAAGGCAAGAGTTTTTTTGAGCCCGGAGCGTGAAGAAGACGCGCATACTCACAAAGGCGCCAGCCGTCTTAGTTTCCCGCCATTACCAATCGGCACTCAACTGAATGTAAAACCCATCGCCAAGCCTTCGAAGTTCCAAGGGTTTTTCATCTACCTGAACAAGGGGAAGTCAAAAAAATACCCATAACCAAAAGCTTCAAACGTTATAGAAGAAATGGATGAAAATGTCGACGAGCAAAGCAAGCTTCCCGAGCTCAAACTTGGTACAGTTTACAAAATCATTCTTTTTCTTTTCTGGTTCTTTATTTGCACGTTGGCATTCGAGTTTTTTAATCCATTTGGTTGAAAATGTTGACAGACGCTAAGCAGGCTCAAGGGTTTCTCGCATTCTTCAAAACCCTACCCCCTGTAAGTTCATATTTCAAGTTGGTTTCGCGCTCTGAGGGCTGAAATTTTTTAGATTATTGGTCTGCCATTGGTTTAGTTGTTGTTCTCTAGCGATATAGGATAGAAACGTTAATTGGATGCTTAATTAATTATTCTAGAACAAGCTTATACTACTAACATTCCGGGCTGTCAGAATTATTTAGATACTCCTTTAGCGGAGGTAATGTAATTTATTTTAATTTCATTTTTCTGCTGCAGGACTCAAGAGCTGTTCGATTTTTTGATCGCCGGGTTAGTTATTCAATCTTCATTTGTTAACTTTGTCCAGAGGCCATCCCTTGGAGCCATGTGAATGAAATATATTATACCCTACTTGAAACTCAGTCGGTTTTTCTTTCTGGTTATCATCTATGTGAAGCAATTTGCTTATTATATCAGTCTGAAATGCCATTTCTTCGTATATATCCTTAAGAAGCTGGAATCGGATATGCTCCTGTTCACATGCCCTCTATTTGTATCATCTTATATGGAATTTGATGAACGTATGCTTATGTTATTATATTTTGTTTTTTGGATGGTATAAGAATGAAGAGGCCATTTTAGTTTTCCAGTCAATCAATGTTTCCGATTTAAACATTTACTTTGTATAAGAGTTTCCGGGCTTGATAGTTTCATGGAAAGAATAGATTTTACACTTTTTTTGGCTATCTTGAGTTCCATCAGATTCTCTCATGTCTAAGTATTGTATTCTTTTAGCACAAGAAAATATTATTAATTTTATTTAAGATATTCTGATCATACAGGATTACTATACTGCCCATGGTGATAATGCAGTTTTTATTGCAAAGACCTATTACCGTACTACAACTGCTTTACGACAACTGGGCAATGCATCTGAAGCCCTGTCTAGTGTGAGTGTCAGCAAAAATATGTTTGAATCCATTACCCGAGATCTTCTTTTGGAAAGAATGGACCATATATTGGAGCTTTATGAGGGTAGTGGTTCGAATTGGAGACTGATCAAAAGTGGATCACCTGGTAATATTGGCAGTTTTGAAGATGTTTTGTTTGCCAATAATGAAATGCAAGATAGCCCTGCTATCGTGGCACTATTTCCGTACTTTCGAGAAAATGGGTGCATGGTCGGACTAGGCTATGTTGATTTAACGAAAAGAGTAATGGGGATGGCCGAATTTCTTGACGATAGCCATTTTACAAATGTGGAGTCAGCTCTGGTTGGTCTTGGTTGTAAGGAATGCCTTCTGCCTCTAGAAAGTGGAAAGTTCGGTGATATAAAACCTTTACATGATGCATTGACAAAGTGTGGTGTGATGCTAACTGAGAGGAAGAAATCAGAATTTAAAATGAGAGATTTGGTGCAGGATCTTTCAAGGCTTGTCAAAGGTTCTGTTGAACCTGTTCGAGATTTGGTATCTGGATTTGAATTTGCACCTGCTGCCTTAGGAGCACTTTTGGCTTATGCAGAATTACTGGCAGATGAAAGCAATTATGGAAACTATAACATCCAGAAGTACAATCTTGATAGCTACATGAGGTTAGACTCTGCTGCCATGAGAGCATTAAACGTCCTCGAAAGAAAAACCGATGCAAACAAAAACTTCAGTTTGTTTGGTCTTATGAATAGAACCTGTACTGTTGGAATGGGAAAAAGATTGCTTCATATGTGGTTAAAACAGCCTCTGTTAGATGTCAAAGAAATTAGTTCTAGACTGGATCTTGTTCAAGCTTTTGTGGAGGATACTGCTCTCCGCCAGGATTTGAGACAGCATCTCAAACGAATCTCAGATATTGAACGATTGACGCACTATCTCGAGAAGAGAAGAGCTGGGTTACAGCACATTGTTAAACTTTATCAGGTATAGGTTTAAATGAACCGCTGAAACTCGTTTTAATTGAAATGATTCGTTATAAATGGTTTGGATAATGACTAATCAGATGCCAATTGAATACTGATACGTCATGATATCTGTAAATATACCCCTTTAACTAAACTATATATACCTTTTACTTTATTTATAAACAAGTAAAATAGACAAGTAAAGAAAAAGAGGATGTTTATACAAGTATGTGAAGGATGTAAATAGATATGTAAAAGGAAAGAATTTGATTTCTGTTTCCTCTTCTTTTTTATTTGGGTCTAGGGTTAAGTCTTGACACTGGGTTATTCAAGATTCTTGTCCTATCGTGCATAAATTGCTACCCGGATTTGGTTTTCATTGTGAGATTTATGCTTTTGTGATAAGTGGTATTTTATGTTCATAATACTCTGATTTGAACTTTCATCTTTATGATGCAGTCAAGTATAAGGATTCCATTCATTAAAAATGCCTTGGAGAACTATGAAGGACAATTTTCCTCATTGATCAAGGAAAAGTACTTGGAATTTCTTGAGATCTGGACTGACAATGATCACCTGAACAAGTTCAATAATCTCGTGGAGACTGCTGTTGATCTTGATCAGCTCGAGAATGGAGAATATATGATTTCATCTAGTTATGACCGGGGTCTATCCAAATTGAAGAATGTGCAAGAAACAATAGAGCAGCAAATACAGGACTTGCACAGGCAAGTTGCTAATGATCTTGATCTTCCAGTTGACAAGGCTTTGAAGTTAGACAAAGGTACACAATTTGGACACGTTTTTAGAATTACTAAGAAAGAAGAACCAAAAGTAAGGAAAAAGCTTTCCACCCACTTCATTGTTCTTGAAACCCGAAAAGATGGAGTGAAGTTTACAAATACCAAACTTAAAAAGCTGGGTGACCAGTATCAGAAAATAGTTGAGGAGTACAAAAGTTGCCAGAAAGAGTTGGTTCACCGAGTAATTGAAACCGCTTCATCCTTTAATGAGGTGGATTTCTGTCTATGATGTATCTATTTTTCATTAGCACTCTAATTGGACTTTAAGAACTTTGTTTGACGACCTTACTTGAACAGGATCTGTTCTATAGGTTGTACATCCGTGTCCTTGAGTTCTAAAGAACTTTGTTTGTTTGTAGGTATTCAGACCATTGGCGGAAATGCTCTCTGAATTGGATGTTTTACTTGGTTTTGCTGATTTAGCCTCTAGCTGTCCCACTCCTTATACTAGACCAAACATCACTTCATCGGTATCTTTTTTACCGTTGGCTATCTTAAGCCTCAATAGATATTGTATCTCAATTAAAAATTGCAATTACTCAAAAAAATTAACTTGTTACTGGCCATCTACAACAGGATGAGGGAAATATTATATTGGAAGGAAGTAGGCACCCTTGTGTTGAGGCTCAAGACTGGGTTAATTTCATACCAAATGATTGTAAACTAGTGAGTAGCTTGTTTGGATAATCATGAATACGTTAGTTCTATTCTCATTTGTTGTTATTGTGTCTTAGATGAAATAACTAATTGAACTCTTCTTTCCCTTGTAAATAGGTAAGGGGTAAAAGTTGGTTTCAAATCATTACTGGGCCTAATATGGGTGGAAAATCTACATTTATCCGACAGGTGCTATGTTGATTTCATTTACACCAATATTTTATTTTCAAATATGTTTAAACTTTTTGTGGTCTAATAGCTTGGACCTGTGACTTATTCTTCTAAATTTGTCTTGTGCTGAGTTTGGATGATTAAGTTTCACAGGTGCTTGATATCAGCTTGCCGATACTGTTGCACCTTGTATTCACTCTGAATACTGGAACTATTTTTTGGCGTCCATAAACCATCTGAACACCAGTTTATATGTGCGTTTGTAGGTTGGAGTGAACATTCTGATGGCACAAGTAGGTTGTTTTGTTCCCTGTGACAAAGCTAGCATTTCTGTTCGTGACTGCATTTTTGCCCGTGTAGGTGCAGGTGACTGTCAAGTGAGTTCTCAACACACACTCGTTTCTTTATTTTACTTCTTTAAAAAAGAAAATCATCCCTTCACTAAATACAACATTGGACCGTTGTTTCTGTAAACATATCATGGTTACTTTCCATTAAGGAGTTCAAGGAGATTGATTCTCTGTGTCTTTCAGTTAACTGGAGAGCTGTCTTCATGCTAGAACACTGATTAGAACTAATGCGTAGTTTCTCACTTCTATCCATATGGACAAGAGAGGGAAGAAGATTCACCGACTTTCTTAAACTTTTGATCAATCTGTGATAGATTTTTCCTATCATCAACTGATATTTCTTCCTTATTATTGCAATCTTATTGTCATACCCCCTCCTAAATTACCTTTTTAACCTAGGAGGTGTGAAGACAGTAGATGCCAACCCTTTTATGACTTCTACTGCCCTCTCTCTCCTCAGAAGTTTATAACTTAGGCTTGGTATACCTGATAAGTACTCATTTTAAAAATAAGACATTTAACTATCACATAATATACTTAGCAACTCCAGAAGTATATACTTATCACAACCACAACCATCTCCAGGTTACTCAGTTGTGGGTTCTCAACTTCTGTTTCTAGTCCCTAGTATGCACATGACAAGACTTAGCAAAATAAGATAAAGACCTAAATTTCCTCTTCAACCCTCAAAACTTGATCTACTCGTGTGGCAGACTGGCATATCAGCTAAACTCTTCGGTGTAGACCGCTAACTAGGAGGGGAAAGAAAACATTGGAAAAGGTGAGCTAAACGCCCAGTGAGTGACTTCTTTTAAACTTGAATCGGTATCGTCAATAAATTGTATAACTCTTTAAAAACTCAGGGATTGGAAGTGATTAAGTCATAATACATAACAACCTGAAAACCCTATCCTCATTTCAAGAAAACCACTTCCATCCATCAATCCTCAGTCGAGGAGAGTCCTTTTGCTCAATCACTCAACGTCGAAGTCCTTAGTTGGTGTGGAGTAATCTCAACACAACCAACGTCGGTAATACCTATGTGCATGTGGTCAAGCCCCAAAAGCTACTGGGTATATTATCATACCTTAGGTATCAGGGGACCCAGATACCTTCTCCTAGTATTTCAGTATCGGGTTTCCTTAATAACGTCATCATTATAAAACTTCTCACATAACTCAGAAATCTCATCAAAAGCATTCCACTAAAAACATATAAATAGTAAGGCCATTTAGGAAATGCTCATGCAGGGGAATGCTTATTAAAAAGGTTTCATAATCCTCATCAATTATGTTTTCAAAGGCTAAGGAAAACATAGCCCTTGGCAAACAACAGGATACTCATTATGCATTCAATATGCATCGAAATACTTTAGTTTTTGTAAAACTTCATTCGCGAGCATTTAAGTTATTTAATAAAACTAGTCACTCACAATCTTTTGGGCTAATTTCTCATGGTTTTTAGGCCTCCCCTATGGGCGTTTGTCCTCACAAATTTACCTTGCCACCCACACACGGTCGCCCGAGGGTGCTCAAGAGGCGCCCCACTTGCCTACCTGTTCAGCACACTCCTTGCGCACCTGACCATGTCACACAGCCCACTCACACGCCCCAAGCCACGCCTAATGCATAGCACACACAGCCTGTCCTCGCGCGCGCTCGTCACTGCATGGCCCTGACCGGCCAGCTGCTCACTTGTGCTTGGGTGCAGCAGCTTGCTTGTTCAACCTATCAGTTTCCCAGTTTAATCTTCCAGCATACATAACTCAAAATCTAGGCGTTTTCTTATAAAATTTCCTTCTAAGAATTTGTTCCCACATGTGTTAACTAACATACCTCAAAATTTCAGCCTCAGATTCCACCTAACGAACTCGGAACTCCCAAATCTTTACATCCTGCTCAAGTGATCCGACAGCCTTGCACACTTGGGAAAATCTTCAATTCTCAACTCAATCCTGTGGGTATTTTTGTCCGGCAGCCCTAGGTCATCTTCAGCACTCCTCACTCCTTAATTTGGCAGCATTTCCCTCTCTTTGGCACGAGGAAATTGCTCAAGCTAAGCTCCCCTTTTTATAGCTGAGGTTGCATGAACATAAGCCCTCTTAAGGTGACACCTAGGCCACATAAATCTGTGTTTAGGGCCTCTAATCCTGCCATTGTTTTCTAACCAATGACTAAGCTAGGTGCTTATGCCACCTCATCACATGGCCCTTGATGGCCGCATAGTCCCCTTTGCCAACACACTTAGTCGCCTTAGCCTTGTCTTGCGGCCTTCGCCCACGCTCATCACCTAGGACTCAAGCTGCTCGCATCGCCTGACTTTGCCGCCTCCCTAACCTCAACGCAACCTTGGTGCCTTGCCTAATGCATAGCCATGACATCGCCGGGTTGCTAGGCTCATCGCATAGCTCATGCGTTCCGCATACCCTTGGCGGTCATGTGGGGTGGTTTGCTGCTCACCAGCCCCTCAACTAACCTCTTTACGCACTTGGGCACTTCATCGCACACACCCTTGGCTATGCACAAGTCCCATGTGTTGAGCCTTCAAGTCGCATACTCCTAGTGGTCGCCCACTCTTGGCCATCCTCCCTACCATCTTAGCAATACATGTCGCACGCTACGCGACCACCTAGGCTTACTTAGTTGCTCGCATATTCAACCCTTATGCGATTAACTCACCCATCCGGCCAAGTTTCTACTTCTAAGTGCTAACCTTCCATTTATCCGAGAGTACATTTCCACGTACTTAGCCAAATTTCTCTCTCAACCCTTGATGTTTACACACACTTCACAACATGGCATACAAGTATATGAACATAACATCATAACCATAAAGACTTGGTAAAATAAGTTCAAGGGCTTACACTTATTCCTGCCTAATTCGCATGTTTCATCAACTAATTGAACCTCATCCTACATATAAAACTATTAATGCTCATCCATCGTTGTCCTTCCCTTCCTTTGTACGTGAGTTCGTATCTATGACTGGACGCTTGTCACATACTCTTTCATCACAGTTCTAATTACTTAGTCCATCACATGCATAAGCATTCATCAACCACCTTGGAGTCCTGCCGACCTCTGCCTAGTTGTAGCTGAACACTGGATCATACATTAGGAAATGAAAATTAAGCAACCACTTGTTAGGTTGACTAATTTATTGTCTTCACAATCATATGGTAGTTTAGTTTTGGACTTACTTAGAGTCTGCATGGTTTTATGGTTTTTCAGACTTCAGATTTTCAATTCACTCAAAGTGACTAATGAGCTGGTTTCGTTTCAAGTTTAATCACATTAGGGAAAAAAACTGCCAAAGGGCTTATAATCTTTTCTCTTGGCCTTCATGGCATCCCTCTTTACTGGCTCTACCTGCAATCTATCTCCTGATATTCGCAAATGACTTTGATGATGTGGTGTTTACTTCAGTTTTTGAATGCTGCATACTGTTGTTGGTTATATGCGTTAATCTCATTCAATGGACTACTTTAGTTTCGATGCTGAGTAAGTTTGAAAAGATCAATCAAGAAATTAATTGTACTTTCTTTACTTTGGCTCTGCTGAAAACTTCTTTAACCAACCAAAAAAAGAAAAAATCATTCCCTGCACGTGTACAGAATCTTATCTAGAAATCAGACACAGAGAACTAGGGTTGAAAAAGCAAAAGCAGAAAAAAAATCTTTTAGATTCTTTTAAGTTCTGAATAAGTCATCAATTAGTGCTAATTTAAATATTAAAGAGCATTGAGGGAATGCGTTCCAAGTCTTATGACCACATAGGATTTAATATCCTACAACTTTTCTTTGTGACCAAATATAGTAGGGTCAAATGGTTCTCATGGGAATAGTTGAAGCATGTGTTAGCTGGTCCGTACACTCACGAATATCTATATTTATAAAGAAGAAGAAGAATCATGAATATCTTTTTTTCCCCTTCTGTTGAAGCATTCGTTTGACAGCTTTTCTGTCGGTAAAATTATATTCTAGTTACTTGTATATGGAACCCATTGTTTCCTTTGTCGTGGAAATCTAAGAATGTCTATTTTACCATTCTAGCTTCGTGGAGTTTCTACCTTTATGCAAGAGATGCTCGAAACTGCATCTATACTGAAGGGAGCTACAGAGAAATCTTTGATAATCATTGATGAATTGGGCCGTGGGACATCCACTTATGATGGATTTGGTTTGTTTAATTCTTGACTCTTTAACTTTCTCTTGATGTTTCTGAATTATAGAGTTCCCATAAGTTATTCCATAAGGTGCATCGTCAATTATTTATCACTTGTCCCCTTTTTGAAGAATATCCAAACGAGTTGATGAACGTTCATTGAACATTTTATATATGACAACGATTATTATTTTTGCATTAGAATGAATTAAAGCACATTGCATGAAGAACTCAAGGAGATCAGTTTATCCAATAAAATTGATCTTTCTTTCACTTTTTTTACTTCATTTGCTGAAAATTGTAGCACAGTTTAAATGACTCTTTATAATGTGCTGATTTTCACCCATCAACACTGATCCCTCTCTACGTTTACTTTAACCTGCTTAAAATTTCAATACATCTTTAATGACACTTTCTTATTACATGAAGACCATCACCTTAAATTTTTATGCGTGGCAGGGCAATGCTTTGTTTGCTGGTTTTAAATGAAATCAGTTATTTTCTAAAGTTGGATTTTATTTAAATTACTCTGTATTGAAAATTATAATCAGGTCTAGCATGGGCCATTTGTGAACATCTTGTTGAAGTGATTAAAGCACCCACTTTGTTTGCAACCCACTTCCATGAACTTACTGCACTAGCTCATGGGAATACTGATCTTGAGCCCCATGGAAAGCAAATGGTTGGTGTGGAAAATTTTCATGTCAGTGCACACATAGACTCGTCAAATCACAAGTTGACAATGCTATACAAGGTAAATGTCTGCTTGGAATATCTCCTTTTCTTGTATTTTATACACCTCTCTGTCTTAAATTAGATGGGTTGGCCGAGGACATCACAGCAGAGCATTCTTAAATTTTTACTGTTTCTTTTGGATTCTGTATTTTTGTTAAAAGATTTGTGAGGAAAAATGAGGACATGGAGCTCAGTAGTATATTTTTCTGAATACATTAGTATTATAAAAACACAGGTTAATATAACAATGTAGTTTGAAAGACACCACAGAAAGGCATTGGAGGTGTCATTTGAATAATTTCTGTTGGATTAATATTAACCTGGACGGCGTCTGTAGTATGTTGATCTGCAGACTCAGTTATGGGACCGATGAGAGTGAAAGTAGAGCTAGAGCCTAGAGTGTTGTTGTCTACATGTTCTTGAGCCTTTTTAATTACAATGGAGGATATCAAAGTCATCGTCTTCTAAGATCTATTCAAGAATACTGTGGAACTATCTCTAGTGAATTTAGCCTTGGTATTTTACCTATGATTTCACTTTAGAATCTAAATTTATTCCTTCAAG
Organism: Benincasa hispida; assembly: GCF_009727055.1. Lineage (NCBI taxonomy): Eukaryota > Viridiplantae > Streptophyta > Magnoliopsida > Cucurbitales > Cucurbitaceae > Benincasa > Benincasa hispida. Next base: position 88,598,047 of record NC_052349.1, on the reverse strand, counting down.
TAGGAACGTCATGTTTTCTACCGGTCTTCATTAAAATTGGAGATAGTAAAAGTTTATTATCTTGCCCCTCAATTACCTGCTGTTGTAAGTTCTTTTATGTTACTCAGCTTCATTTTTTCCTTCGCTTTTCTGTCTTTTACAGGTTGAACCCGGAGCTTGTGATCAAAGCTTTGGAATTCATGTTGCAGAATTTGCAAATTTTCCTTCTAGTGTCGTGGCACTTGCCAGAGAAAAGGCTGCTGAACTGGAAGATTTCTCCTCTGATACAACTACTTCAGCCACTACTGGGAAAGAGGTATATAATCTTTTAGTCTTACATTTTCGTTCGAAAATAATTGATTCTATGCTTATCTACTCTAAATTATGGGAGAATGAATCCGAAATTCAAATAAGACCAACGTATCTTACCTTCTTTATTCATTAAGTCGTGTGTTTCTATTTCTTTCGAAATTCGATTAACATCTTGCTAAAAAACTGGATGTAATTTTTACAATTCTTAAAGGCTGAAAAAGATATCAACAAGCTTTTGCTACTGCTTCTTTTTCTTTCTTCTGTTCTAATAGATGTATGAGTCCATGCATGTATATGAGTGTGTTTTGCTGTTTTTCTCTTTGTGGAAAGAGAACATGTTTTACCGTTAAATACATAGATACTCCAGTCATGTTTTATGTGTCATTACTTATCAGTATAGTGCCTATCGGATTTGAATACACAACATTATATACAGATACCATTAAAGCGAAAACGTGAGTTCGGTTCGGATGATATGTCCAAAGGTGTAGCGCGGGCTCGTCAGTTCTTAGAGGAGTTCTCTAATCTGCCCTTGGATAAAATGGATCTGAAGGAAGCTCTACAGCAAGTGAGTCAATTGCGAGATGGTTTGAAGAAGGATGCCGTGGACTCTAATTGGCTCCAACAATTCCTTTGAGGCAGTGCCTTCTTTGTACAGCTTTGTTAAGGCGTAAGGAGATGATTTTGAGTATCTTCCCTCACAATTTTGGATGTACAGAATCTCCAAATACTCTTTACTAGCTTCAGTTTTTAGTATCCTTCCTCACAATTTTGGTTCTTTTGTGGAGGGGAAAAGCTAATTATGTATCAAAGCAAGAATGAATGCCTGGAGAATATGTGGACTACTTCTGATTAAATCTTATGTTTAAGTGTCTGATTATCATGGTTTCATATGTTCCTGATAACGAATTTAAACTTCCTAAATAGTTATTAGGGTGTATATACATTTTCTCACTATTTATACTTTGATGTGTGTGTTCAAATAAGTTTATGACCCCACAGATTGAGGCTATCAAATTCTAATTATCTTGCCAACTTGAGTTCAACTCAACTTGTTTACTATTAAGGTGTTATAATATTGTCTAAAATATTAGAGGCTTAAATCTCTATCTCTACGTATTGCTAAACTATAGCAAATCATATTATTTCAATTGTGTTTGGCATTCTTATTTAAAAAATTCAATATTATGACTAAAAGATTAATCAAATTTATTTATATAAAGATAAAGTAGACATTGAAAAGGTGTTTGGGTTAAGGAGTTGGAAGTACGAAGTTGGAAAATGTAGAGTTGTGAACTTCACTTCTTGTTTGGTCCAAGAAGTTCGTGGGTCCCACTACTATACTAAAAATTGTTGAAATACGTTGAATTAGCCCTAAGGACATTTTTGTAATTTAAACTATATTTGCTAAATTAGGGTTTCACCTCATCCTATTTATATATGAGGTTGGGGTCTATTGTATGTATGACATTAAAATAAGGCCTTTTCTATCATAGTTTTTCTTCTCTGAATTAGGGTTTTTCACGTAAACTCCTTGTGTCGTTTCTTTCTCTTCTATTTCAATATGGTATCAGAGCAAGGTGGTGAAACCCTAGCTCCAATAGAAGAAACTCAGTCATCAAACTTGATAGGTGAAGGTACACTGGCAGACATGACTAATGTGGCTGTGATTCAAGCAGCAGTTGATCGGTATCTTCGAACCATTATCCCAGGCGGTGCAACCGAACAGTTCTAGCCGGCGAGCCGAACAGCAGGTGGTAGACTCGATTCAGTTGGCGCGTCGATCAGCTCCTAGACGCAACCGTTCCAGTCGAACATCATCGATGAAGGTCCCTCGACTTCGCACGTGATCAATTCTTCTACGGTGCACATACTCGGTCCTTCGACTTCGTACACAACTGGCCCACACTTGGTTTCACACAGGATCAGATTTGCCTCCAAGCGGCGTGGGTTTTCTCCAGCTGCCGGGTCGGGTCAGATTGACGTATTTTTCTTAACCTCGCAGTCGATCGCCGAGCCCTCTGTCCGTTACCCACCGTCGAGCCGTCTAGGAGCAACGCCGATCACGGACTGCCGTATTTTGCTGCCAGTGGACTTTCGACAGTAGCCTCTTCACAGTACCATGGTGGACATCCTCTTCCTCATGTGTACCCAGTTCAATCTCAGTTTCGAATAGGTGATTCCGTTGAAGAAAATCCCATGACCTATGGACAGAAAAATTCCAGATTTGAATCTCATGGGTAACTCCAACAACAATTGGTTAGCCTCCAGCAACAGATGGCCGCCCTTGGAGCCAAATTGAATGGCCATGATTCTTCCCCGATGTATTCAGAAAAATCGATATCAATGTTTCCTATCTTTCTACTACTAATCTTTTATCTGGGACTATAGGAAATTCTGCAGGAATGATCACGGGAGAGAAGCTGAATGGATAAATTACTTCTCTTTGGTCCCAAACAATTAAAATGGTTCTTGAGAGACGTCATAAGTTTGGATTATTAACTGGAGAGAATACCATGACCGAATCTTGGGGATCCTCAAAAGGCGTGTCTGGGAAGGCAGAGGATTCTTTGCTTCGCTCGATGTTGATTAGTAGCAGGAACCAAAAATTAGGAAACCTTTACTCTATTCAGCCACTGCCCGAGATATTTGGGATGCAGTCCAACGGTTATATTTGAGGTGTCAGAACGCATCCCGTCTGTATACTCTACGTAAACAGGTTCATGAATGCAAATAATGGAGCATGGATGTAACGTCATACTTCAAGAAAATGTTGTTGTTATGGCAAGAAATGAATCTATGTCGGGAGATCATCTGGAACTGCCCGCAAGATGGAATTCAATACTTAAAGATAGAAGAGGTTGAACGTGTGTATGATTTTTTTGCAGGGTTGCACCCCAAATTTGATACAGTTCGAAGTCGAATACTAGGGCAGAAACCAATACCGTCTCTCGTGGGGGTCTGTTCAGAGGTTAGATTGGAAGAAGATAGATTAAGTGCAATGAATGGGTCGGGTGTTACCACTGTAGAGTCAGCTGCCTTTGGGGTGAAGTCCGCTGGATCTGATGGTGACAAACAGAATAGTAAAACACCCCCAGTGTGTGAGCATTGCAAAAAACAGTGGCACACAAAGAATCAGTGCTGGAAATTGCATGGTCGCCCTCCGAATGGTAAACGTCGCCCTCCAAATGACAAGTTGAGATCTCGTTGTGCTCTAGTGAGTGAATTAGTTGAAAGGGTCGCACAACCTCAGACACAGCCTCCAGTGATCAACCCTGGTGATTCAGGTACCATAGGGATCGGAACAGTTGCTCAATCAGGTAACCCTCAATCTTTTAGTTTCCTTGTTGAAGGGAATGAGTTATGGATTCTAGATTCAAGAGCGACCGATCACTTGACTAGCTCATCTAACCGATTTCTCTCATACTATCCAAGCGTTGGAAATGAGAGGATTTGAATTGTGGATGGGTCTTTCGCCCCTGTTGCTAGAAAAGGCAGACTGTCACCATTTCAGGGATTAACTCTGCAAAATGTCCTACACGTGCCTAAAATTTCTTACAACTTATTATCAATAAGTAAAATAACAAAAGATTTGAACTGTAGAGTTGTCTTCTCACTAGATGTTGTTTTGTTTTAGGACTTGAGCTCGGGGAAGATGATTGGCACTGCCCGATATGACAGAGGCCTCTATTTCCTTTCTGAAGATGCTTCCTCCAGGAGTTTGTTAAGGACTAGTCTTTTATCTTCTTTTACTATGTCTGAAACAAATTATTTATTGTGGCATTTTCGTCTTGGACATTCGAGTTTTCAATATATGCGATATTTTTTTCCTCATTTATTCCATAATGTGAATGTTTCTTCGTTATCTTGTGATGTTTGTATACGTGCTAAACAACCTCGTGTGTCTTTTGTTTCTCAGCCCTATAAACCTTCCCAGCCTTTCCACCTGGTCCACAGTGATGTTTGGGGTCCCTCAAACATCTCTACCCTGTCTGGTAAACGGTGGTTTGTAACTTTCATCGATGACCATACCCGACTTACATGGGTATATCTCCTAGCTGATAAGTCTGAGGTTCTACCTACCTTCAAACAATTCTATACCAATATATTAACACAATTCAACATAAAGATTGTCATTCTTCGGAGTGACAATGGTCGTGAGTTTGTCAATCACACCCTCCAGGAATTCCTAGCGTCAAAGGGGATCATCCATCAAAACTCGTGTGCGTATACTCCACAACAAATGGGGTGGTTGAACGAAAAAAACGCCATCTCATTGAAGTTGCTCGTTCCTTGATGATTCCAGCATCTCTCTCTTCATACCTATGGGGAGATGCGGTTCTTACCGCAGCTCATCTCATTAATAGAATGCCTTCACGAGTTCTAAAGTTTCAAAGCCCTTTTGAGTGCTTCAAAGAGTCCTATCAGTCTACCCGTCTTATTCCTGAGGTCTCTCTTCGTGCGTTTGGGTGTACAGCTTTTGTTCATACTCGTGGTCCATACTGGACTAAGTTTTCTCCACGGGCTCAAAAATGTGTGTTTGTCAGGTATCCCCTTCATCAGCGAGGCTATAAATGCTTTCACCTATCTTCTAGAAAATATTTTGTCACTATGGATGTTACGTTCCTTGAAGATAAACCGTTCTTTCCGTTTAGTCATCTTCAGGGGGAGACCACGAATGAAGAGACTAACAGTTCCACGTACTTCATACCTATTAACTTCAATCTTGAGCCTAATCCTAATATTCTTGGACCCAGTCTACCTAGTCTTGAACCTAACTCTGCTCCTGTTGTTCCTGTGTCTGTCCTTCCTACTAGACAAGTGCCCTGGATAACATACTATAGGAAGAATCTCAGAAAGGAAATTCAGGAAACCCCTGGTGTTCCATCGGAAAGTATCCAAGCGTCGGAACCAGCTCAGGTTCAAGATTCTGTTGTTTCAGAGGAGATTCTTGAAGAGAAGTCTGAGAACATAGAAAATAATGAGATGAGCTCAGAGAAGGTTGAAATTTCAGGAGGTAATGAGGTGCTGAAAGATCCTCAAAAAGATGCAGAATTGACTCAGAAGTTTGATACTGATGAGGGACAGACGAAAACTGATAACTATGATACCACTTTGGATATGCCAGTTGCTCTGAGAAAGGGAACCAGGTCATGTAGAAAGTACTCTTTGCATAGTTTTCTGACCTATAGTAACTTATCTCCTGGTTTTAAGGCTTTCACTACTCAACTGGATGCTCTAGCAATACCTACTAGTGTACATGCGGCCATGGAAGTTCCCGAGTGGAAAGCAGCAGTAATGGAGGAAATGAGAGCTCTTGAGGCAAATAAGACTTGGGAGTTAGTAGCTCTCCCTAGAGGTCACAAAACGCTGTTGTAAAATGGGTGTTCACAGTGAAGTATAAGTCTGACGGAACGCTCGAGAGATATAAGGCCAGTTTAGTTGCTAAAGTTTCACTCAGATATGGGATTGATTATTCAGAAACCTTTTCCCCAGTGGCTAAATTAAACATGATTTGTGTTCTTCTGCCTGTCGCCGTAAATAAAGATTGGCCCCTACATCAACTAGATGTAATGCCTTCCTAAATGGTGAGTTAGAAGAGGAAGTTTACATGAGTCCACCTCCAAGTTTCGAAGCTAAGTTTGGGAATCATGTTTGCAAACTCAGGAAGTCTTTATATGGGTTGAAGCAGTCCCCTAGGGCATGATTTGACAGGTTCACCGTGTTTGTAAGTCCCAAGGTTTGTTCGGGGGCATTCTGATCATACCTTGTTTACCAAAAAATCACTCTTAGGGAAGATTGTTGTGTTGATGACATCATCTTATCAGAAGATGACAAGGCAGAAATTGCTAAACTAAAACAGAGGATGGCAGGTGAATTTGAAATCAAGGATCTTGGTAGTTTGAGGTATTTTCTTGGGATGGAAGTGGCAAGATCAAAAGCAGGAATATCTGTATCTCAATGGAAATACACTCTGGACTTGTTGAAGGAAACAGGAATGACTAGATGCAAACCCATTGACACTCCTATTGAGGTCAATAGCAAACTGAAAAGCATTTCAGAAGGAGTTCCTGTGAATAAGGAGAGGTATCAACGTTTGATAGGAAAACTAATTTACTTATCTCATACTAGGCCTGATATCTCCTATGCTGTGAGTGTGGTAAGTCAGTTCATGCAGAGTCCATATAAGGAGCACATGGAAGCTGTGACTCAAATTTTGAGATAACTGAAGTCCACCCTTGGGAAGGGCTTAGTGTTCAGAAAACATGACACACGGAGCATCGAGGCTTATACTGACTCAGATTGGGCCGGATCTGTGACTGACAGAAAGTTAACTTCAGGGTACTGTACCTTTGTGTAGAGAAATTTGATAACTTGGCGGAGTAAAAAACAGGGTGTAGTGGCCAAAAGTAATGCTGAGGCAGAGTATAGAGCTATGAGTCTGGGAATGTGTGAAGAAATCTGGTTGCATAAAGTTTTATCTGATCTTCATCAGAGTAGTCCGAGGCCTATGAAACTGTATTGTGATAATAAGGCTGCCATCAGTATTGCTAATAATCTCGTGCAACATGATAGAACCAAACATGTAGAAATTGACAGACACTTTATTAAAGAAAAGTTAGACCGCAGAGCTATCTGTATTCCCTATGTACCTTCAGTCCAACAGGTTGCAGATGTTCTTACGAAAGGGTTATCAAGACAGACGTTTGAAGCTTATATTAGCAAGTTGAGTCTTGCCGATATCTATGCCCCAACTTGAGAGGGAGTGTTGAAATACGTTGAATTAGCCCTAAGGGCATTTTTGTAATTTATACTATATTTGCTAAATTAGGGTTTCACCTCATCTTATTTATATCTGAGGTTGGGGTCTATTGTATGTATGACATTAAAATAATAAGGTCTTTTCTATCGTGGTTTTTCTTCCCTGAATTAGGGTTTTCTACGTAAACTCCTTGTATCGTTTCTTTCTCTTCTATTTCAATAAAAACACATCATTTTTATACCTTATTAATGAGTTCACAATTCTCTAGACTTTACAACTCCACTCATTGCCTCAAATATCTCCTAAAGTGGTCTTTGGAGCATCGACTTGAGTTGAAATGAATTGGTTTTTTCTATTCAACTCAGTGTTTGGTCCATCAACTTCACTAGTCAGTGTTAAATAACTTAACTTTATTAATTTCAATTGTGTTCATTATTGAAGTTTGCATGTTTACTAAGGAACTCTATCACCTCCTGCTTTTCAATTGAGTGTTAAAATTTTAGAAAAATATGTGTGCAATTGAAAGGTTAAACGAACAAAAATAACCAATGAAAATTATAATTTTCTAGATTACAAAAATTGCACAAGATACCTTTGACTTAACTCAACTTTTAAATCCAAAACACATACTTCCTAAATCAAAGCTAAATAATTTTATATCTTAAACACAAACTTTTGAATTCCGCGTACATATTACTCTAATTAAAAGTAAAGGTAACATGTTTTGTTGGTTAATTTACTATTACAAAGTTCGACCCTTACACGAGGTTATTTGTCTTTCCCTCTTTAAACTTATTCTTTTACTCCATAATGATTTGATTGACTGATGGAAAATTGATTGCGAAATGATACGAAAAATCTATCAAATCAACAATCTTTTGAATTCCTATTTAATTTCAAATTCCACTAAAAATCACATTCAAAGGAAGCCCTTAGTGCTTACAAAAGAGCAACCCGTGAATTTGTCAAATGCCTTATCCACCACTTGTGGAATAAATATCAGTTAACAAAAAGCCAAAAATATCATAATAATTCATTTAGAAAAAAATAATGGAACTAAATTATATATATATATATATATATATATATATTTGACAAAAAGTTTATATTCTAATAGTACTTTGATGCAAGCTTTTCAAAAAGTAAAAGTGGATGCATCACAATTAATCGAAGTTTCTTTATCTTTTGAAAATAATCAAAGTTTCATTGTTTTCATAAATATATATGAATACGATCATGAATAATATATTAAGATGTCATGTCACGTAAGCATATTATCAGTTAGTTATATATATATATATATATACATACATATACATATATGGATTTTTTTTTTTTTTAAATATTGTGATTAGGAAAACTATTTAGAAAAATATAGTGGTTTTGAAACTATTTAGAAATCTATGGTTGTTTTGGAGATTTCGAGGCGGAGATTTAGTTTAAAATATTTTGTCGAGGGTTCAACCCTCAACGTGTCGAAAATTAAAGAAGAGATCGAGAGTTTGACCCTCGACCTGAGAAGAGGACAAGGGTTCAACCCTCGACCTGTCGAAAATTAAAGAAGAGATCGAGGGTTTGATCTTCAACCTAAAGGAAATTGAGAAGAGGACGAGGGTTCAACCCTCGACCTGTCGAAAACCAAAGAAGATCTGTAAGGGAAGATGAGAAAATTTGAAAGAGGTCGAGGGTACCCTCGGCCTCTCGAAAATTATAGAACAAACCCTCAACCTCTAAAAAATTATAGAATAAACCCTCGATCAAAAGGAAATTAAAAAATCGTTTAGTAATTATATACACAATCGCACACAATCGTTTAGTAAAATTACTATGTGATCGTTTAGTAATTCTTTATTAACGTAACAATAGATGCAAACTTCCGGAAAGAACAAGTGAACGATGAACAACTTCTTTATTAGAAGCTAAACGATCGTTTACAATCTCTCCACGATTGCTCAGTATGACTAAACGATCGATTACTAAATCCTCTGTGATTGGTCATAAACTCCTACACGATCGCTTAACTATTACTATTACACGATCACCTTCTCAGAACCTATACGATCGCATACTTTTTACTATACGATCGTATACCAAAAGTTATATGATCGCTGAGCTTTACTACACGTTCGCCTAGTGGAAGTAGACGATGAGCGGCACGCTGCGATGGTCTCTCCGCGACAGCGTCTTCCGAACTCCCACTCTCGAGAGCTCTCTTTTCTCACTACACGATCGCCCACAAAACTCCTTATACGATTCACTTAGCTATTACAATTAGACGATCGCCTTCTCAAAACCTATACGATCACCACCTTTTACTATACGATCGCTATACCAAATTGCTACACGATCGCTAAGCTTACTACACATCGTATATAGTGGAAGTATACAATGAGGGGCGACGCTACTGATGCCTTCTCAGAGCTCTCTTTCCTCATCTACACGATCGCTCACCATAACTCATACATTACTTACCTATTACAGATAACGCATGCCTTCTCAAAACCTTACGATCGCATACTTTTTACTATTACAGTCGCTTATACCAATGCCTACACGACCGCATAGTAGAAGTACACGATGAAGGGCAACACTGCGAAAGCCTCTCAAGAGCTCTCTTTCCCCTACTACACGATCGCCCACAAACTTCTATACGATCGCTTAGCTATTACAATTTAGAACGATTTCCTTCATCAAAACCTATACGATGGTCTTACCTTTTACTATACGATCGTGTATACCAAATGCTACACGATCGCTAAGCTTTACTACACGACCCGCTCTAGTGGAAGTACACGATGAGGCCACGTGTGCATGGCCTCTTGAGAGCTCTCTTTCCTCACTAACACGACTCGGGCCCACAAAAACTCCTACACGATTGCCTTACCCTAATTACAGTCCACAAACTTCAAATATTGAGGCTAAACAAGGTCCGAGCGGTACCTGCTTCCTTATATTTCACCGTACGCATGAAGATACTGGATCATGCACCCTAATATACTTCATACTTTACTTCCTGAATCCTCATCGTTGTGAGAAAACTTGGTAGACGCGAAACGTTCACGTTATCACAACGAATGGATTTAGACATAACAGTCACTCGACAACGATGTGGATTTTTGTAATTCAGTAGGCATAATCGAAGGAACTGTTTCCTTCGTTACTGAAGACGGGCTCTAGATAGTTAGGGATTCTGAAAAAATAAATATTTTTTTCTATTATATATTCATTTTATTGGTATTATTTCAAAAATTTCTTTTTATTATAATTTCGTATATTTCAATTTTTTATAATAATTTATTGTTAATTTTTTTTTTTTTATTGTTAATCTATAAAGTTATACATTATTCTTTTATTGATAAAAAATTAACACTTTATTGTACATTCAATTTTTTTTATTGTAGTCTATAAAGTCTATACATTATTCTTTTATTAAGTTGCTACATTATTCTCTCCCCTTAGTTAAGTTGTACATTTTTAATTTGATAAATTTAAATAATCTTTTATCACGATATTTAACTAAGTGTAATACTTTTATGTATATTCAATCTTTTTTATCTATAATTTATAAAGTTGTACATTGTTCTCTTAATTAAGTTTGCTCATTATTTAATTCGAGAAATAAATTAATATTTTATCATGTATATTTAATTAAGTGTAGATACTTTTATTGTATATTCAATTTTTTTTATCATAATTTGTAAAGTTGTACATTATTCTTTTAATTAAGTTGTACATTATTCGTTTAATTAGGTTGTACATTATTTAATTAAGTTAATTAAGTTGTACATTATTCTTCTAATTGAGAAATAAATATTTTTTAATTGAGAAATAAATATATTTTTTTCTTTTAGATCATGGCTTTAAACCCAGGACCTGTTGATCATGATGTTTTGTACGGCCAGTCTATTCATCGATCATCTGTTGTATAGCGAGATCGTACTACTGGAGAAATATCTTGCAAGCGTCGAGAGACAGTTCTCCAGTGCACTATCCCACTCCACCCTCGAATACTATCGCTACTGCATACATCTGGATTCTATGGGCTGCCAGATTGGGATTTAACTGACATCTGATCACAGCCTTGGTCGAGAGATGGAGGCCCGAGATGCATACATTTCATATGTCTGATGGAAAGTGCACTATCACTCTACAAGACATAGAAGTGTTGTTGGAGCTACCTGTTGACGGTGAGTCGGTCACCGGAGATGACTGGTCACAAGTTTGTCAACTGTACCTCGGTGTGACCCCACCTACCGAAAAAATTAAAGGATCGAGGTTAAGTTTGATATGGTTAGGAACATAATTCCATGAGCTCATAGATAATGCAGACGAGGAAACCGTCATAAGATATGTGCGAGCATATATACTACAAATGATAGGTGGAAGTCTGTTTTCCGAAAAATCAAGTCATTTTATTTACTTGATGTTCCTGTCAACATTAGCTAACCTCTATGATGCGGGGCGGTATTCGTGGGGTGAAGCATGTTTGACATGGTTGTATAGGCAACTATGCAAAGCAACAAGATCTGAGGTTCGAGAGATATTTGGACCTCTCATACTTTTGCAACTATGGGCTTGGGAGCGATTTCCAACAATAGCTCCACAGCTACAACATGTTAATGAAACTCAGTTAACTAGACAAGCCTACGGTTCTTAGTATGTTGTTTTAATTCAATTTAATTTTTATATCTCTGGTTTAGTTAATTTATATTCTAAATTATCAATTTAAAAATTTAGATGGAGAGACAAATTTGTGTGACTAGGACAGCCACACATGTAGTCAGCTAGTACAGATACATGTTTGATCTGCTTCAACCTGATCAGGTACATTACACTGAACCTAATTGATTATTTTATACATATTTTTATTGTATTTGTCTTTAATGTTCTCCAATATAATATTTTGTGTTTCAGTTTATTTGAGAGCCGTACAAAATTATTGTGCATACTTTGCCCAATTTCTGTACGAATGGTCAAAACATATGGCGAACGATGAGTCCTCTCATATGTTTTCACATTGATGAGTGGCATCTTCCTGACAGGGTGATGAGACAATTCGGTTTTCAGCAGGATGTCCCATCGCCTTGTAATACTGAACCCCTACTGCATGATATCGACTTAAGAACGGTAAATTTGTCCGAAAAAGTTGCACATTTGGTAGTGCGATGGCACTATCGTATAAGGTTTATTGCAGTAGGGGTTTCTATTGAACAGTTTAACAGGGATGTCACTCAAGACTACATTCATTGGTATAACAATATCACAAGGCGCTACGTCACTTGTCCGGGAGCAGATGTGGTTCATCTAGTAAATGAATGAATATTATATAATTTAAATTCATTTTAAATTTTATCTAATTGTTTTATAATTCACAGAGATCGAACAACAGTAGACTCCGTGATGTTGCGAATGATCTGAACCAGGTTCTTGCTATATGTAGTGACAACCAAAGCTATATGGAGGAGATACATTATATGTACGATATACCTATTGTTCCTCCACTAGCTCCTAGACGTATAGGACCTGTACGGGAAAATGATGAGTTTGATGAGGTTGTCCATAATGTAGAAGAGTTGCCCCTGTGATGCAGACACAGAGTCAAACTGATTATGTTAGTCCAATGATGATGATGCCAGCATTTGATTCAGGACATTATGACTTAGAGGCCGGTCCTTCGTCTTCATACGTGCATGGACATGGTCAGGGTCATGGAGAGCATAATGAATATTTATATCATGAAGTGTTTGCAGAGGTACCAAAGCAACATCAAGAAGAACCAGAGCAACCTCAAATTCGAAGTCGACGACGACAATCAGCTTGAAATCGACGACGTCCGCCTTGTGGGACACATTAATTTTTGTAATTATTTTTATATAAATGAGATATTTTAATTTACATTTTTATTTTTATTTTTATGAGATATTATTTTTTAGAGTTTAAATAAAATAATAAAATATTTTAGAATTTTTTTTTATAAAATAGAAAATTAAAAAAAAAAAAAAAAAAAAGAAGTAAGGGTGGATGGTTCAAAATTCGACTTATTAAAACTACCCTATTTTTTTAATTTTCCCTATATATATATACTCTTTCTGAAAAAACAAAAACCAGCTAAATACTTTATATTTAGTCTAAATAAATTTATGATAACGATACAAACTATAAAATTATCTTGTCAGTTGTGTTTGAATTTATGATAAAAATCATTATCCTGTCTAGGATATTTTTCAATACAATACGTCCATAAAAAATATGCATATTGTAATTATGAGAATGACGTGTAGGACCATCCATATTTTAAGTACACTTATCTTTGTTTAATGTTTCACATTAATCCAATATAATCTTAAATATTGGCTCCACGTGTCATTAGGTACAACCGTCATCATTATTTGGCTAGTGGAGCGTCGTCCTATTAGCCTTTTGACTGTCCAAGGCATTCCATTAAAAGCTATGTTTGTGATTGATTTTGAAGTCGTTAGAAAGTGATTATGAACAAATTTTTAAGTCCCTTTAGTAAAAAGTTTTTATTCTGTTGTATGTTTTCAGATACATCCAATTTAGTAAATATGTGTTTCCAAGATAACTCGAATTTTATAAAATAAAAAAATAATAATAAAAATAAAATTTTATTTATTTTTATTTTATCCATATTTTAAATTTTAATATATAATAGAAATGTAACGTATCGGGTTATAAATTCAATTAAGTTTTTTGAAAAATATAATATTTATTATGTAATGTATTATAAATTATATAATATTATAAAATAATAATTATATATCTTTTTAAAATATAAATCATATTTCTAAATAAATTAACAAATAGTTTATTATCAACTAAATTTTAGCTACATCTAGTTTTATGATTTATAAATGTATACTATCAAACGCATTTTAAACATCTGTTTAAATTATAATCTAATTTTTGAATCGACTACTAAACACATATTTGAAAACATAAAATACAATTTTGTTTACATTAATTATTGTTTTCAAATTTTCTACTAAACAGGTCTTTAAGGTTTTTTTTTATTTTCATTATTTTTTTTAAGCATGTGGGATAGGGAAAATGGACCTTGAAGTTATTGTAGATAGCTAATGCAACTATGCTCATTTTCGCTAAAAGTTTTAGGGTTTGTTTAGTAGAGAATCTAAAAAATATACATTTGAAAACAGAAAATTCAATGAAAATATAGTTGTATTTCATGTTTCAAATTTTCATATGTAGTTGGTAGCGAATATATATATATATATATATATATATATATCAATTATAATATAAACAATTGTTTTAAATGTATTTGATATTACTTTTATAAATCATAAAACTAATTGTAGTCATCCATTAAATATTAGTTGACGATAAACTATTATTAGTTTATTTATAATCATGTTTCCTATTAAAATATAGTTTATTTATAATCATGTTTCCTATTAAAAAAAAGTTTGTACAATTATTATTTTGTAAGACTATATAATTTATAATACATTACAAATTTACCTTATAACTTGACATTTTGTATTTCCAAATGTTGTTATCTTTTATTTAATATAATTATACATTTTGAAAATTAAAAATTAAGTAATTGAACACAATGAAAACGTAAAAATGTTGTTTTTAGAATTTACACTGTTTAAATTATATAAACTAAAAAAAGAGTTTTCAAAAATCAAATTCGAATTTTCTGTCGAACACATATTTGTCAAATTCAATGAATCAAATAGACTTTTAGCTATTTTTCATTATTAAGATTGACTTCCTACCAAACTAAAAGACTCTTCACTTTTATTCTATATAACTTTTTTTTCATTTTTAAGTTTAAGATTTACTAAACGCTTAATTATATGTATTAATTATAAGTAATTTTATAAATATTTTTGAAAGCTAAGACAACTTTGAATTAAATATAAGAAAAAGAATAAAAGAAAAGGAAGGGTGGAGAGAAGGGGTACCAAATAGGCATAAAGACATTTGAAACAAAGATTTTCAAAGCCACAAGAAAAATAAAAAGAAACATTTGATTGGATACAAATTTATTTACTACTTAAATCTCAAATTTTGAGGTTTTAATTTATAAACAAAAGTATTAATTTGATCCCTTATGTTTCATTATTTTCCTATTATACATATTTATACATGAGTGAAAGATACACTAATTGTCAAATGAGCATATTTTAACTGTAATTAGCATATATATTACTTTATTCGAGGTTGAAAGTTCAAATATCCTTGACCTCCATTTAGTGTACTAAAACAAGAAATTGATAATAATTAACTTTATATAATGTAATACTTAATGAGTTTATAATAATTTAGTGAATAAGTTAAGTTGCTTGAGCTTTCGTTAGAAAAAAAAAAAACTAGAGTTTAATTAATTAATGTAAATGTAGAGAATAAATGGAAAAAAAATCTCTCTCAAATATCTAATTTCTTTTTAATATTATGTCACATAATATATCATAACTTATTTTAACATTCAAAATGGTATAAGAAGAATAGACAAAGACGAATGCAAATTCTCCCATCTATAGAGGCTTGATGAATTGGACGTTTCCAGTTATCGTTCTCTTTCCAATCATTAATCGATTATCGTTCTTACAAAATTTGTTAATAATTTTTGTGTCGATCATTTTCATTGAAAAATTAGACGAGTAGGGTTTCGTATGATTTTTTTTTCTTAATACACATTTAATGTTTTATTTAGGTGAAGGAAAAACAAAACTTGGGAAATGAAGAAAAGAATAAATAAAAAGTGAATAATGAAAATGAGGAAGACCAAAAGATATTAAAACAAGGAATGCCACAAACAAGGAATTCCTTCCTCATTTTAGGTAAGGTTCCAACAAAGAAATTTTGTCTCCTATTCACATTTACTAACAACATAATTGAAAATTATTAAAATATCCCAAATTCAATTGGAGATAGTAGAAAATTGGAATGTCATAGAAAAAAATAAATATTCAAATATGGATTAAAACAAATATTGTTATTATTATTTTATACAATACTTTGATCAATTCAAAGTTGACACAAACAAATATTATAAAAAAAAATGTATTAAAAAATAGCATTATCAATATGTTTAGAAGTAATTTTAAATTATTAAAAATCATTTTTATCATTTTCAGAATAAATATAAAAGATACTTTTTAATTATTTAATATCAAATCTGATGATAAAAAATTGCTAAAATATAAAATATTAAGTTAATTTTAAATAATAAAAGATAATAATATTTAGAATAATATTGAATATGTTAAAAAAAATTAATTTTAATGATTTTAAAATTACTTTCTAAATACCGGATATTGTCTGGCTAAAAAAAATGGTGCAAGTCATAGGTGTTCAAATATAAATATTAAATAATAGGGTCATTTCCGTCCAATAAAAGAAGAAAAAAAAAATAATTGGTTTTGGTGGGATAACCGACCTTGTCGGCTGTTGGAGCTTTATTAAAGTATCTGCTTTATTCCATGAAGGCCCTCTTTGGTCTTCAGAATGTCTAACAACTATTGCGACAAATTCTTAATTTTTTTAAAACATTTTGATTTGGAAGGTGTTAAAATTGATAAAGTACAGGCACATACAGATATAAGATATAGATACGATAAAATACAACGATACACTAATTTCTAAAATATTAAGATATTGATACGTTGAATATACTTTTTTTTCTTAAAAAACAAGATATAAATAAATTCAGCATATAAGTTAACGACAATAATACAAAAACAATACAAACACAAAAATGCAATACAAAAAACAATATCTAAAATGTTAAAGTCAAATAAGTATCGGTATCCGATATGTGCCTGATACGTTCTTTGCCCTCACATGAAGTATATGTGCTTCATAGGTTAAAACTAATATGGTGGGTGTTTATTAAATTCAAATTGATTGAATTACGCCAAATGTTCATCCAAATTACATATTTAATTATTTCTTTTCTTATTTTTTTTTTCTTTTGGGAAAATATATTTTTTTATCCGTACATTTTTTTAATCTAATTTATATTTGATCCTTAGGATTCAAAATATTGAACCCGTCTTACTTAAATTTTGAATTGGATTTTAATTTAGGCACCGTTTGATAACCATTTCGTTTTTGTTATTTGTTTTTTAAAAATTAAGTCTATTTCCTTCTCATTTCTTACAATGATTAAATTATTAGCAAAATTGCAAAGACAAAAACAAGTTCTTAAAAACTACTTTTTTCTTTTTGTTTTCAAAATTCGGCTTGATTTTTTAAATCATTAGTAAAAAATAGATAACAAATGAAGAAACTTGGAGATGAAAGTAATGTCGATAGGCTTGATTATCAAAATGAAAATAAAAAACCAAATGATTACCAAACTAGACTTTAGTTACTAAGTTTCATAATGTTACAATTTTACTTGAATTTGAATTTTGTTTCAATTTAGTTCAAGATTACACTTGTCACCTCAATTTTTTTTTTTTTTTTTTTTTTAATAAATGCTCTACTTCAATATTTGAAGGGAATATTTATGAATTAATTTAAAAAATTAGGAAGTGGAAATTTAAAAATAATTCAATAATGAAATTTAAATAACTATAATTTTTAAAAATTAATTTATTGAAATTAATATTTAAGACTGAATGTGAACATTTAGTGAACATTTGAGATTCAAAAAATAGTTTTCGAAACTTACAAACCAAATTGAAACAAAATTTAAATTTTAACAATAAAATCTTAAAACTCAATGACTTTAAACTCAAAACTTAAAAAATTAAAAATATAATATTTTGAAAATTCAAAAGCTAAAGACTATATATACAACAAACAAAAAAAAAGGATAGATATCAATTACCATTCAACTAGGTTCATATTAACATTATTTTCTTCTTTATTACATTAAATAGAATAAAATAGAAATTTGATCCTCGAACTTCACAGGATACCTCATTCCTTTTCTTGTGACCTGTTTGTGTAGTTTTATTTGCACGTATTTGTCATTTGCAAGTTCTTTTTCTTTTTTCTTTTTTTTTTTTTATCCCTTTCTTTTTGGTATTTAGCCTGCTCGTTATCTCAAATTTACGGTAGTGACAGAAATGCATAACCTGCGGGTAATTTTAAGAAAAGTGATGAAATGGGCACTTCCTGTTTCTGATAATTCCACTCAACTCGGAATTCGGAAACCAAAGCCTTGTATTTCACGCCTGTTCCCGTTTAAAAAAGAAGTTTCATATTGGTGGGGTGGTGCGTCCCCCTTTTTTCTTTATTTATTATTACTCTTTTTTCTTCCTTTTGTTTTTTTTTTCCTTTGATGCATGTGGGTCCCATCCTTTTTACCATATTATTTTGGTCTCCATTCCTTTTAGATTTATCGAAGATAATAATATGAATAATAGGAGAATAATTATTTTTTATCCATCTTGAGTTTTGTTTCAATTTAGCTCCTAAATTTTAAAATTTTACAATTTTAATCTTGAGATTTGATTTTGTTTCAATTTTTATTTATGTGTTTCTTGATTTTACAACATTTTTAACCTCATTTTTTTTATTAAATACTCACTTTCAATCATCGATGTCAAGTTTTATTAGTTAATTAAAAATAATTAATTAGTAAAGAATCAAGGTCGAAAGTATAAATCTTGAAACATAGAGACCAAATTGAAGCAAAACTCAAATGTCAAAGGAAAAATTATAGCAATTTGAAACTTAGAGACTAAATTAAAACCAAATTCAAAACTTAAAGGTGAAGTGTGTAATATTTTGATATCCATGAACTAAATAGAAACTATACTCAAAATTTAGAAACCAAAAAGATATTTTTTCTAATAATAATAATTTGCTTGTTCAATCTTAGTTCATGTAATTCTAATAAATTTTAAATTTAGTCATTCAAGGTTATTTTTATCGAAATTGACTAAATAATAATAATAATTTCATGTAATAAATTATAATATGTGAATATGTTTTAAAATCTTATCGTGGAAATGTTAATAAATAACAAAGAGATTTTTATTAAAAAAATCAACAACAAATAAGTATATAGACTAAATTTAAGACGAACTGAATTTGGGCATTTGAAAATTGAAGAACTATAATCAAACAAACTTCACAGGACAAGGATAAATAATGATATTTTAACTTATATTTTATATTTTTAGTTATTTGTATATAGAGTATGTAAGGTTTAAAATGTTAATGTTGACGGATGAAAATGTCGAAATCTTAATTTTACTAAATGTCAATAAAACGTAACTGATAATTAGTATTTTCAGTTTCGTCTTATTTTAATCTCTATATTTTTAAATATTGAAATTGAGTCGGATACTTTTAATGAATTTTAAAAATAGTCTCCTATTCTTGGTTTTAATGAATTTTAAATGAAAATATAAAATTCATTTAAAATGGGACATAATATGAGCCTGTTTTAAAAATTTATAGAAGAGAGACAAATAGAAACTTTTCCTTTTGAAAAGTTGATAAACTAGTAGACTAGTTTTAATATTTATTATAAAAATTGTACACTTAAAAAGAAAAAAAGTGGATTAAGATAGATAGAATAATTAAATCTAAAGTATAAGAAATAAAATGATATTTTAACCTTATGTATAAACAAAATTTACATCTCTCAAACAAATGAAACATTTTAAATAGATGTGAATATAATAACTATTCTTCTAAAATATTTTAAATGATCCTGACAGGAAAAAGAAGAACTAAGAGCTTCTGTATTTACAATGTTGAATTGACTTTATTAATTTATAGGATGAATTTAGTTAGATAGTTTGATATAAATTGGATTAGTTTGAAATATTGTCTTCTACTAACAATGAATAGATATTTTAAATTTTTGGATAACTTGTTTTGTAAGGAATTGTTTTGTTTATTCAATATATCTATATTTTTTTAATAATTATTTTGAAATAAGATATAAATTTCATGAAGATAAGACTAATGATATTTCTTTTTAAGAAAAAATAGAATAAATGACAAGCAATTTGATTTTGAAAAATAAAAATAGATCGAGCTTCAAATCTCTTTTGGTTATATAATACATACATTATAATCTCTAATGTTAATAATTAGGTGACATCCTCTCTATTCATGTAATTGTTTAACTGGAAATAAATTTTATTTAAGAAACTTTTTGTTTAAAATATTTGCAGTATCACGTATTTCTTAATAAATGTGCATATAAACTTATATATGCAATTCCATATATAAAAATAGTGTAGTTAATTTAAATATAGATGATTTATATGTAATCATCTGAGAAGTTCTTTAGAAAATACAGGTAAAGACAACTTACAGTGTTTTTTTTTTTTTTTTTTTTTTACTTTGTTATGCGTGTTATTAAAATTCACTCACTTTATTTAACGTGTCACTTAACTAGTAAATTCATATGAATGTAAATTATAAAAAAAACTATAGTACGGTGGACAAGAAAGATGATTGAGTTGTTGACTATACAAGTGAAGATTTTCATTGAAGAACGACATCCGACATGAGATTGTTCATACCCTAGTAAGTAGGTGGTTCGTGCCTTGAGATTGCATGGTCCTTAAATTGGCGAGAATATAACCTGTGTAATCATATAATGTGGAAGACTCGTATTTTGATTATATGAAAATATATACGTATTTTGAAATAATCATAATAAACATGAAACCTATGCATTTAGATGAGAAATGTGATTAATCGATCTATAAAAAGTTGTAGAAGTTTTATGATGATATAAGACTTTTTTATTTTTAGGGAATAATGATATATAGAAGACTTTTATTATCATAAACAAAATTAAAAAAACAATCATAGCATGAAAGATTCTTTAGACATAATTTGCAAGCCACTCCTAAATTATTTGAGGGATTCTTGAAGCAAACTACCAAAAATAATAGTCTAAAGTAAAAGCACATACGTACGGACAGAAAATATCGACAATTGATCAATTAAAGAATAAAATATATTCTATTTTAAAGAATATATGCATTCAGTTTATAAGTTTTCAAAATGTATCTTTTTAGCTCTCGAATTTTGAAGTGTATATTTTGTTTCTAAATTTTCTAAATTTACATTATTTAGTCTCTATATTTAAAAAAATAGATTTAAGGGTCTTTGCAGTTATTTTTTTTAATTATGATATTATATTAGAAAAATAATTATAAAAAACTTTTTTCTCTTTAAATTTATTCTTTAATTCAAAATTTCTTGTAATTATTTAAAATAATAGAAAAAAAAAATCAATGACCTTTTAAACATGTTCTTAAATATTTGGGGACTAAAATGATTCGTTTTAAAAATTTAGGGACCAAGTTAACCTATTTCAAAAATCTCAAGAACTAGAATGGTATGTTCCCAAAATTATGAGAACAAATATATATATTCTTCAAAATTCATGGATTATAAAAATAAAATTTCCAATATCTTTAGAAGCTTATTTGGATTGACATGAAAAAAATGTTTTTTTTTAAAAAACTCATTTTTATTTAAACACTCTACGAATTAAAATACACTTGAAATGTTATTTTGAGTGGTTGCGAAATACTTTGATTTTTTTTCTTTTCAAAAAGACTTATTTTTTAAATTAAAATTACAAACACACCCTACATATTTAAAAAATGGAGAGTTGGATATCAATGGTAAATATCAATCAATATCTCTCATGACCCATATATTCATGAAACATTAAAAAAGATCATAAATTAGTAATAAATATGGAACAATAATAACATATATAACTCAGTAAAATAGTAAACATAACTTGTTTGACTGGGAGTCCTCCACAATCCCATAATTAAATGATACTATCTATACAAATTTTATCCAAAATATCTCATATGTAAAAATTGTGATTTTTTCAGCTATATATAAAAACAAATCTTTCCCACTCCAAGCTAATATGGGTTGATGTAGAGCTTTATTTGAAATTTAAATCCACTGATGTCAAATATATTATTTCTTTATATTCATATAAGGAAATAAATTAAAAAAAAAAAGAGGAAACATAAATTGGGATACTTCAATGAAAAAAAAAAGTGAGAATAACCTTTGCCATTGGTCCTTTAGTTGCCCTAATACATGTTATTTATATGTACATCCTTCACAGTTTTGTCTGTCACATTTGGCAAAAGAAAAAAAAAAGTATTATTTTAGGGTTTAAATAGTAAATATTTTAAACAAAATATTTATACTCCGTTTAGTAACTATTTCACTTTTGGTTTTTTGTTTTTAAAAATTAAGCCCATAGACATTATTTCTTCATTCATTTTTTTTGTTATCTATTTTTTTACCAATCGTTTACAAAAATAAAGTCAAATTTTGAAAACGACTTTTAAAAATTAGTTTTTGTTTTTGTAATTTAGATAAAAATTAAATCATTTTAAAGTTGCAAATTGTTGTAAGAATTGAGATGAAAATAGACTTAATTTTCAAATTTTAAAAATAAAAACAAAATGACTAACCAACAAGGCCTAAATAATAAAGTTATTTATTGACGTTAGAAAGATTTTTCCAAAACATGTAAATCTTGAACTCGATTTTTTCTTCTTAAAAAGTAAAAAGATTTTCATTTTTCAAAAAAAGAAAAAAAAACGTTTGAGAGATAATTTAAGTAGCAATAAAAAAGAATAAATAGAAGAGACATTAGTGTTTCACCATTTAAAGCTTAAGAATTATTTAAGATGAAACTTTACTAATTACTATTCCAAATGAAACAGCCGAAAATCTCATGACCCCAAATTAATGGATAAAAGTAACTAAAAGATTTAAAAAAAAACTGTAATCCCTAATTTAGTCACTATAGTAGTTGAGCTATGCTTTGTTGGCAACCTCCTTCTTCTTTTTTTTAAAAAAATTTCCATTAAATGAAATTTAATTTAATGCAAGAATTAATATAGTAACGACTTTTAATTAATTAAAGTTCTTTTCCATTGTTGTAAACTATTTTTTTTTCTAATTATATATAAATAATTACGTACTCCAAATTTGGAAAGATTTTATTTTTTTAATTTTTTTTCTTTTTTCTTTTTGGAGATGGAAACGAATCGGTGATAAATGATAATATAAGCAAATCTCATTTTAATGGAAAAAATAATTTTATTTAATAAAAGAAGTGAAATTAGAGTATAAATTGATTCATTTAAATTGATTTTTTCTTTTTTTTTTTTTAAATAAAAAACAAAAAAACAACATTTGAAATTTGAATATCCAAACCTTAACCTAGCGGAATTGATTTTAATTTTCGAGTCTTCCTCTGTTGTGGTTGATTGTCTTATTCAAAATTCACCCTACACACGTGGAAGAAGGCACCAAAAATGGTGGTTGAGAAACGGGGGTGAGATTAGAATCCCCCAATGAACTCAACTTCAAGCGCCCATCGCTTCGCCATTTGCCCCTTTTCCCATCCATCCCACTCCACTTGGTTGGATATTTCAAACTTGGGTATATTTTGCCGTCAAGCAAAAACATTTACACTCGCCAGAACAGAGTCTGGGATTAAAATAATTATCGTCTGACAGAGAAAAAGAGAGAAATAAAAGAAGAAGAAGGGGGCTTGTTTCCTTTTCCTTTCTCGACGGTGGAAACAGACCCATCCATCTCCTTTCTCTTTTAATTCATTCTTCACTTTACATCAATTCATTGCTATTTGGGGATAGAAACAGAGACCGGGATTCCGAGCTTCCGGTCCTTTCTTCTTCTTCATTGTTTTTCCTATTACACACCCGGTTTCTGATTTTTCTTCTTTCTTTCCATTCTGGGTCTGTTCTTTTCGATGATTTGCATGATGGGTTTTTGAGTTTTTGGGTTTTGAAGGGGGTGCGTGTTGAACAAGGGTGGAGGGTTTTTGAGGTGAAGGAAGTTGGGGAAGAGGAGGAATGACTTGGAGAAGAGTGTTGAAGTCCGTGCAGGCTCTTCTGGCCCACGGTTCACTCTTCTGTTTCACGCTCTTGCTCGTTCTCAAGCTCGATCATTTCTTCTCCCACAGTTGGTGGTACTTTATTAACTTATTTGTTTCCTTCTCTGTTCTTCGATCTCTCTGATGATTAAATTTTGTTTTTCTCTGGGTCTTTATATTTTTTAGGTTCCATTGCGGTTCACTTGATTGTGTTTCCCCGCGCCCCCCCTTTCTATTCTCTCAATTTTGAATTAAAATACTGTGAAGTTGGGGAGGGCTAATGCGTTTTCCAGGTCGATGGGTCGTGTTAATTATGAACTGTTTCTCTACAACGTTGGGGGATATCAATAGGAGGATGAATTGCTAATCGGATATTTGGTTTTTAGAGACTGAGGTGATCATAAACCTTGGCCGATGGAGTTTTGAAACTTTATGGAGATGTGATTGAGTTCAAAGGTTGGCGGCGGGTGTGTAGTTGTTTTATTTTCTGTTCTCTTAAAATAAGGAATAAATTGAAATTGAGTCCAAAATGTATTACCATGTCTTTTCATGTTTTGAAACGGCTCCTCATTCTCATCCGAGAATTGAATCTCGGGTTTGTACTTTTTTTTCCTTCATTTGAAAAAGAAAGAAAGAAAGAAGGAAAGAGGTTAATTGAGGCTCCATTCCCTTCCAAGACGGGCCTTCTGTCCCAGTCCCATTTAACCTGTTCGCATGATTTCTTTAGAGCACTTTTCTTCGAGGTCTAGGTAGTGGCTGCACGCTGCAATTCTTTCTTTTTAAAATGGATACTTTTAATCTAGGCGTGCACTTGCTGCTTGAAATGTTGTAGACCGTGGAGTGGTAATTTTATGAAAAACCACATTTTCCTCTTTATATCTTTTGAAGTTTTACAAATTTTGATATGCAGGGTCATATTTTTTCCACTTTGGGTGTTTCATGTGGTTGTTGCTCGAGGAAGGTTCTCATTACCTGCCCCATCTCTTCCTCATAATCGTCATGTAAGCTATTAATGGCAAATGAATTTTTGTTGAGATTGACTCTGTTTTGTGTTTTTTACCTGATGGTTTCTTTTATATGGCATAATTTGTGAATCTGCAATGTATTTCTGTTGAACAGTGGGCACCGTGCCATGCTGTCGTTGCGACACCTTTGCTTATAGCATTTGAATTACTTCTTTGTATATACCTCGAGAGCCTATCTGGTATGCCATTGTTATTGATGTGTTTTCATGTCCATTGTCCATGATAGTGTAATCTATCATTTTCTTTGTGCTGTTGATTTCAATTATGGCGCCTTCAAATGGTTTGTAATTGTTTATTAATGTTGATGCATTATTTCCAGTGCAACACTTTTTGTTCCCGATTTTTCAGTATTCAACAGGGTATTGTTCTGTATGTTAATTGAGGCAATACCATTTCTGGCAGTTTATGGTTTTGCTGCTGTGAACTTGAAGATTGTCTTTCTACCGTTGCTGGCATTTGAAATCATTATTTTAATTGATAATTTCAGGTATTTGCTCGTCAAAGTTTTCACTGCATTAATGTTGTATGTATTGAGATATTATGTATTACTATTGTATATCTTTTGTTTTTTCTGATGCTGTAGTCTTTTAACTTATCTTTATGGTTTGCATCCTTCTTGACCTTTGTATTTGTTAGAATTATGATTAACTGATCTAAACTTGCTTGTGTGGATTTGACATTTAACTTATTAAATCTTTCTCCCCATATGTCCCAATAGAACAACTGGCATGTCTGCTGTTGTGCTGGATCACATTTGACCCTTACCAAACTATTGTTGATACTTGGGACCATTCTGACAAAATTCATTTCATCTTAGAATTGGTTCTGAATTTCTACCTTTTTTTTAATTAACATCGTCTTGTTATAGAATATTGAATTTACTAATTATGTTGTAAATTCCTTCATTCTTCTCAGTGGAGAGCTTGGTTTCTTACCGAACATAAATATAGTAGTTATGTTTACAACCCATAACTTATGGTCTCCCTCTCAGTTTTGCATTCTGTTTTTGGTCTGACAATGTTCTTTTCTAAATTGTGAATTTAGGTAATTAGCCTCTCTTTTCTTACCAAGATATTGTGAGTTTCTCAGTGCCAAGTATTATTAGATTGGATAGTTGCCTGGTGAGATCAAGTTGGTCCACACAAGAAAAACACGTTTTATGCACGAATATATGCAATTGGTATTTTAAATAATCCTTCTCAAGAAGCCTGCTGACTTTTCCTATTTGCTCTTAAGAGCGTGTTTGGATCTCAGCTAAGTTCTACGTTGATCTGATTTGCCTTTCTTATCTTTGAAGAATGTGTAGGTCACTGATGCCTGGTGATGATGAAAGCATGAGTGATGAGGCAATATGGGAGACGCTGCCTGTAAGTCTTATTAGATTTTTGATCAGTAAACCTTTCTATGTGGCCATCCCTTATCTTAAATTGATGTTTTGAGAATGCTGAAATGCCTGACCTATTGAAGTTTTTTGAGTTATATGTTCCCTTGAAAGAACTCAGCATTCCTATATTCTGAGCTGAGAGCAACAATCTTCTGGCTGTTAGTATTTGATGTCTTATAGTGTTTGTGCTATAAAATTGATCTCCCAAACTCGTTATTTTATGGTTTGTTACAACATTAAATTGTTTTTATTGTGATCATTTGCTATAATGGGAAATCATTAATTGGCGCTAGTTTCGGAGAGAGAGAACAGTAAACTGGCTCTAGTTTTGGTAGATTACATTGGTGAGGCAGAGCCTGGATTGACAATTATTAACCCTGACTTACGAGATAAAAATGAAGTGTTGGACTATTTGGTAACGGGTTTTTTAATAATACAAGGATTGAGTTGGCCCCTAGGATACTCTTGGGTTCAACTACTGTGTGGTTTTGGAACTCCTTGTTGCTACCTTCACAACATGTCATAGATTCTCTTACTAGGTTTCTAACAGTTGGTCACCAATTTTCTTATTGCACATAGAGAAAGGTCCACAATTTTCACTTTTAGATAGGTTTCACCTATATTCTAAATAAGCAAGTTGTTGAGAACAAGGAAACGACAATGATGAACCAGATATGGATTATGCACTCCTCTCTTGCAAATATCAAGTGAATATAATCATCAATTGGGAGGTCTTGAAAAAAAATTGCTGTACTCTATGTGGCATTCAGATTAGTTTCTTGTTGGAGAAAAGCTAATTTTCTTCTCTATTTCTGCAGCACTTTTGGGTTGCCATTTCAATGGTCTTCTTTGTCGCTGCTACAGTATTTACCCTACTGAAGCTATGTGGTAAGTTCTTGTATTTATATTTTTGCTTTTTTTCCACCCCTATTCTTTACATATGAAGTGTGATCCCAAGTAACTGCATTCAGTTCTGAAAATCACCACTAATTTTCAGAACCAGGTTTTGTGTTTGTATTAATCTTTAAATAGTTATTTCCCACAGTTTAGATGGCATAGTCTTTTTAGTTTGATTTTAAATCGTATGCAGCTGCGTGGATGGTTATGTATGTTGTATGCATGTAACACTCTTGTTGAGTGCTGGATTGTTGACAGCATGGATCTATTTAATTGTTAATATTAAAGTCTTGTAAGATCATCATTTGGTTCTGACCATATGTCTACATGCTGTCGGACAAGAAATTTTCATCTTATGAAGGATTAACATTATCGTGCCGGAAAACAAGTGCTAGATCGTTTTTTTTAATTATATATGTGTATGGTTGTGAATATTGAAAGCATTGAGCTTATCTTGTCAATGTATTTTGATCATTTTAACCTTTGTAGGAAATGTTGGTGCTCTTGGCTGGTGGGACTTATTTATAAATTTTGGGTAACGTTCATGCACCTTCTTGTGTTAGAATGTCCTGTTTTTACCTTGTTCTTACATCTTCCATTTTTGAATCAATATTGTGAGGATGCATAACTTGTTTTCCAGCCCACTTAATTCGATATTTTTTTTTAACTCGATTACTTTGGTTGCAGCATTGCCGAGTGCTTTGCGTTTCTTGTATGTACAAAGTGGTCTAATCCAGCGATTCATAGAAATATTCAAACAAGAGAACGTTGTTCATCATCATCAGTAGTTAGATATCTAGATTGGAACAGTGGTCTAATAGTTTACCCAGAGCAGGATCAGCATCAGGACAGAATGTGTGGCCTTCAAGACATTGGAGGCCATATCATGAAAATTCCCATAATTGTTTTTCAAATCCTACTCTGCATGTATTTAGAGGTATGCTGCACGTTCAATGCAGATCTCTTATGCACATGCACTTTCAACTTCTATTTGTTCATAATCTGATCGATAAATTAGCATCAGATATACAACCTAAATACTCATGGAACTTGCATGTTTTAGAATGTCATTTCAACCAAGGGACGTTCTAGCGTCAGTCCTGAGTTCAAAACATGTGACTAATATGCTCTGATATTTAATTTATTCATATACACATTTCAGGGGACACCTGCGAGTGCTAAAAGTATGCCACTTCCTGTCCTTTTCTCGCCCCTTTTTATATTGCAAGGTGCTGCTGTTATTTATGCTACTTCCAGATTGTTAGAGAAAGCTGTACTTCTCTTAAGAGGCGGATCTGGCACGGCATTGTATTTCAGTTTTTCAATTAGGGCTCATTCCTGTTTGGAGTTCTTTCATCATGGTTCAAGGTGATATCCTTATTAGAGTTCTATCCCTTCCTCTTCCTTTCCACTTCTTCTGAGGTTTTAGCACTTCCATGAAGATAATGTTATTAAGTCTATATTGTTTACTTGAAGCTTGCAATATGCTCATGAAATATGAACTTACTTGATATGGTGAAGACAGGCTATTGGGGTGGTGGTCAATTGATGAAGGCAGTCGAGAGGAGCAGGCACGATTGTACCATGAGGGTGCCTCTGGGTCAGTAATTTTTATCCCTTGAAATAGTTTTGTGAGAACATTACTACTTAGATACACTAGAAACCTGAACGTATATATCAACAATAATAAGAAAACTTGTGTGATTGGTTGGTTGTCATGCATGCACATTTCCTATTGCTACTTTGATGCCATAGCTTATCTTCGTTGCTTTTGCTTGTTTGTGATTATTTGTTAAGAGAAGTATATGGTTTCCTGAAAAAGTTGTTTAGAAGTTGAAACTCTTAGCTATCTTACTGGAGCCAGATTTATTATGCTTTTGGTGTTTTCCCCCTTGGATTTTAGGGAACCTAGAATTTTGCATGAATGGAGACTACCTCAAAACTATATTTTTAGCAGCCTCAAGTTTTCCGATCTAGTCTACCAGATATGAATTCAGACTCGGTCATTATACTAGGCTGGCCAATCCATTTATGAATATTGACAAATCATACTAGATGCTAAACTCTATCCTGATTGGGTGAAACTATATTTTAGCTTTTAGAATCTTGTTTTTGTTTTTGGGATTTGATTGTGAATTCAAAGATGAAAACTATTTCTAAAGAAATTGGAGGAAACGACACTGTTTTCAAAAATAGGAAACGTAAAAAGAAATTATCATCAAATGGGACTTTCGTTAACCAAGAATTGTAATTCCGATGGAGTCATCCATTTTTGTGTCATCTATCCGTTATGTTTGTATTTCATTACCCCAGCTAAAGTTTGAGATATTGCTTCTCTATGCCACGGATACCTCAAAACTGTCAGCATTTCTAGATCATCTCCTCTTGTTCTTTAAGTTACCCTGTCTGGATTTCAGTATTTTGTATTGCTTTTCCAGACGTCTTTCAATGCAATTTCTTCCCTTGTTAAGAGACTTTGGGAGAAACTTCTTTCATTTCTTTTATTTCTAGGTGGCCATTCATGGAAGCGTCAAAGAGTTTGTACTTAGGTGGCCATTCATGGAAGCGTCGGTTAATTCATAGTTCTTTAGTGGTGGAAGTTTGTACTATGAGTCAGAAAACAGGGCCAAAATTTTACCTTCCTTGGTTCTAATAAATTTTCAATTTTTAGGGGTAAATTATAGGAAAAATTATAAAATTGTAAGTATTTTATATATCTTTTTTGAACAGATAAACCAAGTAAGAAGTGTTTAATTCTGATTGCATTAGTTCACTTGTCTGTGGTAAGCTTATACGAATATTTCCCTTTTGCATTTTGTTTGACGTCGAACTACAATCATCCTGTCGCATGCAGTTTTCCAGAAGGATATTTGGACTTTAGCTTTATCATATGAATAGTTCTAGAGATCTGAATCAAATCAAAACATATCTTTTGAACATTAAAAACAAACAAACAAACAAAACTGCAATGCAATAGGCTTCAGCAATTCAAATTATATTTAATTAGTACTTCAAATCAGTTTTTTAATGAAGGGAAAATTCTAATGATCGTCTAGATCAATGGTGAATAAAAAAATTGCAGTTAAAAAAATATTTGCTTTTAGAATATCAAAAAGCGAGGCAGAAGTTCATTGGTATATTGGCTATGATGAACAATGCAGGTACAATACTTTTAGTGGATATCCTCCCGAGGTTGTGAAGAAGATGCCCAAGAAAGATCTTGCTGAGGAGGTGATACATAGTTATCATAATGTCAATATTTATGATAAGTTATTGTGTTGACAAGGTCAACGTTGCTACTAGTTCTATTTGGCCTGTTTTTGATGTTCTAAGTCATACAGGTCTGGCGCCTTCAAGCTGCACTTGGCGAGCAGACAGAAATCACCAAATACAGTCAGCAGGAATATGAAAGACTTCAAAATGTAAATTCTCCCCCTTTTCTTGACATATTTGAACAATCCTCGACAAATCCATGAATCAATCAGACCATATATCTGACATGTTTCTACCAAATTTGCTATAGTTTGCTTGATCTGATACAATGATTTTAATATGATTGTTTTTCCCTCTGTTTAAACTTTTGCTCTTTGGTTATTGTCTTTGATCTTCTTTCTTGGCTTCATTTATCCTAGATGACTTAGTTTTTTCTGGTAAAATGATGTGCGTTGCCTATAATGGTTATTCTTGTGGTCTCATTCTATCTTCCCTACTGGCATATCAATATGTTGAATTCATTGGTATCACCTGATGCTTTGAACAGGAAAAGGTGTTATGTCGGGTTTGTTTCGAGGGAGAAATTAGCGTGGTTCTTCTTCCTTGTAGGCATCGTGTACTCTGCAGGTATAAAATTCCCCACCTTATCCTATGCTATTGAACTAGTGATATTATGAAATTAGGCTAAGCAAGCATATAATTACCTTTTCAAGCTTCACCAACACTTGTGAATATCACTGCAGTTCCTGCTCTGAGAAGTGTAAAAAGTGCCCGATATGTCGCGTCGTTATCGAAGAACGGTTACCGGTATATGATGTATAGATCTTTAACTAATCTAAAGGAACCAAAGTGCATATTGATGGTGGCAAATTGATAGTGTTTTGGTGATAGTGAAGAATTGGAAATGTTGGTGGCTCATGATAATACTGATTAAGGAAGATACTTTGGTATAGAAAATTCAGTTGCAATACTAAACCCCCTGCTTGAACTCTCGTCTCTGTTTCAAATGTAAAAAAGTGGGTTTCTGTGAGGGTAATTAACAATGATAGTAGAATACAAGTCAGTTGCTCTTGCTATTGTATAATTCGGGTTTCTTCCCCCTCCCCTTTTCACTTGATTCTCTGTATAGAATAACTTTTTAACTCCAATTATAATCCAAGTTTTATTGCCTCCCTCCCAGGGAATGGAGCTAACAGCAAATGCTGAAAGTTCTTTTGATATTGATGACTGAGTCTAATTGTTGAAATGGTTAATATTTGTCCGAAAATGTTTGCCAAATTGAGATTGGCAGGGAATGGTTAATTACAAATGTTTTATTATTGGTTATGACTTTCATTGTGTTAGGAACTGGTAGTATAGGCTACCTTTTTGTCCTCATTGGTTAGAATGAGATGACGATGACCAATGTGATACTTAAATGGTTTGGTCCTCCCACCTCAATGACGGGCTTTTGGGGTACGAATTAGTTGTTGACGTTTTGGAGCGGAACAAGTAGAGGGTTTGATCGGGTGTAGTCGAGTGAAGTATTGTTGGAAGAGTGAAGTATTGTTGGAGTAGTCGTCGGGACACCGGTTTTCTGGAGATGGGATATTGTTATGAATCAAGGTGGTATAAGCTACCTTTGTCACATATGGTTAGAATATGTATTTGGTCCAAAGAGTTGGGAAATTGGAATTTGTGAACTCCACACCTTATTTGGCCCAAAAAGTTGGTGGATCTACTACTAAAAAACATCAATTTTATTATCAACTTCTTGCATTTTGGGTTTTAGGAATTCACAACTTATTTCTCGCAATTCTACTCCTTATCCTAAACACTCATGATACATTCTTTAGTTTTAGGTGGGAAAAAATAACATCTATATCTTATGACAGTAAATAAACATATTTACAGTGATGTGCAATGGAATTTAATTGCTATGAATATTCTGAAATTAATTTTTCTATTCTGTTTTATTGACTTATTATGGTTAAGACAATTTTCTAATCAATATTTATGTCTAATCATTTGTATTTGTAATGTACCTACCTAAGTATCACATCAATATTGTAAACTCTTTTACAAGCTAAATTATAAAGGAAATGTTCTTCAACTTTTTTATTTGTTTAAAAAATATCAATATATTTTTCTTTTTAAAAAATCACAACATTACTCTTAATTTTTCAAAAATATTTTAAAATAACCCTAAAAAATCTTTAGAATGATTGATGCACACACCAACTTTTCATCTAATATTTTAACCGTTTCTCTACAAAAAGGTTAAAAGTAACTTTCAAAACAATACATATATCTTTTAATAGCAACTTACAGGTATTAGTTATAATTTAGGTTTTTTTAAGTTTTAAAACCAAATGGACCTAACTATTCTATTCAATTTAGAAATTAAGTTTGTAATTCGAGATTAAAAATTATATATTTATATCACAACTAATTACAAAATTCTGTCAAGTTATTAAATTTTGTTCAAGTAACAGATTTTGATCAATCTTTTAGAAATGAAGATTCCACTCGAGATATGTCGTAAATTTTACAATGCAGTTTAATTGTAAAAGATATTCACTCATTATTTGAATTTCAACAATCATTTTATAGCTATTTTCCATTAAATAAAAGCACTAAAAATTTAGTTATAATTTTCTATCAAGGGAAAAATTATATCTATTTAACTCAACAAACATCTACACTTAGTTGTATCTACGAAATAAAATTATACTAAATATGTAAGAAAAAAATAAAATTAAAAGATTTAATAGAGAAACTCAGGGTCGGTTTAAATTGACTTGAGAAAAAAAAGTACTTTTTTTTTTAAAAAACTCATTTTTATTTAAACTCTCTTGATGAAAATGTTGAAAATATATTTTAAAAGTTATTTTAAGTGATTGTCAAATACTCTAATTTTTTTCAAAATGACTTATTTTTAATTTAAAACTTGAAAATGCATTACAAACAAGTTAAAATTTCCATTCTTTTTATATATAATTTTATTACATTGTCCACTTTATTTTATATATTTATTCTTTTGTAACTTCAACAAGGTGCATAATTTCGAACTTTTAAGTTTAACTTTTAGAGGGACAAATAATGCATGAGCCAATTTAGCAAAATTCATGTACTCAAATTTTTGGTTATTTTTTTGCAACCTCAGCCCGCCTTAATTGTAATTCAATGTTAAAGAATTAAAAATTGATTTTTCTTTTTGATGGGATTGAAAATTGATTTGATATTATGTATTTAAAGCAATAAACTTTACCCGTGAGATAATAATTAGATATATTGACGAGAATTATAATAAAATATCTTCCTTCTTTCCCTAAAAGAAAATAGGAATATTATTAATTAAATCTATAAAAGTAAGTAAGAATTATGAATTTTTTCTTCCTTTAGGCAGACTGATTTTCGTAACTTGTTGAAGATTGAAAATCCGATTAGAGGCTAAATCACGAACAGCTCGCAAACACAAGTTCACCGGAGAACAACCAATCTCAGGCAAGCGATTTTACGATTAATCCTTTGATTATTCATCAGCTTCAACCCCGTTCCTCTGGAATTTCTCAGTGAATTCAACAGTCCTTGGAGGGAGGGAAGCAGAAAGGAAGGAAATTAGGTGTTTCAATTCAATTTCTTTCCCCATTTCCCCTTTTGAAGTCCAATCCGGAAACGGTATACAATAATTTCTCTTGGATTTTTGTTTCTCTTTTCAACCAATTGCAGAGCCTCTTTGTTCTCATGCACTCTCGTAATTTTTGTTTGCTTTTGCACCTCTCTTCCCACTGTAATTTTGTGTTACATTTTCCTTTTTCGGGTTTTGTCATGACCCATTTGTTTTTTTTTTGTTCAGTTACTTGTTTCTCGTCGATCCAGATTGGTTCAGGCTGGAATTTGATTGTTACTGGGGTCATCAGTTTAGGTAAATCGCGACCCACTTATGGATCTTTGTATACTATCGTCATGGTTGTTCTTAGTGTCTTCTTGTTTCTTTTGTTTGTGGAAATCTCCTAATAGGAGTAATGCAAACGGTGTAGTTGTTCACTCGTGAATTTGTCATTTACTTTTCGAAGATCATTTGGGTATTTAGAATCAGTTTCTTTTTCCTTCTTTTTCATGCTACTTTTCAGTGTTGTTAAGGGATTATACTTTTTCCGAGTCCCCTTTAATCGGGTTGTAATGCAGGTTTTCCAGTACATTGTTTCGCCTGGCGCTGATTATATTCAGTACAAATGTCTGTGTGGGGGAAAACACGTGAATTATTAGGTTAGCTGTTCAGCCTCGATCTTGATTATTGGTTGAAATCTTGGAATTTTGGGTGGGAAGTGGATAGTGATGACTGAAAATTAGGGGGCATGGTCCTGGAACTGATGCAGCAAAATGAGCCGGTCCCCTTCATTTTCTGTGAAGTCAGAAGTAAATGTGAAGTTGGATCCAGAATCTCTCCAAAAATGGGTTGTGGCCTTTTGCATTATTAGGTTTGATCTTGAACAGGGTCAACTCATTGAGGAGTGCTACCCTCCAGACTGTCTTACTCAAGATGAGGAACTTGAAGTTGCATTTAGTTCATTTCCCGATTCAATTTCGCAGCACCAGAACCGGTCAAGCATTCATGATTGCATATTCTTTTTCCGGCTTCGAAGAAAGGAGATTTCTCAACCAAAAAATGTTTCTTCTTCTGAGATAACTGAAGTGGATGAGTTATCACCGAATACCAATGACTCAAAACTTCCAAGATCAAAAAGCAGCCTTGGTACCAAGTCGAAGTACATGTATGGTTTTGTTTTTAATAGGCAGAGACATGATGAGAGGCTAAGAAGAGGTGGAGAGCAGAAGTCTGTGGTAATTTTGTCTCATAGTCCTTATTCTACTGTCTTTAAACCTCTGTTGCAAATCATGGGTCCATTATATTTTGACATCGGGAGGAGGGCTCTCGATCATATTGCTGCTTATATTTCAATGTGGCCTGCTCCTGTACCTGGTAAACAAATGGAGCTTCCTATTGGAAATGCCTTGCTTAAAGCACACTTGCCACCTGTTCATAGTCTGCCAATGGATGGTGAGACGTTTTCCGAAGAGTCTACATCCTCTATGGCTCCTTTTCTTCCCAATAATCAATCGGTTCCACAGGGTCTTTTCCATGATTCAGATCTCTTTGGTACATTCCGAGGTCTTCTTTTGCAGCTCTGGCTGTTGTGGGAGTTGCAACTTATTGGTGAACCAATCCTTGTCATTGCACCAACGCCTCCCCAGTGTTGTGAAGCTGTTGCTGGTCTTGTTAGCTTGGTTGCTCCTCTTCTTTGTAGTGTTGATTTTAGACCTTATTTCACCATTCATGACCCTGAGTTTTCACACTTAAATGCACTTCAAGAGGGAGCTACATTCCCACCAATGGTTTTGGGGGTCACGAATCTCTTCTTCCTTAAAGCCCTTCGTAATATTCCTCATATTGTCTCAGTTGGAAACCCTGCTGTTAATCGGCTTGCCCAGACATCCAGGTCCTCTTCTGGCAGTGTTTCTGGTGCACCTGAAGGGTTTGGATTTCGGCAGCTGTCCTTGAAAAAGTTCTCTCCATCAAATTTGCTCAACGCTGTCAAGTTGAGGAGAGATGGTCCACTATGCCTCATGACAGAACATAAGGAAGCTATCTGGAGCACATACCCTGCAGCAACGAAGCCAGACACATCGATCTTGAATCGGCTTATTGATGCTGGCTTATCACCAAGGGTTGAGGAGTCCATGTCTGTTGTTAACAATGAGATACTGCGTCGGCACTTCCTGGAACTTACCACCAACTTCTTGGCTCCTTTTGGGCCATACTTCCGGACCACCACCCCTTCAGAAGGATGTTCTCCATTTGATGAGCCTTCTCGCCCCCAATTTAGTGCTGATGAATTTCTTGCCAATCTATCAACAAGAGGCCCAGGAAAATTTCTGGCGAAGCGAATGAGATCTAACTGGCTGGATTTGTACAGGTAATGTGGGTGTTAAATTCACATGCCCTTCTATGGTACTCTTCTATTTCATAGGAAGTATTCATCACCCTTTAAGAATATCTTTATTGAATTTTGTTTTCATCATATGAATTGACCTGTCAAACTATAACTTCCAGGCGGTTTCTCAAAGGACCAAACTTTATGCCTTGGTTTCAGAGAAGGCGTGCCGTTGCAGAACAAGAACAGCATAGACTATGGAGGCAAGCAAGAATGAATGCTGATGTACCACGGCTTATGTCTCAAATGCCTGAATTGGAAGTTGTTGATTTATTTAATGCTATTGAAAGACATCTTCTAAGAGAAATGGAGGTATTTGTCCCAACAATTCCTTTGTGACTATTTTAATTCCAAATAAATCTGATTAGTTTCTAATTACAGCCTTTTAGTTCTGTTGAAAGTTTCTTTTTTCCTTTTTTCCGGACACATTCTTTTGAAAGGTATTCGAATGCTTTTGAGGAGGTAGGTTATTTTAATTAATTAATTAATTAATTTTTGTGCGGGGGTTTCTGATCCCTCTGTAAGATATTAGGACACTGTGTGATGTTTTAAATGTGATTTTAAAGAATATTTTGGGCTTGATGATCAATAGATGGTTGTGAAGGCAGAGATTGTTGATATTTTTGAATAATTGGTAGGAATATTATTTAGGCTTATTGGAACCATATTCATAAGAATGTAGTAATGAAGAATAAAAATTATAGAAGGTGGGAATTTCAGGCTAGGGGAACCGTTATAAACCATTCCTCTTACAAAAATAAAGAAAGGAGAATATTAGAAAAACCTCATCTTGTCTCTCTCCTAGTCCTATCTTTCTCAAATTATTATTTCTAGCTTTTCAAATTCAAAATTAAAGAATTGGCAACCGTCCCAACCACCTGGACAATGTCCACATTCCTCGTTGAGATTGGGAAAAGTTGGCGTGAGTTTTTTTTCTTCTTTCTATGAGAGAAATGTTGACGAGAGCAAAGTTAAAAAAAACTCTGAAGGAAAAAAAAAAGTAAAGAAATTCTCTCATCAACATTAACTAGTGTGAATTATTCCATTAACATCATTGTTAATGGTCGCCCCCATGTCAAGATTATTCCCTCACGCGGCATAAGACAGGGCGACCCTCTCTCTCCCTTCTTATTTATATTAGTTACTGATTATCTGAGTCGTCTTCTTGACCATAGCTCCGCGTTGGGTCTTACTGTTGCTCATCCTATTGGTCATTTGACTTTTACTCTGACTCACTTATAGTTTGCTGATGGCACTTTATTGTTCTCAACTGTTGAGAGATTTGCGTTACAGAACTTGTTTGACATTGTCCACATTTTTTAATGTGCTTCAGGGCTTAAAATCAATCTTGCTAAGAGTGATCTCCTTGGGATTCATGTTTCAGACTCTAATTTTGATTGATCGTTGTGTTCTTTTGGTTGCAAAAGAGGTTTCTGGCCTGAATCTTATTTAGGGCTTCCTTTGAGTGACAATTCTAAGTCTGTTTCGTTTTAGCAGCCCGTGGTTGAGTGAGTTCAGCATAAGCTCCATAATTGGAAGTATGCTTATATATCGAAAGGGGGCCGTCACTCTCATTCAAGCCACTCTCTCTAACCTTCCAACTTATCATGTCTTTGTTTTAGGCCCCCTCCTCTGTTATTGGCTGCCTTGATAAGTTAGTTAGAGATTTCTTTTGTAATATCTTTGCTCGGAGTTCTCCCCTCGATGAATTGTTTCTTTTACTGAAAAAAAAAAAAGCAAAGAAAAACAAACCAATAGCCCATGGAGGTAGACATCCCCATGCCTACGAGGAGGAACCGAACAAAAGGGCTTTAATCTAAGTTGACAATAACTCTTTTGCCGTCTTTAAACCATCACCCTGAAAGCAACTCAGGAAACTATCCTCAAAATACTTGGGAGGACACCAAACTAATTCAAAATGTTGGCAAATGAAATTTCAGCCACTCGAAGCAAACAGACAAAGAATGAGAAAATAGTTGAGCAACACGTTGTTTGTTTACATACATAGTCAACTTGCAGAGCAATAATTCATTGCAGTAGTTGGTTCTCCAATCACAAAGCCTTGTGAAAAATAAAATTAAAAGTACCATGGCGTTCTGAAAAAATCTTATGCCTTCTCTTATATACATGTATATTGGAGTAAAATCAGATATCGCATTGCAAGGAAGATAGTGGATGGAACAAGAATGTTTGCTCTTTCTTTTTCTTGCTTTTGTTTCTCCCTCTTTTCTTCAATCTTCTTTCTATTAGTCTCTTGTTGGCTCTTCTTTCTTCTTTTGGATAAGAAACATTTCATTGATATATGAAATATCCAAAGAGTCACAAGAGAGATCAAGGTGATAGATTCAAAGATGCCAAAGATAAAAAGGAGACATCAAGATATACAAATGAAGAGAGAGAATTATAGGCATATCAAAATGGGCAATACAAAAAAGTGAATGCTCCCTAAACCAAAAGCAGAATAAAATAGAAGTAAATCCAAAAAAGAAGAAGGTCTGGTAGAGCTTAATCCTTGGCCGAATGAGATTACTGGAACCCCATAAGATGCCCCATCTTCCTGGCCTTTCTTTCAGTTATAATCTTTTTTGAGTTTGTAAGATCCACAAATGTATTTAGTTTCATGATCTACCTTACATTTGTGTATGTATTCTATCCCGTACTTAGTGATAACAGAATGTGGCATTGTTATACTCCCATGAGGACTCAAATCTCTCAATACGTTTATTCGAGTAAATTCGTGAATCTAATTGTGAACTTCTCATCATGTGCATTATGATGAAGACATATGGTTTAAGCACCAGATAACAGCTTTTGAGTATGTCAGATACCCAAACACAAAACTCAAAGAAAGCAAATGAAACACAAGACATTAATATATTGTAATATCAAAAGAAGTTGCAATATAACCATAGCCTTTCAAGAGGGCTCTCACCCAAGGTTCCACAATGGACAATCCTCACCATAATGATTTCCCACCTCTAAGGTTCCAAACTCCCCTTATTTATAATCAAGTCACTCCTTCCTACTTACCCATATACACCCTACTGCTATTTTACTAATATTACCCTCCATTAGTACTCTCACAGAGTAATGGTGAACTTTCACTCTTTATTGAGTTTTTTGTGACAAACTTATAGACTAAGATGCACTATAGCTTGACAGCTATGTTTTGTCCTCTGAAAAATTAGTTACGGTGACTTCTCAAATACGTTTATAGCGGTTTATAATATATATTCAAAATATATTTTAGGTATGCTTTTTTCATCTAGAATGCAGTCTAGAAATAAAGAGAATATGAAGTGATCACAAACAGTCGAAGGCCATTGTATATTTCTAAATATGTAATGTCTTGGAGCAAAACTTCATTAGAAACTCACAAATATATCTATTGAAAACATGCTTTTAAAAATGAAAAAGTCAATTGTTTCCAAATTTAATACGTTTTATCAGTGTATGTTTTATTTTCTGTTGTGTCCATATTTGAAAAGTAGAATAGTTGTGTTTGTTTCTTATCCCAAAAAAAAAAAGAAAAAAAGAAAAAAAAGAAAGTAGAATAGTTGTGCAGATTAAAATGTCAATGTTTTCTTTTCTTCAACGATTGCACTAAAAAAATGTTTGGTGTCAGGATGAATATTGGACTTGGGAAGGTCCATTTACCATAGCTTATACTCCTTTAGATGTCCTAGAAATTCAAGGAAATAAAATAGAAATTGATTCCCCTTATTAATGGTTTAAAATTGCATCAGATTCAATATGTAGTAATATTTTGAAATTATTTACTCGCTGTAGTACCTTAACTGCACCTTCTTCAGTTGCTTAGAATATATAGGATAACGTTTCTACTTGTTTTACTATGTTTCATAGATATGCAAGTCTTTTCAGCTGGGGTCTAGGTCTCATTGTCATTCAAATTTGGGGATGATAGAAATTAGTTACTGAGTCGAATAAAGATGACGGATTGAAATGCATGTTCAATCTTAAAGAAAGTGATGTTTTTTCGGACTTTGTGAGACCATTGATTCTTTTTATATGAGAAATCAGGAATGCTGTAGGTTAAAAGAAAAGGGGGAGGAAAGCCAAGTCCCAGCCCATGGAAAAATATAAAAAACTTTTCCAATTCGTGCATGGATCATTTAAACTATAGTTGTTGAAGGGGACCTATAATTTGCACTTTCCAAGAGTCACAAAAGACAAATTATGAAGCCTTTAACTACAAAACAACCCTTCAACCAACTAATCTTCCTGTTTTTCACTAAAAACAATATATGATGCAGCAAATTTCTCTCCTTTTCTTGTTTATAAGAGGTTTTGCCCTATATATTTATGTTTCATACCCCATCTTCAGCTGCAGGAATCCAGGAGGCCTTATGCAGACTCTGTGGCAACTTGTCAGAAACTTAAAGGAGATTTGACGACTGTTTTCAACGTGCTTCCTAAAGACATGCAACAGCTTTTGCTTCTTAATCCACAAAGGGCATCCCTTCTCCGCGGAAGTCCGGAACCAATAAAACTTCCGGGGCGTCCGCTTGTACAAGTTGGTGTTGTATCGCCAAGATAGTACCAAATACATGTTATGAGTAAGTAGCCTCAGGCAAAAGGGATTTTCTTCTGATTTATAGAGGCAGCCCTCATTGGTTTGTTCACTACGTCTCTGGATGGGGAGAATTTCCCCCACTGGCTGCTGCAAATGTTTTAGTAGGTACCATTTTAGACCTCTCCTAATCTTAGTACTTAAGATTCATCCTGAAAGTATTAGGATGAATTATCCGGTTTATCATGTTTTTAAAGACATGTTTCTACAAATAAACAGATGGCCAAGGATGGTGCATATGCTGGTTGTGTTACTTTTCAGTCATCCAATTTGACATCTGCAACCTACTTTGAACTTATGGATCATCAAAAATTCTTTCAGGAGAGATGATTAGTTAGCTTTGCTTTTACTAGAACTTCTAATTTTGTACTGTCTTCATCACTTCAAAGGGAGCATAATGTCAACTTGTATGTAACTTATATTTTTGTACCGAGTCAGATCCAGCTTTTATTATGTAGATGTAAAGTTAAAGCAAATAGTTTCAGCTCGAAAATTCTGAGACTGTTGCAAGAGATGTTACACATTGTGGGGTTTCTTTCAAGTGTTTTGAATTTTACATCATTGGAAGAAATTATCGAATTGTAGCCACTATTTTCAATTGCCGTAGTTACTGCTTACAGTAAACAAAGCTGTTAAATTATTATTTTGCTCTGTTATTATTTCTTATTTTAATGAGTTTTTGTCCCCAGATTAGAACTGCCGCTGGGTTTCCATTTATTTATAAAATAATAAATAACCATACGGTTCAAATACTACTTTGGTGTCAAACCAAGCAATTGGCATAAGAGTGCGCGCTAGTAATAACTAAGTATGTGGTTCGAATTCTTCTACCCCAATTGTACTTTTTTAAAAAAATATTACTTTAGTCTCTATATTTTTGGTTTTAATTCATTTTGGTCCTTATACTTTAAAATGTACTTTGGTCTCGATACTTTTAACATTTGTTCATTTTGATCTTTATATTTTGAAAAAGTTCATTTTGATTTACGTACTTTTAAAAAGTGATCATTTTGTCCCATTAAAAGGGTTACTTTTCAAAATTTCAAAGACCAAAATTAATATTTTGAAAGTATAGAGATTTAAATGAATCAAAGCTAGAAGTATATGACCTAAAATGAACAATTTTTAAAAATATAGATACTAATGTGAACCAAAGTACATTGTAGTATTTACACCTAATAATAAT
The DNA here is from genome assembly GCF_009727055.1 of Benincasa hispida. Classification (NCBI taxonomy): domain Eukaryota; kingdom Viridiplantae; phylum Streptophyta; class Magnoliopsida; order Cucurbitales; family Cucurbitaceae; genus Benincasa; species Benincasa hispida. The sequence goes on along the minus strand of NC_052349.1, from coordinate 88,555,855 downwards.
AATGCAAGTGAGTGTTGGAAAATAGTCTGGTTGAATGATTACATAACATGACAAAATGTGTAGTATATGTATAAGAATTCAAACTTCCTATCTATGGAAGATATTATTAACGACTTAAGAATTTAATTATAGTTAAATTAGTAAATACAGGCGGTGGATTGTGGATAATGAATTTTGTTATACTGACTCTGGATTTCCTTTGGATTCTCTTTCTTGATGATGACTACGAACGACTAGACAGGAAGTGACTCTAATTTCTTATGCTAAGTGACTCTATAACCCAAGTATTGCTCTCTTTCTTCTATCATACCAAAGGAAATTTCAAAATTAGAAAGCCATTGCAATCTTAACAGAACAAAAAGCATAGGGATAAAGCTACATTTTACAATCCTATATCACCTGATTTGTTGTATGTATAATTTTTTTATATTTTTGAAAGCATAATCAAGCATACTTCATTAAGACAGTTTTTAAAGTGATTTAATCAGTTAAAATCACTTTTATTTTATTCAAAATCACTCTAAAAAGCAATTCAAAATCATTTTAATGCTGAACTTTACCCATCTAAATACAACGTACATACCATCAAATTGTTTTCGAATGATTAAAGAAATATTTTGGAGTGATTTTGAGCATGACAGAGACTATTATTATAAGCACTTCAAAATCACTCTTAAACATGTCCCCAACAAAGTTAGCATACAACTAATTGCAAGAATTCAAAGAAACACTAAAAATATTAAGCAGTTGACAAATAACCTCAAAATATTATAGAAACTCCATATAAGCAAAATTGATCGTTTCAAAACTCAATAAAAATACTCATCCAGTTCACGTATTCTGGCTTAGAACCAAAATGTCTTGGACAGGGTTGTCACTAAAACCACACATAAATAGGGGAAAATGATAACAGCCATTCTATTTGAAGGTAAGATTAAAACTAAAAAGGATAACATTCAGCAACAGCAAACTGGAGAATTTGGGACCTTGACAGAATCCCCATCAACGCAATCTTCTAGCTTCCCTCTCAGACTCCAACAAGGTAAGAATGTCTCCTTCCCTCACTGGTCCCTTGACATTCCTCATAATGTAACGATTTTGATCATCAAGAAACTTAACTCTCACCTGAGTCACTTGACCTCTTGATCCAGTTCTACCCATCACTTTGACCACCACAGCATGCTTGATCTGGGATTCCATTCCTGCACAAACCCACCATTGACTTTATCTTACACAATCTAAGAATCTTTTTCTTTATAAAACAATCTAGCACCAGCCACTAATGACTAGTTATACAGCTCCACTTCTCAATTTGAACAACCTAATTCTAAGTTTTAGGAACAAGTAAACTAGTGGCAAACGAAAGAACTCATGGATGTCAGTGCAGAATATTCTATGAAATTAAAAAGTATAAAAGAGACCAACTTTCAGAAGACATGCGAATTACAATTGTAATTACTTCAATATTATGAACCAAAACATCGAGGAATATGTCTGCATAGCATAGCAAGGTTTTCGACTCATAAACAATCTCCTGCAAATCTAAACATATCATAATCATCTGTCTATTATGAAACATATAGCAACAGTACTACGGTTCACCGTTTAATAATTACTCGAAAATTTTCTTCAGCGCAAGAATACAATCGTGAAAACAAAATCATACAAGCAACGACCGAAAGATTCAAAACTGAAGAACAAGTGCAGTCATGTGTCAACATAACCATCTCTCAGATAATACAAACAGGATCCGCTGCCAATGCTATGGATTCGGAACAGAACAACGAGCCAAAGAGATCACCATGGATCGAAGAAGGGAGTCGATACTAACCTTAGACGAGAGAGAGAGAATGAAGCCGGAGAGAACTCTGTAGAATTGTAGACGCCGCTGGACTGCAGAATCGAACAATGCAAATGGAGGAGGAAAATTCTTAGCATAACTAGGGTTTCTGATCGTGTGTGAAGACGAATATACCCCCATGAATTTTTCAGGTGTAAGGGTTTTTTGGTCATTTACATTTTTGAAACCCCTGAGGGCTTGTTTGAAATTTCGATATGGAAAATTCTATTATTATAATTTTTTCCCCAAAACAACGGAAAAATTCCATTATGTAATAGGGAATGATACATTTTTTAATCCTTTTAAGTTTTAAATCTAGATTTTATTTTGCACTTGAATTTCAAAATTTCATATTTTTAATCTTTAAATTCTGAATTTGATTCTAATACAGTGAATTTTAGAATATTATATTATATTATATTATTATTATTATATACCTAAATAGGAGATTTGAATCTCTTACCTTATATGTTGTTGAACTAAAAAAAGAAAAAAGAATTACAAACCCTTAGACATGGAATCTTACAAAGTTTTTAATGGATCTCTACCTTTTTAATTTTCTGTTTACTGTTCAATAGTTTTTGTAGACATAATATCATTTTTATATTTAATACTTTTGTTTATTTGAAAAAATATAGAATAAATCAAGAATGTTATTAAACACAAAAATGAAAATTCATGGACTTATTAAATACTTAAAAAATTCGAGTGCCTATTATATACATATTTAAAATCTTGTGGATCAATTAGATATAAATACAAAAATTTAGAAATTAAAATTGTAATTTAATATTGAGTAAAATATATTTTTGGTCCATAAAATTTAAATGAGGAGGGTTGATAGATTGTTTGGCCTTTACTTGGTGCCTTTTTGTCTCAAAATTGTAGGAATAAAAGGCTAAGTTTTCAATGGGGTGAAGGAAAGAGTGGAAAGTGGTCCAGAACTAGAAAAGGAACTCGTTCTCTGTTAGCAGGAAAGAAGTTTTGATTAAAGTAGTATCCAAGCGATTCTAGTTATACTATGAGTTGTTTCAAAGCTTCAGAACAACCTTGTGAAATATTTGGAAGAATGTGTGCTCAATTTTGGTAGGGTTCTTCTAAGGACATGAAGAAGGTGCATTAAAGAAGTTGGAAAAAGATGTGTATGAGCAAGAAGTCTGGTGGTATGGGTTTCGGATCCTCGAAAGCTAATGCTAGCCAAACATAGTTGGAGAATTCTAAAAAATTCAAATAGTCTTCTTACTATTATTCTAAAGAGAAGGTATTTTCCAAATGAAGTCTTCCTAAGGGCAAACTGTCACTCCTCCTTCCAAATTGCCCTCTTAACCTGAGAAGGGATGTGAAGACAATAGTTGACAACCCTTTTATGGCAATATTGTCCAACTTGTACTAATGACCCTGTACTCCTAGCACCCGTTGACCTGATAGCAGTTAAAAAAAAAAATCTTATAGTAATTACATACATACTCTCATCTATCACTTAACTACACAGGTGCTACCGTTCAGAAAATTCACATCCTTATATTTATTATAGTCATCCAGATATCAAACATTTATAAGTACAAAATTCGACTCCAAAATTCTACATCGAAACCCAAGACGTGTATAGACAAAATTAAGGTTTAAAACATCACAAGTGGACCACCTAAACTTCAAATTATTGAAGAATTCTGATAGTGACTGACTGGCAGATCTACTTGACTTTGGGACGTCGACCGCTACCTGGGGAGAGAAAACATTTAAAAGTATGAGCTTAAAATGCTTAGTGAGTGACCATTTAAAATAAAACACGTTTTAACATAAATAACATAGACATGGCTTCTCATAAAACATTTACATGATCACGTCTAAGGTTTAGAATTAAAACTGGAAACACAAAAGCATATCATAAATTAAATCCTAAATTGAAGCTCTTATTTTTGTAAAACACCTCTACTCCTCTGTTGAGATTGGGCATTTTTGCTCATTCCCTAATATCCTTAGTTGAGAGAGAGATTTTGTGATCGATCTTATCAATGTCGATAATATGGGTCATACGTGCACGTAAAGTTGGATTGAGTCATGACCACCTTACCATACCTTCGGTGTCGAGGATTCCTAGTGTAATTGTATGCCTTCGGTACCAACATTGGAGTAGGGTTTATACAAGGCATTTAAACATTTAAAACATATTACAAATGTAAAAACAGAATACTCATATGAGTTAACCATACGTCATAAATTTCATCGCATAGTGCGTTATAAATATTAAATATAAATCATAGGCATAAACTTATTGAAATCACATGCTAAACTCACATATGAAATTTCATTTATTTGGAAACATGGGTCATGCATCCAACACATAAAGCATGCGCCATAGAAATCATGGTTTAAAACTGCACTTGAATCGATTATGCGTTGGAAATCATACACAAAACTAATCATTAGAAAATATTTAACGAAACTTGTAACTCACCGTTTTAAGCTATTTATCCAAAGGTCTGTAAGCCTCTCCTATTTGTCTGCCCTGAAATAAGGAAAGGTCCCTTTCAGTATAATTAGCTCCCTCTTGAGCTTAATGCATAAACTTAACTTCATCATATACTAGTAATTTCATCGCATCGTGACTAAGTTCATCGTATCCTAACCCATCTTATTGCATCAATTACACCTAGTCATTTTACTTTATAACTTAGCTGGAAAATGGCAACCCTCTCTCACGGTGCTCAGGTAGGCATTGGAATACCCCTCTTAGTCTGCTCATTCATCCACAATATCATTTCAAATTTCAATCTTCCAGATTCCATAGTTCTAATTCCAGCCATTAACTAATTAGATTCCCTTTAATGAATTCGCTCATAGACATATTAACTCTCTTACCTTAGAATTTGAGTATCAAATTCCTTTAGATCGGTTGGAAATCCTCAACTCTCTCAAACTTTCCCGAGAGTTTTCAACACCTTATGGGCTTCAGATGACAACACACTTTCTCTTAGGCGAAGGAAAATTTTGGCAAAACATTTCCCTTCTTTTTAACTTCTATTTATATGTGGGCTTGCATGACTCAGCTAACTTAATTAAATGCCATATGGCATCCTAATCCTCAATTAAGATTCCTAAGATTGCCATCTAGCCCACTCACTGGTTGATTAAATTGAACTCTTCAGCTTAATCCTATCGCATGGACTTGCGACCACTTAAGCCTTTTCCTAGTCATCACATACTTCTACTCATTGCCACATCTTCTAATCGACACTTTCAATGCATTGGTCCATAGCCGCCTCGTTTATCAACTTAACCCTCACCATTTTCATACGAGGTTGGTCACATACTTCCCTCATACCAGCGTCGACCATTCCTCCTCATCCAAGAGCTATTGGGATTAGTGTCTTAATTCTCCCAGAGTCTCGTTTTTTGTAACGAGACACATTTTTTTATGAATAAAATAACTGTTATTTCATTCTGACATTTACTCATATCATATAAACAAAGCTCCATGGTTATCTTATGTAAACTTAAGCATGTATATGTGATATACAAGTGGATCATGTTTTAAATGGTAACCTAAATAGGTCTGTAGTATAAGGATTAAGGTGGGATACCTGATCCTGGTGACATTACGGATACGACCCGCTTTGTAGAGGTTTGCAAGTGTTGTAAACTACTACAGATGGTAGATCCTGACCATTCATGTGGAGACGTGCAAGCGGGAGTGTCCTATACAAAGAGTTTGTATAAGACCGGACCACGAGATGACTAGACTCTGTATATAACGTCGTTGATACTAGAGATTTACATCTCACCTAAACGACCATAGGTGACACGACCTCAATCTTGCATATTTTGGGAACTTCTGTCTTTGAGGGCGGTCCTTTGATTAGTATGGGTGAGAGTGGCCAGATTGTCAACTCAATATGCCTACCTTTTTGGGGACTTGTCTGATCTGGGAGCTGAGACTCACTTACACAAGATGGAATTAAAGGAACGCTTAACGAAGAGCATCATGAGCGTGTTTGGAACTTTCTGATTTCATTACGACCGAAATACAACACATACATTCTAACAGACATTTATGCAATACACATTAATTAAAGGCATGCTTTGAACACTAAAATACAAGGGAAAGAGTTGTCATACCAGTTGAAGCCCTCTTCAAGTTTTGAACTCAGACGTAGCGGAAGACCTCTACGCGAACTCTATCGCCCAGCAATCAAGTCGGCTGCAGTAGCATGATCGTCTAAACAGTCACGAACGAGTGAACAACAGCGGGGACGACACCACCAAATGGAGCCCTTGATATTCTCGGAGTGAGAATCCAAAGTGTGGTCTTTGGTGAAATTGGTAGAGGTTAGAGAAAGAACAAATCGTGTAAATGATAAGCAAGTAGGAAAGAAAATAAGTTATCGTATAGCTATGTGCTTATCGTTTAGAAGAAGCTACACGATCGTGTAGGTTTTACTAAGCGATCATTTAGTAAATGATGAACCACCATTTAGAAAACGCAGTACACTATGCGATCGTTTAGGAAAGCTTTTTATCATCCTGGCGTCGAGCTATTTTTCCGCAGGACCTTCCCTACAGTATCGTCACCGCATGCGGCACATTATGCGATTGCTTAAGAAAGCTAAAAGATCGTTTAGGGACGAGCGTGCGATCGTTTAGGCACTGGTATGCGATCATTTAGGCGATGAGCGACAATCGTATAGGCTCTCAAGCTATGCGATCGTTACGTTTTCACACCGATTGCGATCTTTTCGAACTTTTGCAAAAGAAACAAAATTTCATTTTATTCTTTGGTTACAATAACCGACTTCGGATTCTCCCACTAACTCATGTCTGAAAGAAGTTTTAGGCCAATTATCATATAATTAACCAATTTAATAATTACTGAATATAATTATATTATATTCTTATCTTATAATTTGATATCACATATCTACTAACGTAATTTCTCCTCCACATGATATAAATTATATTTACATCTAATTTCCTCCAAAATAATGTATCTCATACATTTAGTCAATTATATTATATATAATCAACATGTTCAATTATATCATATATAATCGAACTTCCTCTTGTCAATTTGAACATTTCAAACTGACCCAAATACTGATTCTCGACTTTATCCAAGCTACTCAGGGGACCTAATGGACTTGTGGCTCGAAGTTCCAACGGTCCGGGAATAGCTGACTAAACTCTTTAGCCACGAGATCCATCATCCGTTTACTATCGGGCGTTCCACTAAAGACCAACAGTTGAACTCTTCTTACCACATATATATTTCTATGTCCATTGGATATAACATGAGTACGATGACCCTTCATAGATGCTTATAAATACAACTAGGCCAATTTACCGTTTTGTCCCTATAGTTACATCTGACTCCTTAAGTACCACTGATTCCTCTAATGAACAATACAACATAGTCCAACTATGTGTGAACACCTCTTGGGCTAAGAGAAGGTATGTGGCGCCACATCGTTCAAACCCTGGAATCAGTTTTTAAGGGAGCTATTTATCTACTTACCCCTGTATTGAGGAAGGAATGGATTCTATCTTATGTAGTTGAGTTCCCAGCTCTCAAATCAGATGAATCCCCAAAATGGTAGGTTTGAATCGGCGACCTGGCCACTCACACCCATACAAAATCAAAGAACTGCCCTCAATGGCAGGAGTTCCCAACTCACTCATGATTGAGGTCATGTTACCTACGGTCATCCTAGTGAAGTGAAGTCTCTGTCATGAACGGTGTTATATAACGAGACGTTAATACTTCGTGATCAGATCTTATACAAACTCTTTGTATAGGATGCCCAGCACGCATGTCCCTTATAAGAATGATAAGGATCAGACTATCTGTGACAAGTCACAACATTTGTGACCATTCCACAAAGTGAGCCGCATTCGTAGCGTTACTAGGATAAGGTTTCCCTCCTATATCTATATACTACAGGCCATTTTGATTATCACTCAAGACATGATTCACTTGTATGTCACCACATACATGCTTAAGTTACATACAGATAACCAGGGATTTTATGTTTATTGGTTTTTAGTAAAGCAAATAAAACATGCAACTGAGCAAAAACAAGATGTGAAGTAAATATCATATATTATACAACACAAGCGTTCATACAAATTGTTTACAAACTACAGGACACGAGACTTTAAGGCATCAACCCAACAATCTCCCACTTATCCTAAAGTGAAGTAGGATGTACATAAAACTAATACAAAACAATAAACTAGGGCATAAAAGCCCAATACAAGAAAATCTCCCACTTGCCCTAGTCCAGCCGCGAGCGATCCTGTAGACCCATGCTCCGTAGATGACCTTCAAATACTGTAGTCGTGAGAGCCTTCGTAAATGGGAGCAACATTGTGCTCCAAAGCGATCTTTGTGACGATCACGTCCCCTCGATGCACTATCTCGTGGATCAGATGATATTTTCGCTCTATGTGTTTGTTGCGCTTGTGACTCCTCGGATCCTTTGAGTTTGCCACTGCCCCACTATTATCACAATATAGGGTAATGGGCCTAGACATATCTAGAAATACTTCCAGGTCTATCAAGAACTTCCTGAGTCAGACGGCCTTCTTAGCAGCTTCGCAAGCCGCTACGTAATCCGCCTCCATAGTGGAGTCAGCGATGCACCTCTGCTTAGTGTTTCGCCACACTACAACTTCTCCATTAAGAGTAAAGACTGACCCTGATGTGGACTTGCGAGAGTCCTTATCAGTTTGAAAGTCAGAATCTGTATATCCAGTAAGGATCAAATCCCTAGAACCATACACGAGCATGTAGTCCCTTTTTCTCCGAAGATACTTGAGGATGTTCTTTACTACGGTTCAGTGACCCTGGCCTGGGTTAGATTGATACCTACTGACTATGCCCATAGCGTAGCAGATGTCTAGATGAGTACAGAGCATCACGTACATCAAACTGCCAATGGCAGACGCATATGGGACCCGTCTCATCTCCTCAACCTCTTGAAGTGTTTTAGTGTTGAGGTTTGTGTTCTAAAGTCTCGTGTCCTGTAGTTTGTAAATAACTTTGTACGAACACTTATGATGTATAATATATATGATATTTACTTCACTTCTTGACTTTGCACATTTAGATGTTTTTTATTTTACCACAAACCAATAAACTTAATATCCCTAGTTGTCTTTATGTAACTTAAGCATGTATGTAGTGACATACAAATGGATCATGTCTTAAGTGACAACCAAAATAGTCTATAGTATATAGATATAGGAGGGAAACTTTATCCTGGTAACACTACAGACGCGACCCGTTTTATGAAATTGTTACAAATGTTGTGACTTGTCACTGATCCTGATCATTCGTGTAGTGGACATACGAGCAAGAGCATCCAGGGCGTTCTATACAAAGAGTTTGTATAAAACCTGACCTCGAAGTGTTAATATCTTGTCATATAACTCCGTTCATCACCGAGACTTCACTTCACTAGGATGACCATAGGTAACATGACCTCAATCTTGAGTGAGTTGGGAACTCCTGCCATTGAAGGCGGTTCTTTGATTTGCATGGGTGTGAGTGGCCAGAGCGCCGACTTAAACCTACCATTTTGGGGATTCCTCTGATTTGGGAGCTAGGAATTCAGCTTCACAAGATGAAGTTCACTCCTTCCCCAAAGTAAGGGTAAGTAGATAGATAGCTCTCTTAAAGGCTGATCTTGGGGATTGAACGATGTGGCGCCACACACCTTCTCATGGCTCGAGAGGTTTTCACACATAGTAGGACTATATTGTATTGTTCATTAGAGGGATCAGTAGTACTTAAGGAGAAAAATGTAATTACAGGGGCAAAAACGGTAAATTGGCTTGCTATAATTACGAGCATCTGTGAAGGGTCATCGTATTGATGATTGGTTATATCCAATGGACATAGAAATATATCTATGGCAAGAAGAGTTCAACTTCGGTCTTTAGTAGAATGTCTGGCGGTTAACGGATGGTGGATATTGTGACTAAAGAATTTAGTCAGCTATTCACGTACCATTGGAGCTTCGAGCCATAGCCATAGGTCCATAAGGTCCCTTTGGTAGATTGGATACAAGTTGAGAGTCAATTTTTGGGTTAGTTTGAAATGTTCAAATTGACAAGGGGGAGTTCAATTATATATGATATAATTGAATGAATTAATTAAATATGATATAATTAACTTTATGTATGAGATACATTAATTTGGAGGAAATTGGATATAAATATGATTTATATCAAGTAGAGGAAAATATAATAATTAATATATGATATTAATTTATATGTTATGAATATGATGAGATCACATTCATTGGACAGTTATAAAGAAAATGGGACGACATCTCTTCTGTTCTAAATAACGGATGAGTGTATCGAAAGATCACTTTGAGATGCATAAATAGCTGACGGTGTGTTGAGCATGAAGGTGCGGACATTGTGTTAAAGAGAGTGCCATCGCTTAAAAAATCAGTGCCTATACGATAGTGCCTGCACGATCGCTTACATATACGATATTGCTAAGCGATCGCTTACCGATTACACCTTCGCACGCTATTAACTAAATGATCGTTTATCTTTTCCTAAGCAATCATTTAGCTCCCGATATTTACTAAACAATCATATAGGCGATCGCTTAGTTTTTCCTACACGATCCTTTAAATGATCGCTCACTCTTTTCCTACACGATCGTTTAGATGATCGCTTACCCTTTCCTACATGATCATTTAAACGATCGCTTACTTTTTCTTACACGATCGTATACTTCATCTAAACGATCGAGCATCTTGTTTATGTGATAGACGACCTTATCTCCCACTTGCTTGATCGTTGTGTACGGTCTCTCTTCCTCCTTCCCTCTACAAAATCCGAACAAAGCCCACACTTTGGATTCTCACTCCAAGAATACTGAGGGATTTGAGTGGTGGTGTCATCTCTGTTTCCTTCTGTCCAAGTGGTGATTGTTCAAGGTAGACGATTGGGTTTTAGACTTGCTGTGAAGAAGAAATCTTCATCTGGTATGATCTTTTGATCTCTTTAACATTATGAATGCCTATTAGTATGTTTTGAATGTATATGTGGTAATTCTGTCACAATGAATTGGAAAGATCTATTTCCGCTCGTAGGTACTCTTGAATAAGAGTTCCTTCACTTAGGACACATGCCCTTAGGCAAAGTGACTCCATGCCTGAACGGAAGTAGGCTCCTCTTGGAGTCCTGCATCGAGTACTTGAGCAACATCTTGTCAATGTATGATGCCTGAGACAGTGCTAGCATTTTGTTTTTACGATCCCGAAAGATTTATATACCTAGAACAAACTGAGCCTCTCCTAAATCTTTCATTTGGAATTGGGTCGCTAGCCAGTTCCTAACTGCAGTCAGTAGACCTACATCATTCCCAATGAGTAGTATATCATCTACGTACAGCACTAAGAAGACTACTGAAGCATTGATGATCTTCTTGTAGACACAAGGTTCATCAATGTTTTGGTCAAATCCATACGACTTGATCGCAGTATTAAATCGTATGTTCCAAGATCGAGACGCCTGTTTCAGCCCATAAATGGACCGATTTAGCTTGCAAGCATTTTGCTCTTGACCTTGGGCTATGAATCCCTTGGGCTGCACCATGTAATTGGTCTCCTCAAGATTGCCATTCAGAAAAGCCGTCTTGACGTCCATTTGCTAGATCTCATAATTATAATATGCTGCAATGGACAGAAGGATGCAGATTGACTTTAACATGGCAATAGGCGAGAAAGTCTCCTCATGGTCGACTCCCTTTACCTAGGTATAACCCTTTGCCACAAGTCGAGCCTTGAAGGTCTGTACCTTCCCATCAACACCCTGTTTACGCTTGTAGATCCATTTACAACCTATAGGTCTTATTCCATCACGCTGATCTATAAGATCCCATACTGAGTTGAAGTACATCGACTCCATCTCGAGATCCATGGCCTTGACCCATTCATCCTGGTGAACATCCTCCATTGCATTCTGATAAGACAACGGATCCTCAACCTCTCTATCTGCTCCCATAGCAAGGATTTACGTGAAACCCAGATAGCGAACGGATGGGTTAGCAACCCTCCCACTACGTCGAGGTTCCCTCAACTCTTGAGGTGGAACCGACTTACTAGATGAACTCCCATCAACAACTCTTACTGGTGTAGCAGGCTCTTCAACAACTCTTGTTGAAGTTTCAGTAGTTTCATTGGAAAGCTCACACAACACGACTTTGCTTCATAGACTGTGCTTCCTTATATGATCCTCCTCCAGGAAAGTAGCGTTTGTTGAAACAAACACCCTATTTTCCATCGGATCATAAAAATAACCCCCTCATGTATCTTTGGGGTAGCCTACAAAAAGACACAACCTCGACCGTGGTTCCAACTTCTAGGGATTAGCCTCAAACACATGTGCAAGGCAAACCCAAATGCAGAAGTGACGTAAACTAGCTTTATGCCCGTTCTACAACTCCAGAGGTATTCTCACAACACTCTTAGAGGGAACACAGTTAAGTATGTATACCGCAGTCTCCACTGCGAAACCCCAAAACGAGCCCGGTAAGGAAGCGTAACTCATCATCGAGTGAACCATGTCCAACAAGGTCCTATTTCTCCTCTCCGCTACACCATTCTACTGAGGTGTACCCGACGTTGAGAGTTGGGAAACGATTTCATGTTCTATCAAATAGTCATGGAATGCCAAGTACAAAAACTCTCCACCTCGATCTGATCGAAGTGTTTTAATCTATCTATCCAATGCGTTTTCAACTTCAACCTTGAACTCTTTGAATTTTTCAAAGGATTCAGACTTCCGTTGCATAAGATAAACATACCCGTATCTAGAGTAATCATCAGTAAAACTGATAAAATACTCATAGCCACCTCAGGCTCGCACATTCATAGGACCACAAAGGTCAGAATGTACTAACTCAAGAGGCTCCTTGGCTCTATAACATTTTCTAGTAAAAGATTGTTTAGTCATTTTACCTTCAAGGCAAGCCTCGCACACTAGTAAAGAATTTTCTTCTAACTCATTTAGAACTCAATTCTTCACCAATCTCTCAATCCTATTGAGATTAATGTGCCCTAAACGAAGATGCCAAAGATGGGCATTTTCTTTTGGAGAAATACATCGACGTTTTGTTTGAGTTACGACAGTTTTAAAAAATTCTATGTTGTGGAGGGAATTGATAGCTAACGGCCTTAGCACATATAAATTAGATTCCAGATTTGCTGTACAAATAATAACACCATCTTTATGAATAAACACTTTATTCACATTAAAAGAGATAGTGTATTTACATTGCAATAAACACTTTACAGAAATTAGGTTCCTCTTAAGTTCAGAAACAATATATACATCATTCAAAACTAGAAACCTATTCTGTAAAGCTAACTGGAGCCCTCTAACTGCCACAACTGAGATGACGTGCCTGGTACCTATTCGCATCGTCATCTCACCAGCCTTCAGCTGTCGTCAGGATCTAATCCCCCTAAAAAGAAGAACAAACGTGGTTAGTGGCGCCCGAATCAATTATCCAGGCAGAATAATCATTCTCCACTAAACAAGTTTCAAGAACTAGTAAATCATATTTACCTTTATTGGTCTTGGCTGCCTTCTCCTCTTTCAGATAACGAGGACAGTTCCTTTTCCAGTGTCCATCCTGATTGTAGTGGAAACATTTTCCCTTTTCAACCGGTGGACGCCTTCTTGGGGCGATAGGCGGTGGGTTAGCAGGCGCCTTCCCTTTTCCCTTACGGGTTTCTTCTTCTTCCCCTTTGCAGAGTTAGAAGTAGAAGGTGCACACTTTGTTCCTGAGGTCGAACCTCTATAGAATGTCTTAGAGGATGAAGCAACATTTTCCTCGCCCTTTTTCCTCTCCTTACTTTTCAATAAAGATTGGTAGGTCTGCTCCTCGTTGAGGAGAGTTGTAAGGTTATATTTCACTTTGTTAAGAATCACACTGCTAACAAAGTGCAGGAAGCTCTCTGACAATGAATACAGGATTATGCTAACCTGGGTGCTCTCATTGATGATAGACCCATTCAACTCCACCACATTGAAGTGGACCATCATGTTAAGCACATGTTTACGAATAGAGGTGCCTTCTTCCATTTTGGAGTTGAATATATATTTAAGAGCCCTTGCATAAGCTGTTCAGACGATTGTCCAAACAACCCCCGCAGGGACTCCATGATCTCACGGTTGAGCACATAGGTTCATGTTTTTTGGCCAAAACTTCAGAAAGACTTGCCAAGATGTAGGCTCCGACCTTCTCATTCACCCTTGTCCATCGTTCGTATGCCTCTCGAACATTTCGAGTGGCATTTGGAGCTGAAATAGGAGGATAAGACTCCGTGAGAGCAAACATGAGATCCTCGATGATTAGGATCGTCGTGATCATATATTTCCATGTCGCGAAATTATCGCCAGTTAATTTTTTGGCGTATAACAAAGCTAACGTGGCTGTTGCCATTTTGAAAAAGTTGTTGCTGAAAATACAAACGAAACTTTATTAGATTTTGCTAAACCACTTTTAACCAATCAGTTTTGCAAAACAGTTTTAAGTACCTTAAGTGAAAGATTTCTATTTTGCAATGATACCCTAGGGAGGCAGAACAAACGTCACCGGTGGGGTGATCATATGCCCCTTCGCTGGGATGAGACATTCTCAACCATTAGGCAGAACCAACTCTTGGAACTGGACCTAACAACCACCATTTATTTGGTCCAAAACTGTTAACCTTTAACAATTCTGCGTAAGTGTGACCCTTCGCTTTCAGTACCAGAGTCCCGCCCTAATGAGCCCACCGTAGGGAAGAAACAAATTACGATAAGAGACTAAGTTACCTTATCCTCTTACAGGAAATCAAATAAAGAAACGCGCAATACTGTCATCCAATAGGGGTACACTCCCAGAGTGCCTCGAGGCGATGCGCAGTAACTTTATTCAATCCAACGAGGGAGACCGAGGAATATGTTGTCACACTTCCCGCTCCCACTTACTATGAACACTCTCTCCATCCACCTTGATATTGACCTACCCAAACACCATCCGTTAAGAGGACACGCTAAAGGTGCCTCGAGGCCGAGGGTAGATCTCACGGTATGGACTATTTAGGAGAAACGTGAAAAGTTTAAGTGAAGTATCTTATGCCCCAAGTACCCCCCACTGAATGTTCTACCCAGGGGTTTATTAACCTAGACAATCCGACTACTGATTTTAGTCTAAGTTGTCTTTTTAAAGCTCTGCTCATAAACAACATTTGTCTATGAAATATGAACAAGTTCAAGTAGTCACATTTAAACATTTTAATGAACTGTCCTTAACTTGCATGCATGCATAAAATCTATCTAATTCACCTTTCCAGGTAAGTTCCTAGGTAAGGGAGTTACGTTTTTGTCAACTTAAATACCCCAACCTAAACAGAACCCGCCTTAGACAAACTATAGGGTAATGTTACTTGAAGCAGGGAACCCGCATACTTAGACAAACTATAGCCTTAGACAGAACCCGCATCAAATATATCTAATTCACCTTTCCGTCAACTTAAATACCCCAACAGGAATTCACTCCTTTCCCGAAGCTGAGATAAGTAGAGAGATTGCTCTCTTAAGTGTTGATTCTGGGGCTTGAGCATAGTAGCCACAACTTCCTTTGGAAGAGAGGTCTCAGTCAAAGTAGGACTATGACTTATGTTCATTAGAGAGATCAGTGGTACTTAAAGAATTAGATGTAACTACAGGGGCATAACGATTATTTGCCGAGCTGTACTTACGAGCGATCTGTGAAGGGTTATCGCACTGATGATTGGTTAAGATGGACGCATAATATATCTGTGTTAAGGATAGTTCAGTTGTCGGTCTTAAGTGAAGTGTCTAGCAGTTAATGGATGGTGGATCTCGTGACTAAAGAGTTTAGTCAGTTATTTACGTACCGTTGGAGCTTCGAGCTACAGGTCCATAAGGTCCCCTTGGTAGCTCAATGGATTCAGTTAAGGATCAGTTCTTGGTGTTGATTTGAAATGTTCAAATTGACAAGAGGTAATTCGATCATATATGATATGATCAGTATGATGTATGAGATACATCTAGTGGAGGATTAATGTAAATGAGATTTACATTAAGTATCATGAAATAGAAAAAGAGCTATGGTTTATATGTTTCATGAGATGAAATATTAAAACTATAAGCTCTAAATGTAGTATGATAAGTTGGTTATCATTTATATTTATAATAATATTAATTATTGGATAATTAACTCTTTTTCTTTAATAACTAATTTAGTGGGAGGTTATTAGTGGTTTCATGGTAATCGTGAGATCAATGGAAAAATGTTTTCCTAATTTCAGTAAGTTTTGCAAGGTTGAATTTTGTGAATTTTAAGAATTCCTCTCTCAGAAATATTCTCATGAAAGTTGTCAAGTAAATAGGATTTACTAAGCGGCAGCTTGGATAAGGTAAACGATCATGGAGTGTTAGTAGGCAACTGATACTCAGCTAAGCAATGAGCTAAACAATCACATAGCTTTTTCTAGACGATCGCTTAACTTTTCCTAAATGATTGGGTATCGACCTATACGATAGGTTCTTCTATCTCCCACTTGCTCAATCGTTTACACGATTGTGGTTCCTCCATTTTTCTACCTCAAACCA
The DNA here is from genome assembly GCF_009727055.1 of Benincasa hispida. Classification (NCBI taxonomy): domain Eukaryota; kingdom Viridiplantae; phylum Streptophyta; class Magnoliopsida; order Cucurbitales; family Cucurbitaceae; genus Benincasa; species Benincasa hispida. The sequence goes on along the minus strand of NC_052349.1, from coordinate 88,539,363 downwards.
AGTCCACATAGAGCCCACCCTTTGGATTCTCATACTGAGAATACCAAGGTAGCCTTCTTGGTGGTGTCACACTCAACTCGATATTGTCAAGGTTCTGTGGAGGCTGTTCGTGGTGTTCGGGGTGTTCGTGACCTTAACGATCGCTTAGTTCGAGTGTGTAGTGTTCGTGCAGTGTAGCGGTCGTATTGGACGAGCGTTCATAGGTTGCTATATTGTTGTGATCGAGTGTTCGTGATCAAGGAACTCGAAGATGAGTCTACAAAAGTGTGTACAATCTTGTCCTTCATTTTTTGTATAGCATGTTGTAATTTCTATATTTATGCATAACTATATGTTTCCGTTTTTATTATAATTGTAAAGTTCATATACGATTGTAATTTGGAATGATCTTTCCGCTGCTCATGGAAATCCTTTGTTCGATTTCCTTTAAAGACATACAGGTAGATCATGTTTAAGTGATAACCTAAATGGTCTGTAGTAGATGGAAAAGGCTAGGTACCTTATCCTGGTGACACTACGAATACAACCCACTTTGTAGATGTTACAATTGTTGTAAAGTGTTACAAATGATCTGATCCTGATAATTCATGTGGAGACATGTGATTGGAGATATTCTATATAAAAAGGGTTTCTATAAGACCGGACCACGAAATGATTAGTCTCATTATATAACACTGTTGATAATAGAGACTTACATTTCACCAGGATGATCATAGGTGACATGACCTGAATCCTGAGTGAGTTGTGAACTCCGCCTATGAAGATGGTTCTTTGATTTATACGGGTGAGAGTGACCAGAATGCCGACTCAATAACCCAAGGTCAAAAGAAAAAAGTTTGCAAGCTTAATTGGTCCATTTATGGATTGAAACAAGCTTCTCGATCTTAGAATATATGGTTTGATATTGCGATCAAATCTTATGGCTTTGGTCAGAATGTTGATGAGTCTTGTGTTCATAAGAGAATTATCAACAGTTCAATAGCCTTCCTTGTGCTGTATGTAGACGATATCCTACTAATCGGGAATGATGTAGGTACTGGCTAGAATTAAAGATTGGCTAGTGACCCAATTCCAAATGAAAAATTTGGGAGATGCACAGTTTGGGCATTTAAATCTTTAGATATTGAAAGAACAAAACGTTGGACTTGTCGTAGGCATCATAAATTGACAAAATGTTTGTCAAGTTGATGTAGAACTTTAAAAAAGGTTTGCTACCTTTCAAGCATGAAGTTATGTTGTCTAAGAAACAACGTCCTAAGACACCTCAAGAGGTTGAGAAAATGAGACGGTCCCCTATGCATCGGTTGTTGGTAGCCTGATGTGTGCAATGTTATGTACTAGACCTGACGTCTGTTATCCAGTGGGAATAGTCAATAGATATCCGTATAATCCAAGATTTGATCACTAGACTGCCGTTAAAACATCCTCAAGTATCTTCGAAGAACGAGGGACTACATGCTCGTGTATGAATTTAAGGATTTGATCTTTACAGGATAGGACTTTGATTTCCAAACTAATAGAGATTCTAGGTATTCTACTTCAGGATCAGTGTTTACTCTTAACAAAGGGGCTGCAGTCTGGAAGAGCACCAAGCAGAGGTGCATTGCTGACTCTACTATGGAATCTGAGTACGTAGCAGCTTGTGAAGCTTCCAAGGAAGCTGTGTGGCTCAGAAAATTCCTTACTAATCTAGAAGTGGTTCCAGACATGTCAAAGCCCATCACTCTTTATTATGATATTAATGGTGCTGTGGCTAATTCTCGAGAGCCTAGAAGCCACAAACGCAGGAAGCACATAGAGCGAAAGTATCATCTCATTCTAGAGATTGTGCATCGAGGAGACGTGATTATCATGAAGATAACTTCAGTGCACAATATTACTGATCCATTTACGAAGGCTCTCACGGCTAAAGTGTTTGAGGATTACCTGCAGAGTATGGGTCTAGGGTAGAAGTGGCCATTCAAACTGCAAAAACCACACTGAATCGAACCGAAAAATCAGCGAAACTAAAAAATATGGCTCGGTCCAGTTTGAAGAAATTTTGAAACCGAATAAATTCGTTTCGGTTCGGTTTCAATTTTGAAAATCGAATTTGAAATTGAACCGAACTGTTTTTTCCATATATATATGTATATATTTAAAAAAGAGTAAAGTAGAATTGATTTTTAATTTAAAGAACAAAACCGAATTTAAAATCGAACCGAACCAAACCATTTTTTAGTTAATAAAATATAACATAGATTTTTTAAAAATACCAAAACAAATTTAAAATCGAACCAAATTGCATATATGCGGTTTGGTTTGATTTCACATATTAGAAAATTAGGTTTGCTCGATTTGACCACCTAACTGAAACGAATCGAACCGAGCTGTTTCCACCCTAGTCTACGGGACATGTCACATCTAATCTAAAGCAAGTGGGAGATTTTGTACTGGACGCGTTTTATGCCCTAGTTTATTGTTTTGTATACTTTTGTATTAGTATGACTTTTATGATGTACACCCCACTAGCTTTAGGAAAAGTGGGAGATTGTTGGGGTTGATGTCATAAATCTTGTGGGTGTTGTAGTTTGTAATTGTATTGTACAAACAATTTATTTATTTAATAAAATCGAAGGTATTTTATTTAACATTTAGTAGCATTAACCCACAAAACCAATAAACAAACATCCAAGGTTATCTTTTGTAGCTTAAACATGTGTGTGGAGACATACAGGTGGATCATGTTTAAATAATAACCTGAACGATCTGTAGTAGATAGATAAGGTTGGGTACTTTATCCTTGTGAAACTACGAATATGACTCGCTTTATAGATGTTACAATTGTTGTAAAGTTCTAATGTGGAGACATGTGAGCGAGGGTATTCTATACAAAAGGGTTCGTATAAGACCAGACCACGAAAATGAATAGTCTCATTATATCACACTGTTAATAGTAGAGACTTCCAGTTCACTAGGATGACCATAGGTGGCATGACTTGAATCCTGATTGAGTTATGAACTTTTGCCAATGAAGGCGATCCTTTGATTTGTATGGGTGAGAGTGGCCAGTTTGCCGATTCAATATGTCTACCATTTTTGGGATTCGTCTGATTAGGGAGCTAGGAACACAGCTACACAAGACGGAATTTACTCATTCCCTAATGTCGGGGTAAGTAGATAAATTTCTTCCTTGAGGGTTGATTCCAGGGCTTAAACAATGTGGCGCCACACCCTCTCTTGGCTTGAGAGTGGTCTGGTCATAGTTGGACAATGATTTATTGTTCATTAGAGGGATGAGTGGTATTTAGGAGTTAGATGTAATTACAGGGGCAAAATAGTAATTTTGGCCCAATTTTACTCATGAGTAATTTGCGAAGGGTCATCACACCGTTGATTGGTTATATCCAATGGACAGAAATATATCTGTAGTACGAAGAGTGCAACTGTCGATATTTAGTGGAATGACTGACAGTTAATAGAAATTGAGTATTTAATTAAAAGAATTTAGTTAATTAACCAACCCAAGCACCATTGGAGATTCAAACTATTGGTCCACTGTAGGTCCATAAGGTCCTGCTGGTAGCTCAACTGGGATTATTGAGAATCAGATTAATTTTGGTTCAATTTGAATTATTGAAATTAATTAAGAGAATTAATTATATATGATATAATTAATTTAAATTAATTATGTGTGATATAATTGGAATGATGTATTTGATATATTATAATATAAAGTTTATTTGAGAGAAAATAAATATTTGAATATAATTCAAATTTTAATTATATGAATTGGGTTCATATAAATATTATAGGTTAAATTTAATATGAATTTGATTCATATTAAATTCCATAAATTTAATGAGAGAATTTCAAACCATAGGTTATATTTTATTTGATATAATATACGCTATAAGTTTTATGTTATATTCGACATAACATATAGTATAACGTATATAATATGATAAGTGAGTTACTATTAATTTATATTATATTAATTCAATTCAAAATTAATTTTTATTTAAATTTAATTAAAGGCATGATTTGAATGACTCCCTCCCATGATTTTCTCATGTTTGATCGTGAGATGGAAAGTTAAGATCTTCTTCTTGACTTTAATATACTAAAAAAAAATCCTCCGAACATTCATCTCTCTAAAAAATAATCTCTCCTTCCCTAAATTATCTATAAAAAACCCCACACACTCTTGTGGTGAGGTCTCATTGTTGGGGGTCTCTAAGAGTTCGTGATCGATCGAAAGGAATTCGTGAAGATTTTGTGTCTTCAAAGGGATTTGTGAAGATTTTGTCTTCAAAGCTTAGTATAGCAAATCTTAAATTCTTCTCTAACCTTTTCAAGAAGGTAAAATTAAATTTTCTCCTTTAGAATGCATAACTAGGTTTCTGCAATTTTAATTTTTGTGAAAACAGAAAATTGAGATCGATCACTACTTCAGCATCAGACCTCACAGCCATCTACACATAAATGTGTGTTTGGTTAGGCAAAGAAACAATAGAGTCCATAACAGGGTTAAGAGAAATAAACCGTTTGTTAAAACAAATATGTGCCGTTGTCGCCATTCAATGATCCAAAAATTTGAATTGAAAGTAGATAACGTAAGAGTAGCACTTGGAACATGATCAGTAGATGGCTTGGATGATTCAGCCTTATTAGATTGTGCAGCTTCATCTTTTGCCTTATTAAGATGAAGTTGAAACATATGGAGAAGACCCTGGCATTTGCCATTGGTAACAGAAGATAAAGAATCCACTGAGGACTCTGTTCTCTGAGCATCAGCAGTTGTTTGTTTGTTTGTTTTTTCTTTTTATTTTGCTTCAAATTTTTTTTAAAAAAAGCCTTTCCTCGTAGCTGTTGAACTGCTACTTTCTATTATTAATGGTAAAAAGAGTAAATCTTGTCCACATTTGGTAAAATAATTAATGCCAATAAGAATGTGTACTCTTATTTTTAGCAGATCTACATTTTTTTAACTACATGTATTTTAAAAGTTGCAATTAATTAGTTTGTTATGAATCACACTTCTCTTTTTAAAAGATATAACCAAACTGTAAGTTAATTATTAAAGTTAGATCATTATTGTTTGTAAAGTACTACCACTTCGAAATTTATTAGCAAAGTAAAAGACAATTTTAGCCTTATGCAAACATCTCTTTGGCAATGACTCAATTCTCTCCAACCACAAAAAAAAATATTTTCAAGACGATTCTGCGAGAGTAAATGTGAAAAAATATATAAATAAAAAGTAATACAATAAAAACACGGAAGCAGAACTTGATTTTTTTCTAAAAAGATATTTTTGTTTTCAATCGAGTTGGGATGATTCTTTAAGTCAAAGAATGATCATTTTATTACTATAATATTCTATATAAACAACACCTATAGCATATTTCGATTTCAAGAGAAAGACTACTTATATACTTGAGATTGTGAAAAATTCTTTTAAACGTTTTTTTTTTTACTTCATTAATTGTGAAGGTAAGAGACTAACTATCGACTTTTAAAATGGTAATTATTTTTATCCATCGAGTTGCATTTAGATCGATTAAAAAAAAACACTTTGAACATAAACGTTTGTAACTTTTCTTTTTCCAGCTCAATCTATGAGGTTAGAGCATTCAAATCTTTTGACCTAATAAATAACAAATATATACTTAATTATACCATTGAAATCATCTCTCTCATTCAATGATTCGATTTCTCATCTCCACATTCTTAATAAGTTAAAAGTCACTTTTAATCCATGAAGTTATTTTGAAATAATAATTTAGTTCTTGAACTTTGATTGATAACGATTTAGTTCCTACATTTTCAAATTTGTTATAATTTAACCATTGACCATTAATATATAACAATTTAGTCTACATACTTATAAATTTGTAACAATTTAATCTTTATATTTTCAATTTTGTAAGAATTTAGTTCCTTCCATGAAAATCTCATCAAACTTTGTTGTCAATTTTGGTTATGTAATAACTTAGCATTTATGATATAAAAACAAACTTGACTCTTGATCAATTAATCAATCAATATGGGTAAAAATTTCATTAAATCTTAATAAGATGTTTAAGGATAGGGATTAAATTGTTACAAATTATAAATGTGTAAGATTAAATTGATATTTATTAATGTTCAAATATCGAGACCCTGTTTGGCAACCATTTTTGTTTTTGAAAATTAAACACTACTTTCACCTTCAAATTTCTTCATTTGTTATCTACTTTTATTGAACAGTTTAAAAAACAAGTCAAATTTTGAAAACTAAAAAGGTAGTTCTTAAAAACTTGTTTTTGTTTTTGAAATTTGGCTAAGAATTCAATCATTGTATTTAAGAAATATACAAATCATTGTAAGAAATGGTAAAGAAATAGACTTAATTTTTAAAAAATGAAATAATCACCAAAGGAGCCTAAATTATTATAAATTTGGAAGTATAGAACTAAACCATTAAAAACTAAAGTTTGATATCTGGGAGACAAAGTTTGGTATTGTGAACGCATTTGTTGATCAAATTGTAATATCCAAACCAAGTAGGTCTCTAGGCTCTAATGGCCTCAAAATAAAACAAAATTATAATAAAAAAAAAATAAATAAGGGAAAGATTGCAAAAACCGCCCCAAACAATATGGTGTAGTTATAATAATATCCTCTAAGGGTAAAAGTTTAGTTCTCAAATTTATATAAATGCTTAATTTAAACACTCAAATTGTACAAGTTTAAAGGTCCAATATTTATGATTTGGAAGCCAAATTTCTAGAGGTGCAAGGAAAAACGAAAATATTGCTTAAACAGACCAAAATTGCCCTATTGGTTCAACCTAAAACCGGTTGGTTAGGCAATATAAAATGTGAAAAGTATTGGTCGATTTCGGATTGTGAAAAAAAAAAAAAAGATGAAAAAACAAATTGCTCACTGAAATATATAATAAGCATCGGATACCATTTCAAAAGATCCTTTCATTAAGTTGGTGTCTGAGGGTCAAATTTTTAATGCTTATGAAATTTAAAGTTAATATGTTTGTACTTAAGAAGTATATTTGGGGTGCATAGTTGCAAGATGAAGTTCATTGATAAATCCAAAGTTATGGTATTCAATGTCAGACTTACGAAGCCAGTGGGTTAAACATCCTCTAAAAGTATAATTAGAATTACCATCGTGAATTTTTACAATTTTAAAAAAAATATATAAATAAAAAGAGGAAGAAGTAGGCCTATCACTCCTCTCTCTTTCTGTCACTATCAAAGAGGTGGACGTGATCCTTGAATATTTTGTGCGGTGAAGGTTTGGGGTCAAAAACTTGAAGTGGAGAATAGACCACGTATAGCGATAGCCATACACATTTCAGCTTCAGCAGCTTCAGCCTCCCTCCTGACTGACCTGTAAATTTACAAAACCGTGGCTGACACAGAATGCTGATTAGAGACAGAAAACAGAAAGCTCATTTTCATCAACATTATTATGTAATCAGATTGCATATGTTTATACAGCATTTGGAATAACAAAATCCACTTGCCAAGAGATCGACTTTCAGGCCTTTTCTTGCTTGGAAATTGCTTGTAGCTTTGGTTTCTGTTTCATCTGAAAGATTATTCATGTATATTATGATGAGGCAATTAAAACCTTAACCTAAACCTTGACCCCTTCCCCAGGCCGCCTCCACTGATCATGACATCAGTACTTTACTAGAATGGGTTTTTTCAGACTTCAGAGAGAGCTTCTTTAGTTACAAAAATTACTGTTCAATATGTGTTTTTCTTTTAAGATTCTCACTACCTACTCTATGATTGATGATGTCTGGCCAAAAAGTCTCTCTCTCTTTTTCTCTGTCTAAATTTTCTGCAAGTATGATTATTGATGGGGTATGAAGATGACAAAGAACATGTCACTTCAACTCCCAAAAAGTGGTCCTCTCTTAATTGATAGTTTCACCACTCACCTCCATCCCTTGCCCTACACCACATTCCACTCTTCTCTCTCCTTTTTATCTTTTGCCCCAAACCAGACTCTTGCCCCCAGAAAACTAAAACAATTCAGTAATGATTTAATCCATTATTCCCCAACCATTTCCAGTTTCGAATAACATCACTGGGCAAGGGCAACCATGTCAACTGGATCAGCTGCCTGGACCAACGAAGAAGATAAAGCATTTGAAAATGCTATAGCCACACATTGGGCTGAAGAATTGGAAGGGAGTAAGGGCTCAGAAGAGATGTGGGAAAAGATTGCTTCCATGGTTCCAAGCAAGAACATGGAAGACTTGAAGCAGCACTACCAAATGCTGGTGGAAGATGTCAGTGCTATTGAGGCAGGCCAAATTCCTATTCCTAACTATGCTTCTTCTGTTGGAGAAGAAACAATGAATGCTTCCACTAAGGAGAGGGATCATCATCTTCATCCTCATGGAGCTTCTGATAGTAATAAAAGACCCAATTCTGGTATTGGAAGTGGGTTTTCTGGGCTTTCCCACGACTCGTCTGCCCATGCCACAAAGGGCGGATCCAGGTCTGAACAAGAAAGAAGGAAAGGAATCCCATGGACAGAGGAAGAACACAGGTTTGTGTATTTTCAACAACTTCGAAAACTGGGTCATTTCATAGAGAGCTATACAATTTATCAATCAATTTAGATATTAAGAAAAGAAAAGACTTGTTCTTGTGTTCCGTGTGATGTGTGATATTGACATAGATTCATTATGCAGTACAGAATGAGAGAGATTCTTAACTATTGCTATTTTCAGGTTATTTCTACTGGGTCTAGACAAGTTTGGGAAAGGGGATTGGAGAAGCATTTCAAGAAACTTTGTTATATCCAGGACACCGACACAAGTTGCCAGTCATGCACAGAAGTATTTCATACGATTGAACTCAATGAACAGAGATAGAAGAAGATCAAGTATTCATGACATAACCTCAGTTAATAATGGCAGTGGTGGCGATGTCATGTCCCATCAAGCTCCAATCACTGGCCACCAAACAAATGGCACGAACCAGAGTAATCCGCCGGCTTTGGGGCCACCAGGGAAGCACCGGCCTCAGCAGCATCTACCAGGAATAGGCATGTATGGGGCACCTGTTGGCCATCCAGTGGCAGCTCCTCCAGGGCACATGGCATCGGCAGTTGGCACTCCGGTGATGCTTCCTCATGGAATCCATCCCCATCCTCCTTATGTTATGCCAGTTGCTTATCCAATGGCACCTCCACCAATGCACCAATGACAATTACTTTTTTCCTTCTTTCCTTTCTCTAGGCAGATTTTTGGATTCATAAATCAAAATAAGAAGTTTGAGGCATAACAAAGAAGAGCAAAGGATAAAGTTCATTTTCAACTTTTCTATTCACCCGTGATTCATCTAATCATGTTGTGACGAGAATATACCACCAATAGAGAGAGATCTGAAAAGTTGACCTTTTTCAACCTTTCAAGGACGAGTTATGAATATGGAATCCAATTTCACCAATGTTTTGATAATATAACTAACTTCAATGAAATGCGAGCATTGGTCAAGAGCTCCAAGGATGCATTAATTTTTCAAAAAAACATTTCTGAATTTGACGCCACGGTGGGCATTCACCATCAAATACAAACACAAAATAAGATCGCAAAACTAACTACACAAACACAATTTCTCAACTATATTTGTTATAACTCAGTCAATTCACAATTTAAGATATCCGCTGCCTATACTTTCCAAACTTCCGAGAGACTGCAGCATCAGATAGTGTATTCTACGCCTGCAAAACCACTTATTTATCAATAACCATTTTATTTTCTGTTTTTTAAAATTAGGCTTATAGTGTCTACTTTTAAAACAGGCCTTAAATATTTCAGAAACCACTTCAATGAAAATGAATATACATCTAAACATTATATACTCACCTCCAATTTGTCCTTGGAGCCTCCAATACCCAGCAAAAAGGGACAATATTCGGAGAAGGAAACCAAAAACACAGCTCCCTGAAACAATTAGAACATAAAGAAATGATTGTTAGAAGTCCACGACATGCTATGTGCATAACTTTAACCACGGAAATCATATTACTTAACTGCTTTAAGATTTGTGGATGCCACACATGAAGGTTCATTATTGGACTTAGGTGCCAAGGGATTGTATTTTCAACAACAATCAGAAAACTGGGTCATTTCATGAAGTCCCATAATTTAACCTGCACAAGATTTGAGTCAATGACACAAATATCTTTCTTTAAATAATCTAAAAAGCATTTCAGCAATAATATAAAGGGACTATAAATTACCATTTTGTCAGTAGATCCAGTTGCAAGTAGCTGGAGAAGTGTACAGACAAACAGAAGTTAGAAATCAAGGGAGAGGAGAGGAAGGGGGGAGTTGAGCAAGAAACAGAATAAAAGAACAGCAAGTACATTAGGTGCCAAGGGATTGTAAGAAACAGAGACACAGATTTCTGATGCGCATGGAGAGTAAAACTTGCTTTTGATTCAGAGCTAGTCTCTGTGGTGGCATTCCAGATGTCAAAACCTTTCACTCTGCCATCCTCTAGGCTCACCTGAACAATATTGAGCGCATTGCGAAGCCAGGAAAAAGAATGTTCAAAACTAGATCTGTGCAAGAAGCAGGAATACACACCACAAACATGTGCTCCGTATGTGGATCCCATGCCAAGCTCTCCACATCTGCTGTAACTAGCCACTTTTAACCTGAATGGGAAGGGTTTCTTGCATCTTTCTTAATTACATAAAAACATAAAACCAGAAAATTCAAGCTATGATGAGAAATCATGTGAAGATTAACTGAGAGAGAGAGAGAGAGAGGGGTGGAGTATTATAATCCCACAAGAAAGTGCAAAAACCTCAGTAGAAAATATCTCTTATTACCAAAAATACTGAATAATCAAAAGATTGTTACGAATGATAATCCATGCTACAGCTTGAACCTGGAAAGTAAAATATAATCAACAAAACATCATATTTGGCACCAAGTTGAAAAGTCACAGATGTTAGTTTATATTTGTAACGCATATAGCTAGGAGTCCCTCTGTATTGCTTGAATGCTTTTCACAAGCTAAAAGACCCTCATGATGAAACTCTTCGAAGTTAACATTTTTTTTTAAAATGAAAATAACGACTTTCATTGAGAAAGAATGAAACAATATAAAGGCATACAAAAAAAACCACCTCACAAAAAAGGGAGGACTCCAACTATGAGAAATCACACCTACAGAATAATTATAAAAGGTCTTCAAAATCGAAGCCCAAAGGGAAACATGAAACAAACAAGGGACCAAAGCTCAATATGTTCTCTCTCAATACCCCTAAACACCCTACAATTCCGCTTGCCCTCACAAAACCCATAAAACCGCACACCCTCCAGCAAGTCAAAGAAATTGGCATCTTCCGAGTTAATATTGATATAGTGAAAGAATACAAGACAAAAGAAGAGGATAGAACTTTTATGGGAACAATTTCGAGGGGAAATCACAAAGACCTCCAAGCTTTTGAGAGGCTTTACCTTCAATTTGCTCAAGATTTGCTTATCTCACTCGACTCCCTTGTTCACTCCCGCACTAACGGCTCTACAAACACAAAATATCCTCTACCCTCTAACTTCCCTAATGCGCCACAACCCCTCCACACCCACCCATCAACCCCCACACAATTTACTTTCTTCCTTCTAGCGCATTGGGGTTGAACGGTAAGGCTGCTTTATTGATTAAAAAATGTGCTTATCCTAGATGCGAAAATCCATGCATTTAGAGTTTTTTATTTTCCTTTTTTTTTTTGTCCATATTCCCACTTCAGACGTTCTCTCCTAGCATTCTCTGCTATTCCTCCACCATTCTTCTACTTCTCCCCCATACTTTCCATCAAGTAAAAAGAAAAATTGAACCTTTGTCCATCTTAAAGTATCATATGTCATACACATCTAAATTTATTTATTTATTTAAAGTTATCTTTTAGTCTCCAAGTGTGCACTTGGTCTGTGTACCGAGTTTCAAGCATAGGTTTGAAAGGTCCCTGACACTTTTTGGAGTATTTTTTTTTTTTTAATTTTAAATAATGACCACATTTTAAATTAAAAAATATAAATCTAAAAAACTTATCTCTAATCTCTCTTGACTCTTCCCATCTTAAATTTTAAAAAAATTATCTAAAGAATATACACACACCAATATAACCTAATTATAAATATTTGAATTAACTTCATCTTTTTTTGAAAAAAAAAAAACTTTGAACTAAAGAAACAATTAAAATTAGATTTCAATCTAAATTGACTTTTTATTCATAACATATCTTAACCAACTTTGTTACTTGATTCACATTTAAATAATAATACAAATTGTTAAATCACCCATGGGTTATCACAAATTTAATTATATTAACATATTAACACTCCCCTTAGTTGTAGGCTTGAAAATTTGTAGAAGACCTAACAAGTGGAAATCAATATTAATGGGAAAGGATATGACATTACAGGAGTTTGAACACAGGACCTCCTACTCTGATACCATGTAAAGCTCCAATTTACTCAAAAGCTAAAGACAATAGGTTAGAGTAAATTTTATTATATCAACACTTTACTATATTTAAAAAATGATGAACTGTTTGCCTAAGTCAGTTTATAGCTCAGACGGGAACAAGCAAAGGTCTATTGCAAAGCCTTACGATGTATTCATAAACCATAGAGGCAAGGACACGAAGAAGACAATGGCAGGATATGTATGACAGTCTTGCGGCCATTTCTAGATTACTGGAATTTGATGGAGGAAGATCAAAGAAGAATGAGGCAAATTAATATCATTGACCTAATCATTACACGAGGTGTAAAGGCTTTAAGTCCTCTGGCCCAAATAAAACGTAAGTTAAGTTAGAGTTTACCTCCTCTAGGCATAGGCCTAAGAGCCTTTAAAACACTAGGTAAGCCACCTATCCTAATAACTTTAATTTCATCTATTAGGCTTAATAAAAACCATAAAAGATAATTGAACAGAAAAAAAGATGTATTTTAACAAGAACAAAGATGCATGTGCACTGCGTCGTACAAAATGAGCTTATGAGTATATACAAGGCAGCATTTGTTGTTCATGTAAGCTTCGGATACAGAAAACATAAGCTAAGGTGAATACTGGAAATCAATTTGGACCACACACCTTTGGATAGAGAACAATTTAAGGAACCAATTTAGACCTTCAGTACAATTACATGAACCGACTTTTAGACTACTAAAATATCAATGCAACAGAGATTCTTACCTTGTCTGTTTGATGCTGCATAGTTACATCACATTGTGCAGTAGATATGTCCCAAATCTTGACTTGCTTACCAGCACTTGCACTAGCTAGTATATTCATGTTTGTTATAGGGAAAATTAACAGTGGATCATAAAAAAAGGAGAAATAATTCCCTTCTTCTTCTCAACAATTCCACCTAACTCCACACATGGTAGCAGCTCGTCAATCTAGACAAACATAAAAAAGGAGAAATTATTACAACGTGTTTGTTACAAGATGTAGGGTATGTTTGAAATACATTTTCAAGTGTTTAATTTAAAAAATAAGTCATTTTGAAAGAAATTGAAGCGTTTGGCAACCACTCAAAATGGTTGTTCAAGTGTATTAAAATCAAATAATTTTTTTGAAAAACACTTTTTTATCAAGTCAATCCAAACGGACTTGAAGTCACATATAATCCATATAAACCTACAATGTCAAGGTCTCATAACTCGATGGAAGGTTCCATTGAACCAACCGAAATAAAGTTCCCTGACGCCAAGTGGACGAAATAGTCAATAGAAGTGGTAAAATTAAGGTTGTTGCTGGGGGCAATAATTCAAAAAGCCTGCTAAATGAATAATTTTATTCAAGTTCTAAATTAACCCACAAGAATATATATATACACACACGTATATAAGGATAAGAAACAATTTCGATTGAATGAAATGATCCAAAGTGGTACAATTTGTCTGATCAAGTGCGTTGATTTAGAATATTTTAATGTGAGAGAAAAAAGAAAGAAAGAAAGAATACAAGATTTAATATATATAAGAAAAAAAAAGGAAAGCTCACAAAAAGCCCACGAGTGTTCATCATGTAGACTGTAAGCAGAATAACGGTGGAGAGTTGGTAGGAAGATTTATTGGTGGGAGGAACTTCCAGGACTGGAAGAGGCTTGCAAGCCCCTTTAGGAACCCACGAAACCACTGATATCATTTCTTTTAAAGGTAAGAGTTGGTAGGAAGGTTTTAGGGGGGGAAGTAAACTGAAGTGACGGAGTTCACAACAATGGCTGCCTAACCAGAGAACAAAGAAAAAGAAAGGAAAGAGAGGAGAGTGGCAGTGGCGGTGGCGGGTAGGGTGAACCGCTGAGTTGAAACGGTGTGTAATGATTGGGAACTTCTGGGAAGCGTAAATTTGGAATATCAAAATGTGAGCCCTACTTTTCCATTTTCAACTTGGCATTTCCTTCTAACATACATGGTGGCAAATCGAATCTCATCATTCAAAATAGATCCAACGAATTTGTGTAGTTATGATCCTTTTCATTTTCAAGTTGGTAGTACATGTTTTATAAAACATTAACTATATTCTTAGTTAATATTATAATATCGACATGTCGATATTTTCATCTATATTTTTATTTGATATTGATATGAGAAGTGAATAATATTTTCATTATAATGCATAATTTATGAAGATTCATAGAACTTACCAAATAATAATGAAATATAACTAATGTAAATATTTATAAATAAGGAGCAGGTTAACTGGTTTAAAAATCGTTCTTCTAAACAAATTGAAAAATCGTAAAAAAAATTTTGCTAAAAAATGTAAAATATTTAATTACTAATTTTTTTTACAATTAAAAAAAATCAATCACTAACAGTTCTTCTAAAAAAATTGTTAAAAATCTTTAAATATTTTTTTTGCTAAAAATTGTAAAATATTTAATTACTAATTTGAATATATTTTTTTGAGCATTTTGTTTTTGCAATTTTAAAAAAATAATGAGAACTCAATATTTCTATGAACATATGTTCTTTGGTTTTATTTATTATTATTTTTTTATATATAGATTGTCTTGATTTGAATTATCAGGGTTTAATTTTAAAATTCATATCATTAGTCACCTCTCATTTGCAGGTGAATCCAGATCTTTTAGATCTTTCTCCTCTCTTGATTAAAAGTGTGCATTTGTCTTTTTACTCATTTCTTAATCTTTAAATTAGGAATAAGAATGAATGTACACATAATTAAAATAACAATATAGTTTTCGATATATTTACAGTTTATAGAATACCTAAATGTAAATATAGATAGCAACCACCACCTTATTCTTTCCGATAGTTAAAATTGAGCTGCAAAAATTATGTTGTTTGTGTTTTTACAACTGATTTGACTCATTAATTTATGTCCTTCATTTCAAGAAAAAACTGAATGAGAATACTTTTTGAAATAATCTCAAAGCTCAAGGACTAAAATGAAATCTTCTAAGTTCAGTTGGTTAAAAAAAATCAAAATTTTGACCTACCCAGTATTTTGTGAAATTTAATCAATTTTTTATACCTAGACTTTCAAATATTTTATAAAATTTGCATCCATACCTATTTCAGTCATCATTAATAAAATAATAATGATAATTATTATTTAAAAAGAAGAAAAAAAAACCTGAAACTTGAACCTTGTTTTTTTATTACCTACACCTAAAAAGTGAAATTTCTAATACATGATACAAATACAAACATACACTACATTAATCTAGACTTATTGCAGTATAGCTAATAGGAGTCACAATAGCGAAAAGTTCCGTGAAATTCTTTGTTGGCCCAATTCTTCCATTCCAGAGCCCAGAGGAAAGTCCATGCGGCGAGGCATCGCTGATAACATCGCCTGTTGTCCCGTTGCTTTAGCCTAGGAGCCAACCTAGTTATTGCAATATCCCAAAGAAAGTAGGGGCAGCTAACTGTGTAGATAGAGACTCTTTCCTTTTGCGGGCATAAAAGACTTTGAGTTGAGATGCTACTACTTAGATCAGATGGTTAGCTTAGTAGATTCTTGTGGCTAACTATCCCTAGAACTACTAAACGCTACGAAACCTATAAAACTGCTTTACTAACCAGTGACTCTACTAGATAGATAGAGGAGAAAGAAGTCACTGTCCACCTTTACAAATCCAAACTTAACAAAAACTATTGGCCAACCACATTTAAAGCAACAAATTTTGTTCTGACTTCTGCGTGTAAGATGACTAATTGAAAGAAACACAGTGAAGTTCTCAATGAAACTCTACTGATGCACCTAACCCACTTGAACACAGGAGACGAAAGTGGATCCGTTATAGTGTCTAGATCTCTGCTTCTCAAACAAAAATTAAACAAGAAGTAGAAAAACAATCTTAAACATTGATTAAGATGTTGAAGAACAAATAAGGACCATAGGAACCACAGCAGCTTTGCTTTGGCAACCGATCACTCAAGAAGCAGGGAAGAACAGATTTAACCACTTAAACCAAACACACTAAGCAAGAAAGAATTTCATGATTTATCAACTGTCAAACCTGTTGTCATAAACCAAGATAAAGCCCATCACATACATGACCATGGTCTGTTAAGTCCATCAGCTAACTAGGCTTTAAAGAAAGAGCTTCCAACCAGGTAAGATGCTAGCTAAAGAATAATTACAAAAAGTATTCAAAATTGAAACCACACCAAGGACCAAACGTCACCACAATCCCTCTCCACACCTCTAAACACTTTGTTGTTCCTCTCCCCCCATATATCTCACAATAAAGCATACATCCTAGCAAACCATAAAGTCGTCTACCAGACATCTCTCTGGCAAGCTAACACTCGTGATCAAATTCATGAAAGAAACAATTTCACACGGACCTCGCAAACTAACAACTCCAAAGAAGGTGATCCACATTTTCCTCCGCCTTCCGACAAAAAAATACAGCTAAAAGGCCCCATAAAGCATAGACTTCTTTCTCAAAAACCTACCCGTGGGTTCTAAAAGCCAATCATTTGATGTAGATTCAATAATATGCTCGCTACCTAATAACCACTATATATAATTTAAAGCACTTCTTTCTCTCCACATCCAATGGTGAAAAATTGTCAGCCATGTTGTGACAGCCAGACCTAATAAATTCTTCTAATCAAAGTGTTTCTTCAAGAATTGGAGTTCACATCAATGTACAAAATCAAAAATCATATAAGCACAAAAGACAGCAAGGTAAAGGGCTTGACATTAATCATATGGGAAGTCCAAAGGAATCAATCATAAACTAATCAGTAACCACATAACAAAACACATAGGCCGCTAATCAATGAAAAAATTTTAGACATGAGAAACAAAATTTCAACCCAATTCTCTTCTTTTCAGCCTACACTACTTCATTTCCAAATCCAGTTCTATACTCCAGTGCCCTAATTGATATGGAATGTTTTAGGCAACAAGTTGGAGTGTTCTTATGCTGTCAATTTCTAAAGTCGATGCAGAAAACACTCGAACTTCAATCTTGGCTCTGTAAAATCAGAACATCCAACTAAGACAAATGTACGACACTCACACTATAGCGAGTCTTCAAGTTCTTTCATTTGCTCTTTCTTCTTCAGTTCGTTTTCGTATTGTTTTAACCTCTCTTTCATCTTCTCCTGCATCGGCCCCGAAAAGCAAATCAAAACAAAAATGCAAAGAAAAGAAATCCGCAATCATACCACACACAACCTTCAACTTTTTCTTTAGATCTCAAATTGAAGAGAAGTGGGCTTACCTTATAGCCCAGTTCAACGCGGTGCATTACATAGAAGCCAAGAACGCCGCCCACGATGGTGCCGGCGATGATCCGCATATAAGCCCATTTACGAGAACTGCCGATCATTTTCCCAAATTCACAGATCCCTTTCTTCTCAAATTGAACTGTAGAGACACGTGAGGTATGGGTATGGGTATGGATATGGTCATGGACCTCGTGATCCGCCAATCCGACTCCGCCTGATTTTGGTTTATTTATTTATTTATTTATTTTATTCTTCAATGTTCAAGGTGGAAATTGAACTTAGACCACATTTCCACTTGGAAAAACATAATAAATGAATGCTAATCTAAAAAGTAGGCCAAATTTGATTAAGTTTGACTTTGTTTATTTGTGTCCTATACCCATATTGTTGCATTTTGAAATAATGTCAATATCGTTACTGCTACCGTTATTGTTACTGCTACAGTATGAGAATTACGAATATGTCACATTTATTGTTACCATTATTGTTATCATTGTCATTTGACCCTAAAATGCAACAATAACAATAATAATAAATGTGACAGATTCATAATTTTAAGTAAAATGTGATAAAATACAATCCAATTATGTTTGCAATTGTAGCTCATTACGGTTGATCTATCAATGGAATCTTATTACGATTACATCCATTTTCATTATAGATTGGTAAACATCATCTTAATATAAGATTTACATATGTTATATATTAAAAAAAATAAAAAGTTTAATGTCAGTTCATGTTATTTTAGTTAATTATGATAAATTTAATTCAATTACAATTTTTTTTCTTCTTTTAAAAAAACCTACGTTGTCCAAATAAAGAGAAGCATGTCAATTAAAACAAACGAAAACTAAAAGAAAAAAAAAATAGTTTTAGACTTGCCTTGATGTTTTAAAATTTGATTAAGAATAGAAAGTTTTATTTAAAAAAATGAAAATCATTAAAAAGAAATTGGAAGAAAACAAACAAAAATGAGAGGTAGGCACACATGGGTTGCGACCAATCATGGAACCCAAAACTTAGGAGCTCCAAAATTAAAAGGTTGCTTAACCAAAAGAAATCCTTGGATGGTCGACATGCGTGCTTGTGGAAAAGTTGAGGTTGACCAAACTTTTTTTTTCATCAATTTCTCACCTCTTCATTTCTCTCCTCTTCAATAAAAACTCTTCTAATTCCTTTCTTAGGACTAAATTAAACATCAAACCTTTTAATTTTCTTTTTTATCTTCGAAATTCAATTGGGATTATTTATCCCTATAAAACCACCAAATTAGAATGACCTATTCTAAATAAATATATCACCATTATATAGTTTGCCACTCAAATGGAGAAGAATCAAACTTCGACGTATTAAAGCAACATCTAATTTGAATTCGAATTGAGTTGTCCAAAGTTAAGTGGCCAAACGAGTTATGATTTGGAAATAAGTAATGTAAATATAGACTAAAAAGAATAAAGAAATATGCCAAAAAGAATACAACTTAGTAGTGATAATTGGCATGTACTCATTTTCTTACCTTCCAAGAAAAAGATGATTTTTGCCAGAAAGGGAAAATGACTGGAAAGAGTCAATAAGTAGAAGTACCACCGGAGAATTTACCTAAAGTTGAGAGTCAAGATCAATAAGCATTGTCGGAGGAGTACTTTATTGGAGTTGAGATTCAAGAAGTAGTACTGTCGAAGAAGTCAATTGGAGATGTTATTCTAGCAAAGATAAGAACCACTACCACGAATGCCGGAGAATGCAAACCCTCCTAGAGTGCCCTATTATTGTGTATGCCCACACGAATATTGAAGACATCGTAGACATTGTGGATGTGTGCATCGACAGATAGTGTGAAAGGACATATTCGGTGCAATCCGTAGTGAGAGGTTCTCACTTATTTTCTTTGTGTTTCTTTAGATTCTTACATACCAGATTTTCAGAAGGGCAAAAGGTAACC
The DNA here is from genome assembly GCF_009727055.1 of Benincasa hispida. NCBI lineage: Eukaryota > Viridiplantae > Streptophyta > Magnoliopsida > Cucurbitales > Cucurbitaceae > Benincasa > Benincasa hispida. Next base: position 88,519,672 of record NC_052349.1, on the reverse strand, counting down.
TCTATACTTATTTGGATACTGCATCTAATTCCTCTAAACTACTTTTAAACTAACTTTTCTTCTAATATTAAGAACAGGCATCAGGTGTGACCTTTAGCATGTGTGGGTTGTGTCATCCCAGAGCCCCAAAATTTAGGGGCTCCAAATTGAAAAAGTTAACCAAAAAAAGAAAGAATATTTTTGTTTACTGGCATCCCAAAAATTTTGGGGCAAGTGTGTTCTAGAAACAAACAGAAATTGACCAAATTTTTCTCTCTTCATCAATTTCTCACCTCTTCATTTCTCTCTCCTTTTCAACCAACAAAAACTCTTTTCAATTCCTCATTTTATCAATTCATACTGCGAAATTAAACATCAAACCTTTTAAGTCTCTCCCTTATTATATTCAAAATTCAATTGTACTTAATTATTTCTAAAAAAACCCACATTATTATTGTTTGAACCAAAAAAATTAAAATAAATTAACACAAAATACATTACACTACTGATTACTTTTGTTGAAGCATCTTACTGTATAACAGTTCAATATATCCTAAGCTATATATAAAGAAAACCCTAAGTCAAAAGATCATTTAAATGTACGACACCTTGTCCCCAAATCTTTAAAAACGAAAATGATCTAAAGGCTAAACTTGGCACTCAAAGGGAAAAGAATCCAGCTTCGCCATTTTAAAGCAACAACTAGTTTGAATTTGAAAATTGATAGGTCCAAAGTTAAGTGGTCAAACTAGTTATGATTTGTAGAAAAGTAACTTAAATATAGACTAGAAGAAATAAGTAAATGGGCAAATATGTCAAAAAGAACTCAGCATTTGTTGACACGTACTCATGATTTTCATGATTTTCTTAAGGTCGGAAGTTCAAATCCACAACCCACTTTTTTCTACTGAACAGATAGAAAATATCAATACAACATAAGTACAAAACCAAGTATCCAACTGAAGCTTTGAATATTATGATCTATATCTGATTCACCTATAGTTTACAAAGAATACCAGTATGTATTTCAAATTCTCTATCTAAATGCAAATAAAAGAAACCTGGAGTCCACTTTTAGTTTCATTCAAGCAAAGTTCATATATGTTTTAAGGCAGTCCGCCAATTATTGTGCTTACTTTGATAGCTATTTTGCTGAAAGTCTGAAATCATCACTTATAGATGTAGTTATTGGCTATTGCTTTCTTCTGATGTTCTCGTGAAGGCAATTTCAGAAACTAACGGTAAATGATCGCTGCCCACCTTCTGTAAAAGGAGGATCAAATTTTGTTAGATTGCTATGAAGACTGGTAATGTGTAGAAAGGTCAAACATAAACGTGGCCATGTCAAAAAAGCAAATAATTAAGACTTGTTCCATTACCATTTTGTTTTTAACATGTTGTTTTCGAAAGATATTTTCAAGCATGTAAAAGGAAAAAATATATAAAGTGCCAATAAACATACTTGATAATTTTTTAAAACAGAAAACATAAAGTTAAAATCGCCACAAATAGGACTATTAACCTTTAACTACCTCGCATGGAAGGCCGCCTGTTTTCAGAAGAATATCAATGGGAACAGTATCAACAACCCTCGTAGGAATAAGACCATCAGAACACCTAAATAAAAGGCAACAAGGACTATGACATGAACAACAGCAGTAACATTACAAGTTAAAACTACTACTAAAAATTTTTCAACTACTAAGCACAGCGGCTTACCAAATATAATCCACAGTTCCAAGAAACTTGGAGTGGTATGAAGTAGCCAATGGTTCACCTGTGGGTCCCCGTGTTGTACTAGAACCCTGATTGACATATGAGTTTAAAAAGGAGATCCTAGTTTCAATATTTGAGGCAAGAAAACTGAATTAAACAACCAAGTCATAACAAATAAAATATTGTATCAAGAGGTTCCGACAGGATTTCATACTTTGAGTGTAGCATAGGAGCTGGTTAGCATAAAGGGATTTCTCACCACTTGGCAGTCAGCACTGCCTGTAGCAACTTTCACCTCTTCTTCAGTCCAGAATCCTTTTGTTTGACTAAAATGGAAGCCAAACCATACAAGTTAACTAAATAGACTCAAGTGAAACTAAAAAAATATTAGTATATAAACCTATGGCCTGTTTAGTAGATAACTCAGATTCTGTTTTATGATTTCAGATTTATCGAGTTCAGCGAATATGTATTTGATAGATAGTCTGAATTCTATTTTTGAAAAATATTTTTTTAATTCTGTGATTCAAAATGGTGCAAATTATGAAAACAATATTTTTGTATTTTCAGTGTATCTACATTTTGAATTTGATATTTTAAAAAGCAGAATTATATTAAAAAATGATTAACAAAAATAGTATTTCATCTTATAAACTCAATTATTTTTGTTAAATTATACAATTTTTTTAATATAAAACAAGTTCATAAATTAATCGATAATAGTTTATATTTAACCTAATATTTAGTGAATAACTATAATTAGTTTTATGGTTTATAAATATATTATCAAACACATTAGAAAAATTGTTTAAATTGAAATTTAAATTCTAAATCTACTATCAAACATATATCTGAAAACATGAAATACAAATTTGGTTTCATTGAATCTCTTGTTTCCAAATTTCTATTTCATACCCTTTAATCTTCTCTGCTGACAGTTGTATACCAGAAGGTAATTAAAAATGTGAGAATGAAGCCATATAAATCAAATATATTGTTCTGAATATTATGTACCTTTCCAAGGAGAAAAAAGGTCTGCACGATTTCTTTTTTACACCCAGAACTTCAGCAGGATGACATCCCGATTGGCCAGATAATTCTCCTCGGTCATAGGACATGAAATTTAGCTGTGAATAACATGCTTAATCAAACTACTGGATCCAACACTAAATCATATAATTTCTGGACGTAATACATTAATCTTATAAGTAATCACGGACTAAAAGGTGCACCTCGGATGATGATAAGAACTTGTATATTGCACTCTGTCAACAAGCAGTAAAGGGTTAAACCTTGGTGTTACAGATCAAAATTTGGGAAACTGAATGATACCTAACTATAAATAAAATTTCGGTATGAAACCTCAGGAGTACTATTGAAATCACCAGCAAGAACAAAAGGAAGATTGCTCCATTTCTCAGAAAGAATCTCTGCCCTTGACAGCAGATAACGAATCTGCAATTTAGTTTCAAAACAAGAAGAATAAGATAAACTTTCATTTGCTATCCATCATCAAAGAACATCTAAAAACTTGATGTGATTCAATATTGACGAACAAGCAAAAAACCATCAAGCAAAATTCATTTTCATAACTTCTACTAATACGCGAACTTCTCTGTTTTATTGAGGTTTGTCCTTCATATATTCCAAGTTCCATGTGATAGTTTTCGTTCCCTTTTTCTTCGGAAATAAAGACTACATACAATTTGGAATCACAAAAACAAAGTATGGATACACTAGAACGAATGATCTTAGCTTGAAGCCTTGAACGGATGTATTTAATATGTCTAGAAAAAATTGAATGAATATTCACATTTAAGAAATGTAGATATAGTTTTTGTTTTGTTAGGGACTTACTTGACCTAATTTGACGTCCCCCCTGCTTGGGTTGTAAAGCACATGGATGTTACCAATCAGTAATCTTCTTGATTTAGCTTTGGACATCTGCCTGCATATAGAAATGTTATGTTTGGAAGTTGGTCTTACAAAATTTTTAATTTGAAAATGTCAGGCATAAGAAAACTGGAAAACATGCTACCTCGGGTTTCATTAACGAGCTTTCTGATAAAATCTAGAGCCGTAGATAAAGAAAACCAAATGAATTAAAGTTTCTTTAATAAATAATAGTTCATAACATCAAAATCATCACAAATGACATCATTATGAAAACTCAATCAGTGATTTTCTTGATTTAGCTTTGGACATCTGCCTGCAGAGAGAAAAGTTATGTTTGGAAGCTGATCTCAAATTTTTAGGTGAATATTATAAAAAAACTGGAATGCATGCTACTTCAACTGTTGAAGATCCCACATTGGAGAGATGGAAGAACCTCACAAACTTTAAAATATACATGAGTTACTCTTCCTTGTCAATTGGTTTTAAGGTGTAACCCAAATAAACTATTAGAATTAAATTTTCTTTAATCAATAATATTTCATGACAAACCGATACTTGAGGATAACTTCAGAATCATCACCAATGACATCATTACGACAACTCATGTATATGGTTAGATGATAATAATAAATGTCTACCTCTAGCACAGAAAGTTGAGCAACATTGTCGCGAAGATTGAACATCTTGAATTTGATGCTCTCTTCATCTATCAGTCGAAACCTTACCGAGTGAATAATGGATGTTAGATCATTTACATAAGCCTATAAAGTAGTATACTAAAGATGTTGCATATTATATATATCATAAAAGCCATATCCTCACTTGTCAGCTTTCCAGAATATAGCACATCCATCAATAGCATCACCGGTGCGTCTCTGCCATTTCAAATTATTCTTCGGCATCATATACAATAAGTTGCAAAAGTATGGACCCACTAATTGTAAAAAATAAATAATTGAACAGACTACTAGATGATGATCCACTAAGTAAATCAACTGTATTGGAAGTTAAAATTACTTGAATTAAGTCAAATTTTCTGGAAGATGGAAAGGATTAACTGATTAACTCAATCAAATATGAAAGGTCCGCAAGTCAAATGCCATAGTTGTAAACTTCAGAATTACAAATTAAGAGGAAAAAAACTCTTGGCTGAATGTTTTTTCTCCCTATTTTGGCTGATTAAATCCAACGTTTAAGTAAATATTTGATGTACACGTAGAGTTTTGTAAGTTACAAGTTCACAAGATGAAGCAAAGTGTAAACATTAATGATGTGGATAACACATTATTTCCTCACCTAATCATTCTAGTGGATGGAACCCATCAAATTAAAAAATGAACACTAACCGTGTATGACCCAACGTAACCTGCTTTCTCCATGATTTCTGAAACATCAAAATACTTGTCCACTTCCTACCGGCATTTGACAAACAAAGTACCACTTTTTAGCTTTCGTTACAGTAATCTGTAAGAGCCAAATAGAGAGACAGAAAGAAGAACAAGTTCACCTGCAAGCAGATTATATCGGGGTTCCAGATAAGAAGTTCCTCGCATATAACTCTCTTACGATGGTTCCATTTCAGGTATGGTGAAGGAACGTTGGGATATAAACCTCTGTGTTTCCATGCATTCCTTTCCGCCAGTATGTTGTATGATACCACTCTAAATTTTTCTGGAACATCAAATTTCATTAAACAAATTGTTTGCATGCAACATTTGAAATACAATCTCTTTTCATATAAATAGCATTCCGTAATACAATTGATCAGGTGCCAGTTCCATGAAAAGCTATAGCCTATTTGTGGTTCTACCGTATTTTGTTCATTAATTACCATATTGAATTTCCAGAATCTATATTGCATTATTCACAAAGGATGACCTCTATACTTATTTCAGGTTACTACAGTTCAGTCCCTCAGAACCTCCTCCCTCAATCCTTCTAAATCTTTTCATTTCTACTTGACAAACTTTTCTTCTGATATTACTCTAAGCGCACATTAATAATGTGCTTATTTTTGGACTATGTTTATCAAGAAGAAATTACAAAAGACTGTAGTTATACAAAATAAAAGGAGATTCTAGCCGATAAGAATAGATCCCTGAAATCTCCACATTTGACAAGCATAACGCAATTCTTATCAACTTGAAAATAAAAGTTTTCATAATTGGGAGCATGGAAAACCTACAAAATGAACTTGAAATAAAGTGTCCACATTTGTAATGCCACCCCTGAAAACAATTGTTCTCTCCGTCTGAACTCTGAACCCATTATCCCAAATAATAACTCTCTTTGAAACGAAAACCTGAGAACTCCACCTATATCACTCAAGCAGTAAGATATGCTAATTCTATAGCATGTGACATCCCAAAATCTACCTTTTGTGTTTTCAATAATTTTTTATGTTAATACCAGCGATTAGTATAACTGTAATGCTGGTTGTTACTTCACTAACATAACTTATACAATCACTGGAAACAGAATAAAGGTAATGAGTTCATTGAAACGCATGAAGAGGATGCGAGAGCGCCAGTAAGATCGTACTCATATGATAAACATGGAGATAGTGATCAATTCCCGTTCAGGAAGCTAAAAAGTTATTCCAGGAATGAAACATTCAAAGTAATAAGAAAGAAACTTAGTCGGTGTTACTCGACTGTCAATCCCGCGCAACTTGCGAAATACCAAATAGAATCGTGTTTTAAGAATTTCGATAGTTTGAATTGCTGTACCTTCAGAAGCGGAAGGTTGATCCGCCTCAATCCAGTGGCGCAGAATTTGAACACCTTCGTTCAATTGTATTCGGCTGGAGGGGTTGTACCATCGACGGGTGTAAGAGCTACTAGTTGATTTCGGTAATGACCACGTAGATGAAGCATCGGCATCGTTGGAGCAGCAAAAGAAGGATTTGCAGAAATAAGAGTGGTGGTGCAAGAACGGGCCGCAGCTGAAGAAGGCAGTGGCCATGGATGCGCGCCACAGCCACAACAACGGAATATTTGGATGGATAACTCTTTATTATGGTTGTAGCAGTTATCTTTTTGCAATTAGCTCCCTCATATAAGTCAATGCTCCAATATTTCCTTTCAATTCAATGTACACTAATCTCTATATATCCTATTCAATCGAAAAATATATATTAAATAATAATCTTTTCAAAGATATTTTATCATGTGACAGCTTATAAATTTGCATTAAATAGATACAAAATAAGAGTTTAACTCTTGACACATTCAAGTATTGTTTATAATAAAATATGATCTATTAAAATATTTTTAATAATTTTTTAAAATTTAAATTAGTTAATTTATGCACAACTCAACTATTTTTTTTTTAATTTAAGAATGTGTGAAATAAGAGATTTAAACCTCTAACTTATTGAATTATGCTCATGACAATTTTCAAACTTTGATGATTCGCTTTCCCAAACACTTGCTGAATGATTATTCCACCTGCATCAAATTACTACAAGGCTAGCAGATTCTTTATTTGCAAGTACTAAAATTAAAATCTTGTTTACAATTATAAAGTTGTACCAACAAAAGCTGAAGATAATTATAAAACTCTAAAAAAAAATTAAAACATAACATATTATCTTCCTTTTTTTTTTTTTCAATTGTGTTTAGCCCCTTGCTATTTAGTACAACAGAGGAGGATTCAAATTTCGCATGATCAGTTTTAACCTTCACAGTTGAGTGCAATATGATTTAGGTTAAGAAAGTTGATAAAAGTAGCAAAAATGTTAACATTTATAAAAAAACTATAATTCTATTAAATAAAATATTGCTCAACTCAATTGTATTGGCATAACCTCCATATCTAGAGGTCGAATGTTCAATTCCCTGCCTCATAGTTATACTTTAAAAAAAATAGACCATTATCCTGTACGAAAGGCAATAAGACATGCTAAAAAATTGACCTTTGGCCAACGTTAGATTACCTAAAATAATTAACACAAACGTGGTTTACTTGTTAGATATTAAATTTGCCAGCAATCAATTTTTAAAGAGCTCACACCCCATTAAAGTTGTATCTCATGAAGGAAATAACATAACCCCTTAGTCGATCCATATCGATGTAACTCAAGTTTACATTTTTTTAGAGCAAACATCTTCAATTGATATAATGAAATATTAAGAAATGGAGGGATAAAGATAACCCACCACGCAACATAATATCAAATAATTCTTGCCATTCACATTCTCACTCACTCGACACCCAAATGCAAAATGTAATGCAGCAGTTCTTCGCAACATCATTTTTACCATTTTCTAAGGTGAATGGCTTGTGTCACATAGTTGAAGACAATGTTGCACTACCATCTAGTGGCTGCCTTAATGGTCAGAAGTTTAAATATACAAATTAAACAGCAAACTAATGGGGGCAGCACATTCACATATAATGTAAAAGATGGCAGTAAATTTAAACCTAACTACTAGTATAACAGGGAACCGATGGAGTTTTATCCTGCATTGCAGATGCTAAAAGCAGCTAAACAGAACACATGCAACTGGGGTTGCACAGTAATTTCTAGAGTTGCCTACGGAAACTAGAATTTAACAATCTGTTATCCTGGGGACGAAGCTTACATCCAGAACGAGCGTCCAACAACCTGGAAGCATAAAGAAACGTACGGATATTGGATATAATGAAACACATGCTAGTTTGAAACTTTGAACTAAACAGCTCAATCATCATTCTTCCATGGAACAGAAAATCAACCTTTCATAATTTATCATTTCAAAGAACGATGTCTACCATCTACGGGCATTTTCTTTGAATATAGGAAGCTCCATGTTCTTCGTACCTGTTAATTGCACATAATTGAAGTGACTATTATGATAACAGGCACAAGTTTAATACCTTTTTTTTAACTACTTCAAAGTGAATGTGAATTTATGCAATTTTTTTTTAATAAATTTCCAAGGGCCCGAGGCAAAAATTTGAGCCTTACTCAGATTTCGAGAACCACATTTGCTGAAAAGAACCAAGAGAGGCCAATATACTTCCTCCTATCCAGACACTGCATTAAATTTTTTCACCAGAACTCAGACAAATAACATAGCAGGAAAGTAAAATATGAAGAATATTATGGGACACAAGTATCATGGTGCCAACCGCACATATAGAAAAGCATAAGAGTAGTTTCAAATATACCCAACCGAGGACATAAAAAACATTATGCATAGAATATTTTACCCTGTAGCTGCCCCAATGGACAGGTAGACAGGTAAACAGTTAGCGTTGTAAATAGAATATGAAGAATATTCCAAGTGCGCAGGTATATACAAATTGCACATCGATGCCTTAGATGAGGAAGTCAGCATTTGACTGCCTTCCACAGATATCTGAAAAGGAAAAAGTTACAGGCCTACATACTAACTAGCCTTCACCCGTGGCATACCGATTGTAAAAGCTGGAAAACTCCAATTGTTATTATCATATTTTGCACAATTTTTCCTTGAAGAGTTGTTACAACTATTATGTTCAATCATCATAGGTATGGCACAGGAAATCAAAGACGCAGCATACACAAAAGGTTGACTACTATTCCGGTGGAATGATCATACCTGAATCTTCTTTCAGTTGCATTTCCACTCGCCAATACTTTAACCCTAGCAGCTTGAGGAGACTCCTACAAATTCGGGAAAAACTTGGTCAGTGATTTTGTACCAAATCTATGCCCCTCTCCTTGCCATTCAAGCACATGGGAATTTCTACTCATTAATTGATATACCTCTAACAAATCTTTCTCAAGACGTTCTTTGAGCTGTTGCATTGATGCCGTTCCACCAGCAAGCTGGATGAGGTAGAAAAAGAAATCAAGTTTCAAGAGGAAGAGCAAATGTTTCCAATAAAAACACTAATTATGATAACAAATATGCAAAAAAAAAAAAAAAAAAAAAAGTTGAAACGTTAGAGGAAGGCTGCCGAAAATGAGCAGTCCCGTTTGCCACATTTGACATGTTTCTAATGCATAAGCCATACCAAGTGAGATGATCTGATTTTATACTTTTCTGGTCATTTTATATAGAAAACAAACAAAAAGAGAAACTAAAAAACGTGTAGCATTTTCGACAATTAGATGTCTCAAGAAATGAAATTAAAAATAATAATAATAAAAAGAGAGAGAGAAATAAAACTAGAGCACCAAACTATACCAGTATACTGCTAAACAGTTCTCTGCGAATATCCACATCACATTTATTTATACTTTCAATTACCTGCACAGTTAAAAAAACGTAGTTAGAAATTAGAATTGTCTTCTTGACTAAAGATGCATTATTTTACTTAATTAGGATAAAGAAAAAAAAAACCATAACAAAAATGAGCAGAACCAAAGAAAAATGAAAGGATTAAGAACGTGGAAATAATTATCAAATAAAGTGAGATCATGGAAGTACACGTACAAGTGTAGACGTGAGAATAAAACCAGGAAAACTGAAGAACCAAACCAATGGAACTGGTTTGATCCAACTTTTACGCTATATTTGGTTCTTCAATTTCCAGAAGTGTGATGGTGAGAATTAAGAATTCTAGATTTAGTTTGGTTTATGGCTTATAAAGAATCAAACCAATAACATTTATTCTTATTTATTTCTTTTATTTAAAATAGCCTCAATTAGCACAAGTACGTTATGTTGTTGAGAATGTTGGAAATTCTATTGTAGTTGAGATTTTGGTTGCTTTTATAAAGAAACAAAATTCCAAACGCCTTGTCAGGGAAAGAAAAAATAATAATGTTACCAAATATCTGGTTCAGATCCCTTAAAATTTGGTTGCTTATTAGAAATTTAGACTCAAAATAGGCGATGGAAAACCCACCCAATAAACTCAGAATCAAGAAAACCAAACTGATCAATTTAATTAAACTAGTCTTTACTTTTCAATAATGCCTGGTTCATAAATATAGCAAACCAGCCACCACAATTCAATTATTGGATTAAGTCTAAAATTAAACCAACCTATGCAAATATACAACCATAAGTAAAAAACATGACTCGACTCAATTTGTACTTGTGGTAGGACATAATTGATGTTCTAGAAATTGAAATAGGAGGACCAAAAATATAAAGGTGGCTATCAAAAAATGGATTATGGTAGTAAAAACACAAATATACCATATGTGGCAATCCCTGAACCGAGCGAGCTGTCTCAGTGAAACTCTCCATCCCAGGTATAGTCTAGTAATAATAACATGAGAGAGGGTGAGAGAGCAAGAGAACCAAAAATATTACACAGCTATTCATTAATCTAAGGATCAAGATGACTGATGACTCAAAAAAGGCCTTGGTTCAGATAATGTAAGTCAGATAGTTTATAAGCTATACACCTATTCAACATGCATAGAAAATTATGAGATGAGACAAATCAAATAAAATAGAGTAATAATAAAGAGCATCATATAGGGTCATATAGAATCGTCATTAATTAGCTTACACCAATCGATCAATATTTCTCAATTTCTGCACACAATAATAATAAGTTTTGTGGTCACACAATATACTAAATGATGTTTCGGAAAATTTGTTGCTCTAAGCTCATAAAAAACGTGTGTGCAGGATGGCCTACATTCTACATTAAACCAACATTCCATCCTGATCAAGATATAGAATTAAGTCACTCACCTGTACTAACGAAGGGTTAAACAGAACATCAGGAATCTTGAATCTATCAGCCCCAATTTCAATTGTCCTGTTTCAAGCATGAAGGAGAACAAAAGTAAATGTAAAAATGATGATTTGAAGAACAAAAAGAAAAAAAATATACTGACACTAGGAGAAGTTGATAGCTAAGAAACAAAAGTTCGCAATGCAGGAAAAGGGGAAAACACAAGTTAAGATAATAAAGCATCAATCTATGCTTGAAAATATAATAATCCAAAACTCTAACAAATGACTTACTAGCCCATGAAAAGTTCTGTTTCTTTTAAAAAAGAAAAAAAGAAAAAAAAGAAATGAAAGAAAAAAGACTTACTGGCCATCAGGAAGTTCATATGGAGTCATTGGGATATTTGAATACGCACTTTCTGCATAAATATAAACATAATACTCACACCAATTAGCACACAACATTCAGAAGCCTATGAAATAATTATGATGCAAGAATGGTAAGCTGAAACTTAATATAACATATCCTCTCATGCTCAGAAGATTAAACTAGAATACTGCTTTAAAGTGAAAGAAGACTAACAATATATGAAAGCTTAAAAGTAAGATAAAGAACAATAAGAAAGACATGAGATGCTCATGCTTCACGTCAAAGATAAATTAATGGACCAAGACAATAAATTCTAGTAACTAAAGATAGTTAGGAAGGGCAAACCATCATAAGGAGTATCTGGTGCTCGGCATACGCATTCCTTAATATCACTAGCAATAACCCTCTGTCATCATAGAGTATTCGACTCAAAAATTGAGCTAGCATGCATGATAAACGGGATTATTTATGATCAATAAAATACCTGTGAGTATAGTTTGTAACTTTCAGTTGTATTTGGAAAATCAAGCTCCACTGTCTACAACAGAGACAAATGAAATGTCAAAGAGATAATACCAACAATTTGAAATAGTAAATAATAAACTGGAGTATACTACCTGCGATATACTACAACTAGAAGCGCCATAATCTAAAGATCTCTATCATTTTATAACATGCATAGTTCAAAGGTAATACCTGAAATTCTCCTGGTCGTATTTCCTTTCTCTTGAAGGAGTATCTTGGCATTATCTGCGAGCAAAATGGAAGGTACATTTCAGCAGTTACAAAAAGAATTGCCATGTAAAACAAAATAGGGATATAGAATCAGAGTTACTGTCAACAGTACCTTGATACCTTTGCTCTCCAAACTTTTTAACAAACAATCAGTAAGAAATTCTCCACCGACAGGGGAAGATACAACAGCCTGACATAAAAACATAAATCTGAAACATTAATCCTTTGATTATTCCATATTTTCATAGCTAGAGCATAAGACACATAAATAAATAATAAAATTTAACCAAGATTATGCAAGTCATTTTATCCACTTCAAATTACCTTTTGTAGAACATAGCCATCATGTACCGGGGCAACAGTTGTTGATCCACCACCACTGCATGTATCAATCATTTAAAACCCAATTGCTCAAAAAAGTCACTTGCAGCCAGAAAACTTTCCCACACTAACGTTATCATATAGAAGAACTCATACTCAATGTTTTTGGATATCAAATTACAAATCGACTTAATTTCTATTACGAAGTTTTGAATGTGCCATTTGTTTCAATTACCTTGAAAACTGAATATATATGATATATTGTTAAAAAAAAAACAAATGGTTCTTTAACTGTTTGTTTTAAAAACAAATTCCAGAATCAAATTGATTATGACAGATAACTTGACTATACACTGAACTAATTCTTTCTAAGTTCTTGAGGGGAGATATATAAAAATGTACAGCAAATAATTGAATTGACATAAGAAACTCAAGTACTAAGAATAAAATAACAAAAAAAATGGATTAAGTACAACATGTAAAAACACCATGAATTCGGTAATTTTAATGATATTAATAAAATTCTGAAGAAATCAGATCACTGAAGTCCTCTTTATGCAAGCAACTAATAATACTCTGCCTTGGCCCTCCAAGCTTCAAGAAAACAATATGCAGTGGCCAAATCAGAAAAGGAATAAGTATATCTAGTATAGGATCATCTGATACCTGTCAACAACAAGTGATGTGGCACGACCTGATGCAAATGACGTGAGAACCTAGCGTCCAAATTTCATTGAATGACTTTAAAGAATCAGAGAGTGATCAATCTATGAGGACATGGACAACAGAGGAACAAAGAAAGAACGGTCTGAGGGGAAGCATCAAGAAAAATGGAGTAAATAGAGAAACATACAGCATTTTTTGCCAAAAACAATGCAGGAACTTTGTACTTCTCGAACATAATCTCAGCAGTCCTAGCAGAAAAAGTTTTATTAATTGATGCAACTCAGTATAAATCCTGAAAGGAACAGAAAAAGGAGCTCGTGAGTGACATTACCTTTCTCTCTGGTGTTGTGAATTAGAAGACGGTTCCGCAAGTAGCATGGGATGTTCTTGAGGATCAATAAGTAGACATTCTCTGAAAGGATACAAAAAAATCATAAAAGTTACTATAAAGTCCATGTAAATTCTAAAAGTTGTACATTTCATAAGAACGGCTCTTGAAGTAAGCAGATTTTAACTTCTTGCACTAGATCTAAAAAATGTTTTCTCCATGGATTTGTAACAAGGATTAATACAAAGGAATCCAAGATTAATCATGAGTAAAGGGTCAGAATGAGCAATTGTCTATGTTCACTTCTCTCTTTCTCCATCTAGGTCCTGCGTCTACTTTCATCTCTAACATAGTTTTTCTTGAGGCAGTGAGGGATGAGTGAGTGCCCCTTCCAGTAATCTATGAGTAAGACTGAGTGTACTAAATTTTCTGTTGGTCCAATAACAACTACAGTGGAAAGAGGACTAAGTTAACTGAGTATAGAAAGGACAATTACTTCTCATTTTCTCTTCAACCCATTTCCCAGGTTTAGATTTACAACAGCTTCAAGTAACAAACATTTAGAGAGGCATTGTGTGATGGAAATCTTCTAAACGAATGGCAAGGGGAAATAGAATATAATAGATCCAGTAAAAATGTGAAGTAGTTTCTTGGAGTTGATTGATGACTCTCCCTGGAAGAGGCTTCAAATTCTTCCCAGTAAAATATTTAAGGGTTAAAACAGAATTGGTGGAAGGTTTCCCAAGTTGTGAGGCTACTAATAGAGGCAGTAATGAGGCCACGCCCGTGGATGAAGGTAGCAATGGACCACTTCGATGAGAAGGAGGTTGTCAATTGGGAAATCTTTAAAGTGATAACTAGGACGTCTCTCATCGCTGACTGATTTAAAATCCTAATACCCTTGCAAGAGGTTGGAAGCCCTTCGTTTCTTTCAACCCCCTTCTGTTGGAGAAACCTCTCTCCTACAAACAAGAAACTTTTTCATTGAGAATTTCAGAAGGTACGTGAAAAGAAACAAAAAATGGAGGGATAGAGTAATCCACTCGACCAAAGGGAGACCACAAAGGGACTCTCCAGCTAGCGTCGATCACAAAAGGGGAATAATTTCAATTGCCAATCATGTTAAGAAAGGGAACACTATGAAGCCATAATAAATTTGGCCAGATCAATGAATGTCCAAAACTTCCTACCCATATTCTTGAAATTTTCATATTACTTTCCGTCCATAATTTTCACAATCCCAACATAATATTTTCACACAGTGCCTTTCATCTAAATATGAAAAAGTGGCCACACACACACACCAAACCAAAAATAAATAATAATAATTCCAAAAACTCTCTAGCGGATGTGACTTACATCACTAAACATAACACAAAAACTCTTCCAACCATCAAGAAACAAAATTGCAATGGACAAAGAGGAGCATAACAAGACTTCCAAAATAAATCATACTTTGTGAGACATGATGCAAATAATAACATTGATGCTATCCATTTACAAATTCCTGATATTTGTTATATCTTTAAATTATTTCAAAAAGAATTTACAAATGCTATTCATTTACAAATTCCTAAGTTTTTGCCTTGATTAAATGAACACACTGACAAACCTAGATTAAAAAAGAATAACACGTGAGCAAGATAAGTAGACATTCATTTATTCCACAGGAGCAAGACAAATGACATATATACTTCATAGCATTTCAAGACTTGAAAATAAAGGGTATTACTACAATTCTGTCAATTACCTGAAAGCATGATCCCATATGCTGTCGACCATATCCCAATCAACAACAACTCCATCCTTTATAGGCGAGAGTACCTAACAAATAGCAAAATTGATATTTTTTTAGAAAATATAGAATATGTCCAGAGAACTCCAAATAAGCACCTACGACAGAAAACAAAACTTACTTCCATATTATCGCGGCGGAAACCTAATGCTTGAGAACCGACATATAGTTTACGTTTTCCCTTGCCTTTATCAGAATCAAGAGTTTTAGCATTACTTTTAGATTCTCCAGCAGATCCAGAGTTCTTTTCAGTACTTGTAGTGTCATCAACATCCATTTCATCAGTACATCCAACAACCTTAACAAACAAATGTAAAGGGCTAAGACAGATACTGTTTGATGCCTTTCATCACTACCGCAGCAATTGTAGCCTACGACAGGCATCATATAAACTGATTATATATTCTAGTTTATGTAGAAATATAGGTGCCATGCTCACCATCTCTCACATGATCACTATATAGGCCAGAACCATTTGTCAGACATCATTTCCTTTCCAATAGAATCATTTTACAACATTCCCTCTCAAGTTCAGTTCAGTTCAGTTCATGTCAAGTAAAAGTAGGGAGGAAAAAATACAAAAAAAAAAAAAAAAAAAAATCATGAACTTTACTATTACAGCAACCAGGAATAGAATAATTCACAATTATAACAGATACCAACTTCAAATCCTCGTTGTTACACCATCAACAGAATTGCACTGCTATCAGGCCTCCCAAACAAAGGAAGATCCTAACACAAGACTCTGAAAACATGATGAAATTTTCAACACATAAGAAACCAAATTTCGCATTGCTTAATCAAAACTCTCAATCGCCAAAATTGGAGACGTAGGACTAAATTCTAGACCTCTCAACGTTTATTTACAGAACCTACAAGACTTCAGGAACTACTACAAAAAAGTTAATGGCGTCTTCAATACCAGAACTAAGATATTGAAACTGGAAAGTGGTAAAGCACTTCACGTTTTCACTCGACACATAAACTGGGCGCGGCAAATCAATGCAGCTAGCAATTCCTAAAAGAACATCCAAATGCTCAAAAACCTGAACGTTCTGAGCGCTTCAACAAATATATCTCACTCTGACACGACAATGGACACTCGAACAATTGACAAAATCGAGACCTCGAGAGTGTAGCCATAATAAGCGTGAGTAGTGAATATACACAGAACATGTCAAATGCAGGGAATGCTTACAGAGGGGAAAACAGCCTTGGGAGCATCTTCTCCAGCATAACCAGCTTTGCAAGTGTGAGAACCCAGATCAATAACTATAGCGGATACCTCATCTGTAGAAAAACAAACAATTTAAGGGAATTAACGCAGACATAATTCGTGGATAAACGCGGGACCATGCGTATATTTGAAGAGCGCAGGAAATTCGGTACACTCACCACCACCATACATGGCTAAAGGATTCAGTGGATGAATGAGAGTGATATTTAGGGTTTTTGAGTCTTTCCCTAAAACCCAAGTCTAGGCTTTGGGAATACAGGACAGACTTCCGATTCCGTGCTAGATAGAAGCAGAACAGCGAGATTTGAACCTCAAACCCGCGAAGTTTATTGATTCGCCAAGTGATCAGCGGGCAATCGGTGAAGTACAGTGGTCGGAATCTCCCTTCTCCGTTTCGGACGATGAAGGCCCAATCTTTCGCCCAACAGAATTCAACGACGGCCCACTACTAGTTTTTTCACCTTCTCCCTTCTCAGTAGACATTAGTTCTAATTGCATAAATAGAATTCAAATTCAAATTAATAGAATATATAGTAGAAGGGTAAAATAATTACATATATAGATCGAAAAATAGTAAAAAACTAAAAAACCCATGCTTAGCCACCATTTTGCTTGTTTCTTCCCAATTTTCTCAAATTAAAAACTATCACTGATGGCGGCTATCAGCTACTATATCGCTAATAGATTTTATCAATTGTTATCGCTGATAGTTTTTATCAATTGCTATCGATGATAGTTGCTATCAGCGATAGCTTTCAATTTGAGAAAAATTAATACAATCTTCAAATATTAGCTTTTAATTTGCTATCAATTATCAGTAGCTATTATTGATTCACTTTCATCAATTGGAATCAACCTTGAAATATTAATGCTCAAGGCTATCAGTGACTATCAATGATAGATTTATAAATAGTGATCAACTTTTAAAAAAGACCAACAACTTTGATTACCACAGTAGCTATGACTAATAATCTTTTATCGTGGCTATCACTGATGGCAGCTATCAGTCGCTACCACTGATAGACTTTCATCAATTATAATCAACCTTGAAATATTAACACTTAAGGCTATCAATGATAGAATTCTATGGCTGGTTATCACCTTTGAAAGAAACTCGATATATAGATATCACCTAAGTTATATCCCCGATATCACTAACATCACTATATAGTGATAACTTCTTTCACCGATAACATCATTGATAAGATGCTATCAATGATCTCACTGATATCATGCTATCAGTGATAGTTCTCTACCATCGATAACATGCTATCAGTGGTAGCTTCTATTACCGATAATGTGCTATTGGGTAGCTTTTATAACCGATAACGTGTTATTAGATAGCTTCTATCATCAATGACATGCTATTAGTATTATCTTATATCACTGGTAACATGCTATCGGTAGTAGTTTCTATTAATCATAGCCACTGAACACCTTTTTGCCCCTTTCTTGTCCTTCCCAAACATTTATGAGTCCCTTTTCTTTTCGATGATAGCTTCTATCACTGATGAATATGCTATTCGTGATAACTTCTAGGCATTTCTATTACATTTTAGTTCGAGATTCAACTTTATTAATTAAATTCACTAAGTTGGCTATCAAGGATAGATTTTTATAAGTGGCTATTAACTATAAAAATATAATCAAAGATTAAGCTATCAATGATAGAAAATATTAGTGACTATCACCGATAGACTTTCATTTACTATTTATATTTATTATTTGTTATAATAATCAAACTTGATAATTGGCTTATTGGTGTTAAGTCACTTATGAATTGAGTACTGTCAAGTATTGGGTACGAAACTCAGTCTCATAATTCTTGTGAAAAAAAAAAAAGAAGAAGAAGAAAATTCAAATAAAGGAAAGAAAAATTTTAAAAAGAAGAGAAAAAGAAGAAGCAAAAACTGAAGAAAGGAAATAAAATAAAAAGACAAAAAAATAGTTGGATTATAATAGTTTGTTTGAATGGTAGATTATTTTAGTGTTATATAGTATGTGTTTGAGGTGTAAACTATTTAAATTTGAGAATGAAATAGTAAACATAGTAGTAAAAAAATAAAAGATGGTGAATGTAAAATAGTAAACAATGTAGCAAATAGATTTTTGAAATAGTGTTAACAGTAACTAATTGGGAACAGCAAAATAGTATTTAGGTTATTATAATCTTATGATAGTCTTTGTCTCAAACGCCCCCTAAGAATTAGACATATTTTTTTTTAAAAAAAAAAAAAGACGTGTAATTCAATTTTATCTCTTTAAGGGTTGTTTGAGGTGTAATCTTAGGATAGTCTTTGCCTCGAATGCCCCCTATGGAGTTTACATGTCTATGCAATTCATATATCTCTAGAGTTCATATGTGTAGAGTTATTTGGTTTGAGTTCTTCTATATTTGAAGTGCAAAGTTGAATTCTTATGTCTAAGGTATATGGTGCAGTTTTTATAACTCTAAATAATTTGTTTTTATCATTTCTATGTTTGTTTTGAAATTATTATATTCAATAATTCTGACATCTATGTTTGGATATAATAATGGGTTACAATTTTTTCTTTTAATTTTAAAAAAACTTTCTTTCTTTCTTTCGTTTTTTTTTTTTTTTTTTGGTATTGAACAACAATTAATCCACTACATTTCTTATAGAATTATGGTTCAATAAAATGAGAAACCAAAGAGAAATCAAAAGTTTTCATTTCTAATTTTTCTCCATAAACTCATCATCATCTTCATTTTTTTTTTCTTCTTTGTGTTGTTGTTCTATATTTTTACTCCATCATGATATTTTTTTTAATTGAATCTTTCTTATTATCTTAGTAGCCAATTGAATATCACCACATTTCTTCAACAATTTCACTTTCAATTCCTCCAAATTTGGAGGATCATCAGGAAACAGATATTCAGTTTTCACTAATTATTTTTATAAAATATTTCAGGAAAAAATCTCCATTTTATAGTTTTTTTTAATTATATGTTACATACTTTTCCAAATGTTCTTAACATTCCTTTTGAATTTAATTAAATAAAAATATATTTACTAATTTATTTCTATGTATGGATATTGCAATTAATGTAGAAAAATTACTATTACTAAAACATAATATAAACATGTAATATAGCATGCTTCAGGGAAAAAGATTAGAACCATTCGTACCTTTATAGATTTCCAAGTTTCATGAACAATCCTTCTTAAGTTCTAACGAACGGCTCCTCCAACGATCTTGATCAAAAACGATTTCTTGAACAATCTCAAACACTACCACGAGTAACCTCGTTATTCTACAGGATTTCAATAGAGGGATGGGTGGTATCCAACTATTGGGAGAGTGAGAGGAGAAAAATGTTTTGGAGAATAGAGAGGATTCTCTTTATGGCTTAGAAGAGAGGTCTTTATATAGAGAAGAGTCAAGCTCTTTTTCTAATCATTTTCTTATTTCCCTTTTCTATAATCAATCAATTAATTAATACTAATTTAATTTAATTTGCACATTAATTAAATAACTATTTGTATATGAAATCCAATTATATATATATAATTATCATAAACATCGTATGTATACGACAATACCTCTTTATTTTAATTCTTTGTGAATCTAGTTCTCTTAAATTAATTGATTGAATCTTATTCAAATATTACTTTCTAGTTTAATTTGAATTATAGATCATATCCAGAATCAATTATATATTAATCACATTAATATATGGTTTCCTTAAATTAATTTGAACAATTCAAATCACCCATCTTAAATATTCTCTAGTGAGCTAACAAGGGGACCTGGTGAACCGGTAGAACAGAAGCTCCAACGATATGAGATTAATTGGCTAAATTCATTAACCAAGTTAATCAATATTTGTTAACTCTAGGTACACTCTACTAAAAACTTACAACTGCACTATTCTCACTACAAACATATTTTTGTGTTCATGAAAATAGACCAATAACAGCAAGTTAGTCTTTCACGAGTGTTCGTAACTCAAACTGGGTCAAATTACCATTTTACTCTTGGGTTACCTTTGACTCTTTAAGTGTCAGTGCTCCTCTAATGAACAACTTGTTTATGATCCAACCAATAAACAGAAACCCTTTCGGGCGAATGAGAAGGTAGGGCCCTTTGTTCAAGTCCCGGAGACACCATTTAAGGGAACACTCATCTATTTACTTTAAAAATGAGAATGAGTGAATTATATCTTGTATTATTATGTTTCCAGCTCCCCATTTAATCTTACCCCCAAAATGGTAGGCATATTGGGTCAGCGAACTGGCCACCCTCACCCATACAATCAAAGGAAAATCCCTCGTGAACAGAAGTTCATAATATACTCAAAATTAAGACTAAGTTGCCTAGGTCATCCTATAGGAACCTAAATAGTTAATGGTGTTACATCTAGTGGTTACTATTTCGTGGTCCAGTCTTATATAAACTCATTGCATAGGATACCTCCACTTGTCAACTACACAAACGTGTTGGGTCATTGCATTTGGATCAAATACAAAGTGAGTCGTATCCATAGTATTACTAGGACAAGGTATCCAACCTTATCCTTATACTATAGACCCTTCAAGTTGTATCTTGAACATTGATCTTTGTATGTCTCCATATATAGTTCAAGACTCATAAAGCAGCCATGGATGTTAGTTTATCGGATTTAGAGTTATTAAGACAAAAGTAGACAAACAACACAAACAATAATATTTATTGAATTAACATATATGACTCTTTATTAATGACTGTCAATTAATAACATTTACTATCTACGAGTTTTGGGCATAAAACCCAACACCTACAACATATTTTAACAGTCATCAATCATATAATAGCCGGAAACAGTTATCAAAATCGAAGATGATTTTCGCTAGAGTTTGTAGTCGGAGGTGGTTGTCGGAGTCTGAAGTTGGTCGTATGAAAATGGTATTAGAGTTGGTCGTTGGAAATTGTCGTTGGAGGTGATTTTCGAAACCTAAAGTTGGTAACACGAAGGTGATCGTCGAAGTTATTTTTTTTCTCGGAGTTTAAATCAAAGGTGGTTGTCGGAGCACAAAGTTGGTCGCATGAAGGTGGTACCGGAGTTGGTTTTTGGAGTTCTTCGTTGTTGGAGGTTGTCGAAGCCCGAAGTTGGTCGTCGTAGTTGCTCCTCGAAAGTGGTCATCAAAGTTGATCGTTGAAGGTGATTTTCGTTGGAGTTTGTAGTTGGAGATGATTGTCGATGTAAACCCTTGGACTTATTTTACTAGTTAATAATATTTAAACTCTCCTAATTGCGTGTTTAAGCTTTTGTAAGTATGTGTCTAAGGTGTTTGTATTAATCATAACATAGAAAGGCCTAGCATGTATGTATGTAAGGTTTAAATGAGGAAATATTCTAAGTGTTAATGATGATAGCATTGCTTATAATGTTGTGGAAATATGATGAACATATAGGCTTTGTTAAGGGGAAAGAAAATTTCTAAATATTAAAAATATGATTCTCGGGTACTTTAAAAGGCAGTAAAATATCCTGAGTATGGAAGGATTAAGTTCTCGGGTGAATAAGGAAGCATTAAAACTTAAAGGGAAAACAAAGATGTCATTCGATGAAATCATGCTAGTTCATGAGAACAACTCTTCCAAATGACATGTGGTCAAGTGTTTGAGGAAGAAAAGGAATTATGTCTAATAATGGTCGTGAGGTTTTAAGAAGGTCATGAAGGAAGTTAAGTTAAGGGCTGAATAAGACAGTGGCGGAAGCATGACAAAGTGGTATGCAATCAGTTTCTTATTACCATGTAACTAGAATAACAGTCAAGTACAAAGTAGGTTAAGGAAATGGATAAGGGCCTGTTATTCACACAAGGCTTACTAAGGATGTCCAAGGTGAGACGGCATGACAATGGCCAAGTTATGCGATAAAGTAATGAAGGAGCCTAAGTGATTGCAAGTCTCATGCAATGAAGATAAGTTGAGGATTTCAGCCTTAATAATTTGCTAATGGGCTAAGTGGCAACCTTAGAAGGGGTTAACTAAGGATTAATGGTCAGGTGACACTTATTAAGCAAACTTACCATGCAAGCCTAAGTATAAATATGCTTAGCAAAGAATAAGATTGTTTTGCCAAATTTTTTTACGCCCAAGAGAAGTGTGAGTGCATGTTGAGGCATTGAAGTTGTTTGAAGAAATTCTGAGCAAGTTTAAAGAGATGTGAGAACTTTTTCCAGCTGAACCAAAAGGTTTTGATGCTCAAATTATAAGGTAAGAGAGCTAACTTTTTTTTAACAAGATTTATTAAAAGGAGATCTAGTTGATAAATGGCTGGAAATAGAATTAATGTTATGGATGAATAAGCAAGCAACTGCTTACGAAGAGTAAGAAAGCAGGCTTGTCAAGGTGTGTGACGATGCACATAGGTGTGAAGTAAGGCTCGCGAGGGTTGTTTGATGCACAGGCACAGAAGGGTGTGTCTTTGTGACCATAAAGCACCCATAGAGAGGGTAGATAGTCTCTAGTCATGAAAGAGGTAAAATGGCTAAGTATAAGGGATGCGATGAACTTAGTAGTGATGTGATAAGATATGCAATAATATTAAGTTAAGTACTATGTTAAGCTCAAACGGGAGCTAATGTAACTAACCAACGGACCTCTTCTTATTACAAGGCAGAAGCAGGTAGGAGGGGCTTACAGATCCCTTGGATAAGTAGCTTAAGACAGTGAGTGACAAGTTTTAATAAATATTTTTCCAAAGATAGTTTTTATGAATGTTTTATCGCATAGGTAGTTTACATGAAGTTTTTAGAATATATTTTAGTAGATGCATACTTTAGATGAATGTTAATCGCATGATCCCTTCGTCAAATGAGAAACTTATTTATGAAATTAGCATGCGATTTTCAGTAAGCCGTTTTATAGCATGATACATTTTTATCAAGGAATTTTATAACATGCATACTATTTTACGAGGCACCATGCTTTGAGATGAAACCATAAGGAATGTTTTAAATGAATGTACATTCTGTCATGTGCATAAATGATTTGTGCCTTGTATGAACCCTACTCCAATGTTGGTACAAAAGTATAGTAAGATACCCATATTTCAATTATACTAAGGATCCTTGACACCGAAGGTATGGTAAGATGGTCAAGACCCAGTTCAACTCTACGTACAAGTATGACTATGCTATCGATGTTGATGAGATCGAGCAAAAGAACTCTCCCACATGTCCAGGCAGTAGAGTAGTGGTGTTTTCTATAAAGATGCTGATGATATTTATTTCAAGGTTTTTATATGATGTATTTTATGATTCTGGCTTTAATTTCAAAACCCTAATTATGATTTGATAAATGTTTCGATGATAAGTAGGTTTACGTTAATTATGGGTTTTTGTTTAAACATGTTTTATACAAGATAATCAATTACCAAGCATTTTAAGTTCACTCTTTCACATGTTTTCTTTCCCTAAGTAGCGGTCGGCCTCCCGAAGTCGAGTAGATTTGTCTGTCAGTCACCGATCAGGATTCCTTAAAAGAGTAGTATCTAGGTGGTTCACCATATCTATTTCGCCATGGTTTTGTCTACACATATCTTAGGAATCTGGATAGAAACTTTGGGACGAGGGTTGTAATTACAGTAACGTTTTTTTCTCTTTTAACTGTAATGTGAAATTTTAGATCAATGTCACCTATGTTAACAAGTTGTTTTGGATAATGTTTGAAATAGTTATAGTATTGAAATATTTATTAGGTTGCCATGTGCTAAGGATACAGGTGTAGGATAGTGGTTGTCACGAAAGGCTTGGCAATTGCTATCCTCACATCTCTTCTTGGATTAAGAGGGTAATCTGAGAAGGGGTGTGACAATCGGAGCCTACGAAGGTAGTTGTCGAAGTTGGTTATCAGAGTTTGTTGTCGGAGGTGGTTGCAAAACCTGAAATTGGTCATCGGAGTTGGGTCACCGAAGTTGTGACCAGAGTGTTGTGGTTGATGCCCTAAAGTCTCGTGTCCAATAGTTTGTAAACAGTTTGTTTGTATGAATGCTTGTGTTGTTAATGTATGATATTTACTTCACATCTTGAATTTTTGCTCAGTTGTTTATTTTATTTGCTTTACCACAAACCAATAAACATAAAATCCCTGGTTATCTGTATGTGACTCAAGCATGTATTTGGTGACATACAAGTGGATCATGTCTTGAGTGATAACCAAAATGGTATGTAGTATATGGATATAAGAGGGAAACCTTATCCTGGTAACGCTACGGATAAGGCCCGCTTTGTGGAATGGTCCACAAGTGTTGTGATTTGTCGCAGATGGTCTGATCCTGATCATTTTGTGTTGGGGACATGCGAGCGGGGGCATCCTATACAAAAAGTTTGTATAAGACCTGATCACGAAGTGTTAACGTCTCGTTATATAACACCGTTCATGACAAAGACTTCACTTCACTAGGATGACATATGTAACATGACTTCAATCCTGAGTGAGTTGGGAACTCCTACTATTGAAGGCGGTTCTTTGATTTGTATGGGTACAAGTGGCCAGGTCGCCGATTCAAACTTACCATTTTGGGGATTCGTCTGATTTGGGAGATTAGGCGACAGTTGAAAGAGCTGCTCGAAAGCTTGACAAACAAGCGAAAAAAGAAAGCCCTAACTATTTTATTTGAGAAAAGGCTTTTCCTTACTCAGCTACACAAGATAGAATTCACTCATTCCCCGAGGCAAGGGAAAGTAGATAGATAGCTCCCTTAAAGGCTGATTCTGGGATTTGAACGATGTGGCACCACACACATTCTCTTGGCTCGAGAGGTGTTCACACATAGTTGGACTATGTTGTATTATTTATTAGAGGAATCAGTGGTACTTAAGGAGTGAGATGTAACAACAGGGGCATAATGGTAATTTGGCCTAGCTGTACTTACGAGCATCTGTGAAGGGTCATCGTACTCATGATTGGTTATATCCGATGGACACAGAAATATATCTGTGGTAAGAAGAGTTTAGTTTGTTGGTTTTTAGTGAATGTCTGACAGTTAACTGATCGTGGATCTCGTGGCTAAAGAGTTTAATTAGCTATTCACGAACCGTTGGAGCTTCGAGCCACAGGTCCATTAGGTCCCCTGAGTAGCTTGGATAAAAGTTGAGAACCAGTATTTGGGTTAATTTGAAATGTTCAAATTGACAAGAGGAAGTTTGATTATATATGATATAATTGAACTGGTTAATTATATATGATATAATTGACTAAATGTATAAGATACATTATTTTGGAGGAAATTAGAAATAAATATGATTTATATCAAGTAGAGGAGAAAATATTATAGTAGATATGTGATATCAAACTATAGGATAAAAATATGATATGATTATATTAATTAATTAATTAATTGGTTGATTATATGATAATTAAACCAATTATCACGTTTGGACGTGGGTTAGTGAGGCAACGTCAGTTATTGTAACCGATGAAATAAAAACGAAATCGTTTCATTTTGATTCGTCGTCCCAAAGAAAAGAAAGAAGGCGCGCGTTGGTAGAATTCTAAGCGGTCGCTTAAGAAAATTGAAAGATTATATGATAGCTCTTCTCTGCTTAAACGACTGTCTATCTCGCGCCTAAATGATCGCACGCTATTTCCTACATGATCGGATAGCTTCTCTAAACGATCGTATAATGTGCTGGTTTTACTAAACGATCGTGTACCTTTTCCTAAACGATCGTTCAGTAAATCCTACACGATTGTGTAGCTCCTCCTAAACGATAAGTATTTCTGCTATGTGATAGCGTTTTCTTCCCTCCCACTTGCTTATCACCTACACAATTCGTGTTTCTTCCTTCCTCTACCAAATTCACCAAAGACCACCCCTTTGAGTTTTCACTCCGAGAATACCTAGGGCTCTTTAGTGGTGGTGTCGTCCCCGTTGCGGTCATGAGTTCGCATTGTTTGTGTTGCGGCAGTTGACGTTTCCTCTGGGCGTTGGTAGATTGTTTGGAGTTTCCACTGCATTGGAGTACCGAAGTGTGAAGACTGTCTTCAACTGGTATGGAATTCTTTCCCTTGTTGTTTTCTTGTTCATAGCATGCCGATAATTAGTATTTGTTTGCATAACTGTATATTGAATGTATATATTTGTATTTCGGTCACTGTGAGATCATAGTGATCTGAACACGCTCATGGAACTCTTAGATATGAGATCCTTCACAGAGGTGGTTCTTAGACCCCAAAATTGATCTTCGAAGTTGGTCATGGAAAGATGGTTGTTGGAGTTGGTTGTCGGAATTTTCATTAGAGGTGGTTGTTAGAGCCCGAAGTTGGTCACTGGAATTGTCATCGGAGGTGGTTCTCGGATCCCCGAGTTGGTTCCTGGAATGTAACAACGATAGTCATCGACAATGGCCGATGAGTGGAGTCATTGAAAATATCGGAAGAAATGGAAAGTTGGGGAGAGTTGGTAAAATATATCAACTCAACTTCACCAACATTTAAAGTTGGGTCAAACATTGAGTTGATATATTATATCAACTCAACTTAACTCATGTTAGTGAGCCTAACACCCCCTAATAGATCGATTAGTTATTTTTAAAAATTGATTATATCAGTCAATGACTTATTAAACTATCGCCTATTAAATTAATAGTTAAGAGATATTTGGGACACTTAAGTTGAATTATTAAATTCAAAGTTGTTTAATCTAGAGTTAATTTAGTTAGTGGAGTAAAATAATATGTGTTTGAGATCCAAAGTTGTTTGGTTTGGATTTAAAAAGTTTTGTGTTAAAGTGTAGAATTATTTAGCTTGAAATTCTGAAATATGTATGCTGATTTTTCTTTTTTCTTTCTTTCTTTTTTTTTTTTGTAGCTACTTTTTCTATGTACCATACAATTATAACTATATTTCAATATTTATAACAATAACAAATTTGATATGGGATTGAATATGAATGTAACTATTTTTATTAATTTAAAATCAACTCTATGTGCTTGAATTTGAATTATATAATATATATAATATATATATATATATATATATATTATATATATATATATATTATATATATATGAGATAAAATTTTGAAATGTCTAAATTTAATAGAAGGTATGTGGAATAAAATTTTATTTTAGATTTGGAATAAAATTTTGGGACAGTGGTACGTGGAATTTGAGTTGGGATAAAAATTTAATTATCCCAAATTCAATTTGTTATTCCAAATTTATCCAATAACTTATCTATTGTGAACAATCTTTTAATCAAAATTACTAATTTGATAAAAATTTTAATGGGCAAGTTTGTTTACAATTTTTTTTATTTATTTAAACAAAGTTATTTTTTATTCATTATTTTTCTAGAGGTGGAGTTATTGAAAAGATATTGTAGAGAGAAAAATATAAGAATTTGTTTTTTTAGAGAATCCGTATACGGTCTCTTTTTAGATTCGTTAAGTTTATTATCATGTGTTTGCAAATCATCATTATTTTGTTTTTAAAAACTATATTTAGATTATATGATAGTACAAATTCTGAAAACAACATTTTTATATTTTTTGTATCCAGATTTTGAAATTTAATTTTTTAAAATGTAGATTTATATTGAATAAAGTTTAAAACATTTAGAAATACAATATATCATGTTATAAACTCAATTCATTTTATAAAAAAAATATAAAAAATATAATATGTATTATAAATATATTATAAATTATATAATATTACAAAATAATAGCTAATATAAATTTCTTAACATAAATCATATTCATAAATAAATTAATAATTTCTTGGTCGTGAATATCTGAATAGGACGAACCACCCCGTGGTTTGCTTATTGTCAACTAATATTTAGTAGGTAACTACAGTTAGTTTTATGATTTATAAATTTAGAGTATCAAACACATTTTAAACAATTGTTTAAATAAGAATCTAATTTTTTAATCTGTTACGAAATCTAAAAACATGAATTATAACTTTATTTTTACTAAATCTCTTGTCTTCAAATT
This sequence comes from Benincasa hispida, assembly GCF_009727055.1. NCBI lineage: Eukaryota > Viridiplantae > Streptophyta > Magnoliopsida > Cucurbitales > Cucurbitaceae > Benincasa > Benincasa hispida. The sequence continues at coordinate 88,491,066 of NC_052349.1, read as the reverse complement.
CCCTATCAGACAGATCCTAAAGTTTCTCACAACAATACTATTGAACTTAGTGTGATAAGTTATATAATAATGTGTTGTATGGCATGTGAGCTAAACAACCGGTTGATATTTGTCCAACATCTCCTAAAATAGTAATTTTTCAAGTGATTTTTGGCTAAATATTAACGAAAATGTTTTTTAATATAGCTATGCTATAAAATTTAAAAATTTTCAATTTTAGGGAAAAATATTCTTTCCAACCTTATTTTTAACCTGTCTCAATAATTCGTTTTCTACATCTAAGCTTTTTCTCTCTCCCTTTTACCTTCTTTTTTCCTCCTCTAAACTAATAATTTATCTCCCAAATGTAATTTTTTTTTGGGTAATAATCTAGTGATTCTAAAACCATTATAAAGCAAATATTAGGTCCGTTTGATAACCTTTTTATTTTTGAAAAATAAAGTTATGGACACTACTTCCATTCCAAATTTTTTCATTATCTACTTTTCACCAATGGTTTAAAAAATTAAGCCAAATTTTGAAAACTAAAAAAATTAGCTTTCAAAAAGTTGTATTTGTTTTTGGAATGTGGCTAAGAATTCAACTATTGTACTTAATAAAGATAACAAATTATTATAAGAAATATGGATGAAATAAGCTTAATTTTCAAAAACAAAAAATAAAATGATTATCAAATGAGATCTTAGTTATTCGAAAAACATTTTAATCATATCGAATCGTTTTTAAATTTGTAGGACCAAAACCCGACTTTACAATCAATTCATCAACCAAATCCTATAATTGCACGCAAATACGTCATGAATCATGCATTAGAGTTGGACCAAAATTTAGAGGATAATCGTAATTTCAATGAAATTACGTAAACTAATGGGTTTTTAAACTTTAAAAAAAGTGTGAACCAATCTAAAAACTACATTGCCCAAAGTGAAAGACCGCACGAAGTTTGGAAAATTAGAGATAAGGATTTTCATGCAAATGTGAACACCGAAAAGAAGTGGATTCATCCTTCACGCAAGTGCTGTCTTTACTTTTTCTCCTTTTTTTTTCTTTTCCCCTTTTAGTTGGCCATTAAAAAAAAGCGATAAATTAGGTCCATGATCATGTTTGTCGATGCTTTCATTTCTTTTACACCAACATATTAGACAACGAACCTTCACATATTTCTACAATGATATAATATTGTCCAGTTTGAGCATAATCCTCATGGCTTCTTTTAATTTTAGTCCAAAAGGCCTCATACCAATGGAGATAATTGTTCTTACTTATATATCCATGATCACTTCCTTCCCTAACCAATGTGAGATTTTGTTCACACTCTTAATGTATGTTAGGCAGAAGAATCAAAACTCTGACATCAAGATTAATAGTACAAGCTTATGTCTGTTGAACTATGATCGTGTTGGTGTTGTCGATGTTTTTTTTTTTTTTTTTAATCACAAAGTAATTGGAAGAGAAATATATAGTGCGAGTATAAGACTTGAAACAATATGTATTGGACATACAAGTGGATCATGTTTCAAGTAATAACTTAAAGGGTCTATAATATATGGATTAAGATTGGGTGCCTTATCTTGATAATACTATGGATACGACTCACTTTGTTGTTACAAATGTTGTACGTGTTACAAACGATTTGATCCAAATCGTTCATGTAAAGACATACGAGTGGGGATATCCTATACAATGAATTTGTAAAAGACTGGTTCGTGATATATTTAATCTTTCCTTATAACACTGTTGACAGAAGAGATTATTATTTCATAAGATAATTATGTAACTCGATCTCAATCTTGAGTGAGTTATGAACTCCTGTCTATGAGGGCAGTCCTTTGATTTATATGGGTGAGAGTGGCTCAAGTCGTTGACTTAATAAGTCTACCATTTTAGGGAGTTTTCAGAGTAGGGAGCTGGGAACATAACCATACAAGATGAAATTCACTCCTTCTCACCTTTAGGGTAAGTAGAGGAGTAGTTCTCTTAAGTGCTGATTACGAGTCTTGAACAAAGAGTACTCGCTCTCTCATTGACTCGATAGGGACTTGGTTTATGGTCAAATTGTTCATCAGAGGGACCAGTAGTACTTAAGAAGTAAGAGGTAATTATAGTAATAGAACGGTAATTTAACCCTACTATAATTATGAACTGCTCATGAAGAATAGACTTATTGTGATGGTTAAATCCATGACACATAAATATTCTACTGCGAGAGTGTAGCTGGGTCTTTAGTGGAGTGACCCACAATTAATGATTGTTCATTAATATAATTAAAGAGTTTAATTAGTTAATGTTGAATCATTCGAGCTTCTAATTTGTAGGTCTATTAGATCCATTGCTAACTCACAATGGGTAAACAAGGACCAATAATTTTGGAAGAATTTGAAATGTTCGAATTATTAAAGGGAATAATATTAATAGTATATGATACAATTAATATAATGAATATAGGTACATTATAATATAAAGTTAATTTTGAGTAAGATTTAAAAAATAAATTTTATAATAAAAGGATATTTAATATAGAAAATTTTTTACATATAGAAAAAATATCAAATTATTTATAGAAATAGCAAAAAAAAAAAAAAATGATAAACTTCTATTAACGTCTATCATATAGTATCAATGATAGACTTCTATAAGTTTCAATCACTGATAGACAATGATAGACTTCTATCAGCCTCTATTAACCTCTATCAAAGAAGACTAAATTTTACTTGCACTACAAAAACTTTAGGCTTTAATGTCAGTTGGAAAAAACTAAAGCGAATGTACAATGTCAGTTTCTTAAAAAATAAAAAAGTGGATCTTTAATGTCGATTAAATCGACATTAAAGATGGGGCTACAATGTCAGTTTAAAATCGACATTGTAGCTCTAATTTTCACTTTTTGTTTCCCTAATTCAGTTTTTTGCTACCCTCTCAAATTTTAGGGTTTGGTTATATATAAGAAAATGAAAAGAAAGAGAACTTCAACTCTTGCTGTACGACTCCCTTCTCCCTCACGATTTCTCTCGCCTATGACCCTCGCCATTTTCATCTCCCTCAGCTACACAAGCGCCGTCGGCCACATCTGCGTTGCCACCTTCATCGATCATCTGCAGGTCTTTGTCCGTCACTGCCATCGATTGCAGTAGATTTTAGTGGGTGTTTTCCTCTCTCCTTCATGAATTCCCTCACCCACGCCTGTGTTCATATGGAACTTCTTCGCTTACCTTCGCCGCACTTACGCCTCCTATCCGCACCTTCGAATGTTGTGGTTTATCAATCATCGCCTACCTTGAACGATAGGTTTTTATTTTTTCTCTCCTTCTCTCAGCTTTTTTTTTTCTCTCTATCTTTTAAATCTCCCCTACTACTGCACAGATCTGTGGATCTGTGGTTGCACTATTCTTTGAGTTGCCACTGATTCTATTGTGGATGATAGTTTAGTGAGTTTCTCTTTGATTTTTTTGTTTGCTCTTGAATACCTACTAAGATTTTGGCCTAATCTTGAACTACCTATAATGTATGGATTATAGATTTGAGGTTTGGAAGAATTTTGAGTTTAGAAGTAGACTGTTATGTAGTATTAAAACATTGTTTCAAGTGTTTTGACAAGTTCTTAATATTTTATAATTTTTTTGGATTCTATATTAAGGCTGAAAATTGGGTCATGACCCCTAAATATTGTATTTGGATACACTTGATTGGAGTTGTGTCCTTTCACTGGAAGAAAACACCAGGTACCATCCAACCACATGGCTCCAATTACTGCAAGTATTGATCTCTTTTTCTATAGATTTTTGGCTACATATATCTTGCCTTGTATGTGTTTAATGTAGCTTTGTGTGCACTGGTATTATAAACGCCTATAGTTGAAGACCATAGAAATTGGAAACCATTTCATTCTAATTCCCACAAGAATCAAGGAAAGAAACAATTCCTCCCTTTTAGTATTGACTTTGAAAGTGGAAGTATTGCAAAAAATAACCCTCAACTACACCTTCATTGTAAGCAACTAACTTTACAGATGTTTGTTTTACATTGTTTAATGAATCTAAAAAAAGCCTTGTACAATTGCAGCTCCTCTATTAGAAAAAAAAAAGTTTTCTTTCGATTTATTTATTTAGTGCAAATGAACTATTTGATTGTAGTTTTTTATAATGTTTTGTTCCATATTAGTTTTTAGATGGTGCTAAGCTCAAAGCTCTAGTCACTTATGTAAAGTTAAAGAATCTTTTGTTGTTCCCTTTCTTGTTTTTCACCATTTTTGCTTATATTACTTGTTCATTTGCAGGTATTGTGATTGTTTCGCCTCTGGGATGTATTGTCCTGAGTCTTGTTCTTGTCAAATGTGCTTTAGCAACCCTAAGGATGTAAATATTGGCTTCTAGACCTTTCTATAATAATAGTTTTTGTATCTATTTTTCCTTCATGTCCAAGAAGGCACTCCATATTTCATCTATTGTTCTTGTAGGTTCTTGAATATATGTATTGGGAGAATTTTATAGGGAAATGAGAATAATCAAAATGCTCGACATTGTAAGCCTCTATTTTGTTTATTTGTTTGTTTGTTGAGAGGGAGAATGCTTTGGCATATAAGAATTTAAGAGAATTGTGCTTGTTTCAAGAAAATTCCAGCTTCCTTAGTTATACTCCTACGAGTTTAGATTTAGTTCATATTGATTGAAGTTGCCTCACATTTGTGTTCTCTCAATCTCTTCCTCTACTATAACATGATGTATATTGAAACTCTCCTTGTAGGTTGGTCTTGGAATTCAAAAGAAGGTAGTTTGGTTATCCATTATATCATCTTCCTCACCTCCATGATCTATTGATTTCAAAAGAAGGTAATTTGGCTATCCATTATGCTGTTAGCAAAATAGTTTATATTCATTCTATTGGATATTTAGTGTTGATAGGACCATTTGCTTTTCTACTTAAATGTCTCTTCATTAAAAGTATGTGCTTGTGATATGACATGTTTTTGGATGTTTTACCTGTTAGTTGATTCTACTGTAGGAAAATAGTACTTGTTTGTAGTATCAATTGGGTCTAGAGGGTGTTGGACTAGCGTAGTTGGCTAGAGAAGAGTTCTTAAAGGTGCTTTTCTGCTTGAATGTCTCTTTGTTCTTGTTTTCTAACCCTAGGAAGGCTCCAAATTTTGCATTGGACATGTTCTGTGACCTCTTATTCAATCTTTAATCTTTTTTTTTTTTTTTTCAATTGTCTTACTCAATTCTTCTTATACTGTCTTTAAAATCATTCGTGAGAGAAAAAGCCATGAGAAAAGGTATTATATGGATAATGTGTTGAACTTAACTGAGATCTTACCGTTTAAGATTTCTCCACTGGGATTTGAACAAACATGCAAAAATGTATTATAGGCATTACGTACTTGGCAATAGCGATATTCTATTGAAATTTTTTAATTTCATGTGAATGTGATTATGATTTTTTTTTTTTAACTCTTTTCTGCAGCAAAGCTTCCAGCGTTTTACTTGCAACTTGGAAGGGTTGCTACATATGTGTTGGACTTAACTGGGATCTTCTATTATCAAATAGCTTCCAATTTAAGCTCAAATTAGTTGTTAAGTTGGACCTACTTTAAGTAAGTTTTACAGATAGTTGTTTATTAGTGGTGCATAAAACTTGTTCCCTCATACATGCCTATTTGAATGTAAGAATGGTACTAGGTTGTTACCCCAATTTCAAAACTCAATTTAGGAGTTATCAACTAAAATTTCAAAATAATTATGGTTTGAATTAAGTTCTTTAACTTTCATAAGTGAATCACTCTAAATTCTTAGACTTTCTTTTTAGCATTATTGATTCATTGTTCGCATATGTTAAATTGAGATAAGAATTAAACTATTTCAGAGTAAGGTTCTTTTGGAAACTAGTTGAATTAGAATTTTTGAGCAAACTCATTTGAACAATAATGAAGTGATTTTGAGTGAAGTTTTTCATGTTATTAGGTTCAAGTTTGACGTGTAAGGCTAAATTTTGATTCTTGGGGATTTGAAATGAAGATAGGAAGATTGCATTGGATATATTTTAAGAAGGTCGACAAGTGGAGAAGGTGCACCCAACACAAAAAGGACTTCATAATAACATTAATAACAAGTACAAGGTAATATTTATAAGATGCTTATTTTAAAAGTCTATTTGTTCTAAACTTTGGATTAGATTCAGTGTTGGAATGATATGACTATCTTGCAGTTATGGTAGTCATAGCTTAGTTGTTTATAAATTCCATTGAGTGGTTTATGGTAGTGGAACTTCTTAGGCATCCTTTGGTAGTTTATATTTATGCATTATTCGTCTAAATGAATCTGGTTGCACTATGGTAGTTTGTGGGTTATTCATGCATTGTGAGTTAGGTTAATTCTTCATTATCATCGTCGAATATTTTGTTGTCTCTTGTTTAACCATTTATTGTGCTTCTTCGTCAATTTGAATCTAATTTGTCCTTGGAATCTTGTTTGGATAATCTAGGATTGATCCTCAATAGCATCTTTAGTTGGAGATGTTTTTTGTGGTTTCATTTGATTGAAGTCTTATATCTGTTTGGAGTGCTTTTTACTTTTTAGTTATATGGATAATATAAAACTTTTTAATTGGAGATGTTAATTTCCTCCTTTCCTCTTTCATATGCTTCTGCTTATGTTTTGGCATATTTTGGATTTTTATTATGTGATTCGAGCTTCTGTGTGGTTGTTTATAACAGAACATGATATTTTGGCCTTCTTTGCAAATTTCCATAAATACTCGAAATCATAAATTTCCATGTTGTCTTTCCATAGCTCCCTAGCTTGAATTTCATAAATTCTTTATGTGAGGTAATTGAATTCTTATTATATGTTGTTTGCCTATTTTTCTTTGCTTGCAAGAAGTCATGCTTTCGATTTGGATCAACTCTGTGGTGGATGGTGGAGAGAACATAACGAATGAACAATTGAAAGACTATTTGGAAAACAAAACACTATATAATGGTAGCAAGTGCGTGTGCACTTTTTTTGGGGGGAGGGTATTTACAAGTTTTAGTTTGTATTTTATAGTTTAAAAGTAAGTTCTCACTCTTTTTTGATACACCAATAAAAGTTGTTTGGATCTAACAAAATTTTAATTTTGCTATGTAATTCTTATGAGTTTTGGTAATTTGTTGATTACCTTGGTTTTAGAGTTAAATTATCATCCAATTCCTCTTTTGTGACTTATTATTATGGATTTGTGAAAGCAATTAAGAATTTATTTTGTGCATGGACAGGTTGATTACCTTGGTTTTAGGGACATGTCGTTTTTAACTTTTTGACCGACATTAAAAATGGATTGGACAATAATTATATTGAATACATGGACAAAATTTGAAAAAAACGGACATGGTGTTTACAAAAAATGGATAATAATTGAAAAAGATGGACATAATCATGGGCTTTAATGTTGGTTTAAAACCGACATTAAAGTCCAGAATTCTTGTAGTGTTGTTTTTTTTTAAAAATAATTTCCTTTATTTTTTAAATTTGAAAATCCCTCTTTAATATATTTGAATATGATTCAAATATTGAAATAATATGAATTAGATTCATATTAAAGCGTTAACAAATTAACGTGAATGAGATTCATATTAAAAACTAGATTATGAGAGGAATATATTTATATTTGAATAAGATTCAAATATTTAAATTAAATATTAGATATTTAATTTTCTAAATTAATCAATTAATTATTTTAATTAAATCAAAATCTTTTTAATTTAATTAAAGAAAATTAGTGGGCGGTTATTTCGAGTAATTAGAGAGGTTTTTCTCTATAAATGGAAAGTTATTGTAGAGAAGTTTGTTTGTTTTTTTTTTTCAAAAAAATTAAGAACTGTCTCTCTCTAACTTCCAATTTAGTTCTCTCAATATTTTACAGCGAAAAGAGTTTTCTTTGGAAAGATCTCCACATGAAATGTTGTACACGTTACAAACGATTTGATCTATAATATATGGATTAAGATTAGGTGCCTTATCTTGATAATACTATGGATACGACTCATTTTGTTGTTACAAATGTTGTACGTGTTACAAACGATTTGATCCAAATCGTTCATGTAAAGACATGCGAGTGGGGATACCCTATACAATGAATTTGTAAAAGACTGGTTCATGATATATTTAATTTTTCCTTGTAACACTGTTGACTAAAGAGATTATTATTTCATAAGATAATTATGTAACTCGATCTCAATCTTCATTCTTCAGTGAGTTATGAACTTCTATCTATGAGGGCAGTCTTTTGATTTGTATGGGTGAGAGTGGCTCAAGTCGCCGACTTAATAAGCCTACCATTTTTGGGACTTGTGGGAGTTGGGAACATAACCATATAAGATGAAATTCACTCTTTCTCATCTTTAGGGAAAGTAGAGGAGTAGTTCTCTTAACTGCTGATTACGAGTCTTGAACAAAGAGTACCCCTCTCTCATTGGTCCGAGAGGGACTTGGTTTATGGTAGAACTATAAACAAATTATTCATAAGAGAAGTACTTAAGAAGTAAGAGGTAATTATCGTAATAAAACGGTAATTTAACCCTGCTATAATTATGAACTGCTCATGAAGAATAGACTTATTGCAATGGTTAAATCCATGGACACATAAATATTCTACCGTGCGAAGAGTGCAGCTGTGGGTCTTTAGTAGAGTGACCAACAATTAATGATTGTTCATTAATATAATTAAAGAGTTTAATTAGTTAATGTTGAATCATTCGAGCTTCTAATTTGTAGGTCTATTAGATCCACTGCTAATTCACAACGGGTAAACAAGGACCAATAGATTTGGAAAAATTTGAAATGTTGAAATTATTAAAAGTATATGATATAATTAATATAATGTATATAGGTACATTATAATATAAAGTTAATTTTGAGTAAGATTCAAAAATTAAATTTTATAATAAAAGGATATTTAATATAGAAAAATTTTTACAGATAGAAAAAATGTCAACTTATTTATAGAAATAACAAAAAAAAAAAATGATAGACTTCTATTAGCGTCTATTATATAGTATCAATGATAGATTTCTATAAGTTTCTATCACTGATAGACAATGATAGACTTCTATCAGCTTCTATCAGTCTCTATCAAAGAAAACTAAATTTTACTTTTTTTTTTTAAAAAAATAATTTTCTTTATTTTTTTATTTGAAAATCCCTCTTTAATATATTTGAATATGATCAAATATTGAAATAATATGAATTAGGTTCATATTAAAGCGATAACAAATTAACGTGAATGAGATTCATATTAAAAATTATAGATTATGAGAGAAATATATTTATAATTAATAAGATTCAAATATTTAAATTAAATATTAGATATTTAATTTTCTAAATTAATGAATTAATTAATTATAATTAAATCAAAATTATTTTAATTTAATTAAAGAAAATTAGTGAGTGGTTATTTCGAGTAATTAGATAGGTTTTTCTCTACAAATGGAAAGTTATTGTAGAGAAGTTTGTTTGTTTTTTTTCTTTAAAAAGAAAAAATTAAAATCTGTCTCTCTCTAACTCCCAATTTAGCTCTCTCAATATTTTAGAGCGAAAAGAGTTTTCTTTGGAAAGATCTCCACGTGAACACAAATTCCTTTTGTTCTTTCAAAAATCTGGTTCCCACAAGTCGGTCATTGCCAAGAGAATAGCCGAAAAGCTCCGATGGTAGCGTCACAATACTGTTCGTGGAAGGTTGGTTTGTTGAGAATTTGTCAAGACTTGGAGAAGTTTGTAGAATGGATATTCAAAGGTATGTTTCTTCTTCCCTTTATTTTCATGCTTAACTTACTATATATTGATGTATGTTTCTTCTTTTTTATGTTGTAATTTTAAAACAAAATCAAAACAAAGCGATCACTCGCTTATACTGTGGGATTATATCCCTTCAATATTTGATAAGTAGAGATTGTCGAGAAGTTTTGCCTTGACACTTTATCCTTGTCAAGAACACCCATATTCTTAATATTTTTCGCATATGAAGTAAAATATATATTGACATTTTTAACATATCGAGTAAAAAATATCTTGACATTTTTCCTGTGTCAAGAACGCCAATATTCTTGACATTTAAAATATGTCATATATCAATGTTCTTGACGTTTTTACCTTGTCAAGAATCTCCATATTCTTCACACTGGATGTCCTGACGTTTTTTAAAACCATCAAGAACAGTGACACTTGATATTACAAAAAGGTAAAAAAAACATTGTTTTTCTTGTAGCGTTTTAGGCTAAACCGCAAATACATGACACCGACCAATAATATTTATACGAAATTTAGAAAGCTGAAGCATGTATCAAATAACTTCGACAGTCAAATTGTCTCTGTGGATGGCTTTGTTAAACTCAAATGCCATTGCCTTTGACGACTTTCTTGGTTTCAAAATTTTGTTTATTGTTCTTTCCAACTTAACCTCAACACATGCATGAGTTTAAAACCAAATGCACCGTTTACATTTGGTTCAACTACTTCTTTTCAATTTTCGTTTATTTTTTACCCATTTGAGATTGAATCAATTTCAATTCAACACTTCGAGTGTGATTGGAATATATTTTAAAGTATTTAATTTAAAAAATAAATCATTTTAGAAAAAATTCATTCAAAATAACTTTTTAAGTATATTTTAATATTTTTTAATAAAAAAATATTTAAATAAAAATGAGTATCGACCTTCCAACCAAACCAAATTGCTTGCCCACCTAGTATATACTATTTTTATTTTATTTATTTATTAAGTTGGAGACCTTCGAAAGGCATAGGAAGTTGGTAGTATTGTCCATATCATTATCATAGAAATGTAATAATGAAAAAAAAAAGAAGAGAGAAAGTAACTTTCTTCTATTATAGTTACTGATATATCAATCGAATTGATTTGACGTATAGTTTTTGAAACCCAAACATATACGTCTCTTTTATTAATTTAATGTGAACTTATGCATTTTTTTTACATGATGATTATCCAATGATTATTTGTATACGACCTCAAATAAATGAATCTTATCGTTTAATTTTTTTTATATATATCAAAATTCCACTTGCGCAAGTTTAATTCGAAAACTTTTAATTAATTTAAAGTACTCATACTTTTTAATGTTGTTAGAGAAAAGAACAATGAAAATATTACACATAAACAAAAGTATCGTTATCAACTCATGAAAATGTTATTATTTCTAGTTGTATGAAATTAAAGTGTGGATGGTGAATTAATACGTTGCAACATAATTTTACTTGCTTGATGTTGGAGAAAAATATTTGTGTACTAGTTTAAGTCTTTAATATATCATATCACTGCAATAATTTTTACTTATTCTGATATTTTTTTCCGATGCATCAATTTTTGTTGGCATATACGTATTTATCCTGACGAAAATTTAATACGTCGGCCAAAATATAGCAACGTAGACATTCTTTTAAAAAATTTATACCGACAAAAATTTGAACTTATTCCGACGAAATATGCGTTAGCAAAAGACATAAAAAAACCCACACTTTTGTAACACCCCACACATTTTTTTAGTAATAATGTAATAACTTTATTATTTGGAATTTCAGTAATTGTTATTAGTTAGAGGACATTTTTGGAATTTTGGACTTCAAGTACAAGTGCAAGAATTTAATTGTTGGCGTGAAATTATTCAATTTGAACTTCAAATTGAAAATTAGTAGCAGGAATTAATTTTCTTTTGAAACGAAAGGAATTTAATAGTATAAAACGGAAAGGAATTAAATATAAATTAATTTACTTCTTTTTGTTTTATTTTATTATTTTTATTATTTTTTTATAAAAAGTCAAACCCCACCCCCATTTTCTTCCTCACGTTCGTGAGCCTGTTCGACACCGCCCAAAACCGCGCATCAGTTTCTTTTTCATGACCTCCGTCCACCACTGCTCAAGCATCGTTCGCTTTTGCCGTCACTGGATCTATCGATTTGGGTAATTTTCTACCGTTTGGGTTTGTTTTCGGTTGATTCTTGAATACTCATTTACTTTTGGCATCAATTGGTTGATGCCCATTGTGTTTCAACTTTGGATTCAAGTTTGTGAAGGTATTGAGGTATTGGAGTTTGTTTTAGCGAGTTTTTGGTAAGTTTATGCTTTGATTACCCTCTTGTGGATTAATTTTGGTTTGTGAGAAATTTTGGTAAATCATTTGGAAGTGATTTTTTGACGAAGCTACATATGGATAATTTAATTTGAGACATTGTAGTGAAGTAGTATTTGATTCAAGCTTTAATCATGTAAGCCTGATTTCAAATTATGATTATGGGATTGATTCAAGAACTTCATTCAAGATGAAGAATAGTTTGGTTTGCTAATTATTTGGGCTTAAAATTGGAGGTTTGGAAGATGAATTCAAATTGGACCACACCTTAAGTAAGGTTATCTGAAATATTTTGTAATATTGGTGTTTGGAATTTGGCCCTAACTATTAATTTTAAAGTTTGGTTTATGTTTAGGCTTGATTAAGGATTCAAGAATTTCACAAAGATTCAATTGTTTTTTGGTTCGACCTAATATCAAGGTAAGTAATATTACTAACTGCCCACGGGCTAGGCATTAGATGTATGCTAGCATGTTAAATGAAGGTTATGGCAGATGCATGAAAGATTGATAGTATGACATGATATAAGTATGTTCTGTTACGATATCTGAATTATTTATTTATGCACATAGACACTTGAATGCTAGTATGAGATGGTATGTGCTTCCATGTTGTATTTGATGTGATGAGTTGAGGTATACATGTATGTTGTAGAACCATGATGTTGAGGTATATGTGTATGTTGTAGAGCCATGATGTTGAGGTTATATGTATGTCATAGATTCGTACAGTGATGATTATGATGTCGAGATGTGCAAATGTCCTTACTGATTAGTTAGATGCCCATTAGATTTTGTGTTTCCTTCGGGATTCACCAGTTTGTATTTCCTTCGGGATTCACCAGAGGTAGTGGGCATACTTAACTACAGTGGAATAGAACTCAGTCTCTTTCTTGTTTCATGTGCATATGTGTCCCATGAGGATTAGAGCAGTTTATAAGTTTCACCAGAGGTGGGTATCTAGAGGACATAGATGCCCAGTCTGACCCCAGTATTGGGGTTACTTACTCATTCTTTCTCATGTTGTTGTTTTAGGTAAGGGTAGAGATGCATTGGCGATGGACAAGTGGAATTCGTGATCGAGCCACTTGGACTAGTTTTTACGCTTCCGCATCATGAAATTTAGAGTTCTTTTCATGTTTCTCTTAACTTTTAGTTTTGATGTTTAAAACTTACTTTAAGAATCGTTTTTCAGGCTCATTTACTATCCTTTATGATTTATGGGTACCCTACTATTGTTTTAGTATTTGAATTTAATGAAAGTCTTTTGAGCTTATCTTATTTAATCAACATTTATTTCGCCATAACCGAGGGTCATTTTGAGTTCCATGCATGCATGTATTTAGTAATGGCCTAACTTAAGTCCTAGGGGGTCGGATCGTTACACCTTTTCCTCTACTTTTTTTTTCCCCTTTTTCCAAACCAACTTTTCCTTCCCCACTCTTCTCCCCCCCTCCCTCTTTCTACCGACCCCACTCCCCATCCTGTCTCTTCCTCCCCTCTCCCCCGATCAAAATAAATAAAAGATTCAACCGTCTCGTGAGGACTAAAAGATTCAACAGTTCTTGACTTATTTGTAGGGATTCGTTAGTTGTGGATGAATATGTTGTAATTATTTTTTAGATTATTTAAAAGCCTAATTGTGAACTTTAAAAAAACTTTGTTCTTAGATTTATTTGTTAGGATTCAAGAGTTGAGTTATATGTTTTTAGGACTATCAAACGATAGGTTTAGCCTTGAAAAAATTTAGGTAGATTTAGGTGGGAGAGATTCACTTCGACGCTTTCTACGCATTTGTTACTACTTTGCGGTTTAAATGGCATTTAGATGGAACTAAGACACATTCGTAGTTGGGGAAGGGAGGGGGATGTATATGTTGTAATTTGTTTTAGACGATCTTAAAGCCTAATTGTGAACTTTAAAGTAACGAGTTCTTGGTTTATTTGTAGGGATCCGATACTTTTGGAGATTTAAAGGGTGTTTATCTATTTGTTTAAGTGGATTTACTACATGCTCGTAACGTGGGAGAGGATTCATGTCTTAATTACTATAACCATTTTAATCATTTTTCAAAGAGTAAAATGGTTGTTTGTGGTGTTCATGTTTTAATTATGAACATTGATGACATGTTTGTAGCTTGAGAGATGGATCATTCCTCATAACTATTTTAAATATTTTGTTTAATTCTTTGTGTGATTATTAAGATCTTTTTGTGCATTCTTCTTTGTTGATTTTAAGAAATATTTAATAATATTTTTTTTTCCTATTTCAGGTTGTTCGTATAAATTCTTAAAGATCATTTTTTTGGAGATTGCAGGAAGATTTTGTGAGATGATTACTTAGTTTGGTTTAGTATTTCACTTATTTTGGATTGGGTATTTTCGCTTAGGGAAAATTAAACTTTTTTTTTTTGTATAGGAGATCGGTAAAAAGTTAGAAAAGCTCAAATTAATTGTATACATAGATTTTGTTCATAGAATTTTATAGCTTGTGTATTGAATATTAGTCTTACTTTTAAATATATAGGCTTACTTTTGTTATATTTATCACCGAATTGACTTGTTTGAAGATAAATTTTTGTTTGTGCATAATTGGGTATTAATGAAATAAAGAATTGGTTATTTAATTGTTACAAAAAATATATAAAATTATAAACAACTTATGCTGACACAAATAAACGTTGGTAGAAATTTGTTTATTAAACTGATTTTTTTTTTTTTGTTTCGGACTATGCATTTCCCGACGCAAATTGTATATTGTTGGGAAAACACATATGCCGACACAAATAATTCGTTGCCAAAAATGATATTTATGCTGAGAAAAATAGTTTTCGTCGGGAGGAACTTCTCCCGACATGAATGATTATGCCGACGCAAAACAAATGCGTTGACATAATCTATTCTGAGTTTTTAATACTTTGTCCGACATTTTTTTACGTGGGAAAAATGTGAAATTTTTTGTAGTGTATCGACTATCAATATAAAATATTGTCGTATATCATATCTTTATTTTTTTTTTTTTTTAAAAAAAAGACTTGTCAGTTGAATTATATGGTAGGTTGGCAGAACCTAATATCGTTAAATAGATTCGACAGTTCGACCCAATCTCATTTGAAGTTCAATTTTAATTTGAAATCTAATTGAAGTCAGACTTGGAAAATGTATAGAGATATCTCCCATCTTTTTACCCACTCCCTATTGTTAAATAAGATTCTTTTCTTCATTACGAAGGGGCTTTACGGGGGAAATGACTGATTATTTTTGTAATTACACACATCAATGGAGAAATTATAATCTAACAAAAGCTTCAAATTTCCAATATTTTTAGGGAAAAAAAAATAATAAAGAACCAATTCATCGATGCTTTAATTTTTTTTATATATTTTTCCTAAACCAATCGAAACTACGTGTGATGTACATATGTTTCATTACATTGAAAATAAATATATTTGAAATAAAAATATTCTACTTAATACTATTTTTTCTTTATATTTAAAAAAATCATCTACTCAAAATAAAGTTGAATTAATATATTTTTCTATTTTTTTAATTTCAAATTGATTTTTTGATCTATTAGTCCAAATCTTTGGTAGTAAGAGAACAAACAAAAATATTTGTATTTGTAATAATAAAACTTTAAAATAAAAGTTCTATCACTTTTATTAAAAATAAAAACTCGTCTCTATTATATTTATTTCAAAATTATACATAGATGAATCATAGTATATTTACAATAAATTTGAGTAGAGAAAAAAAAATTACGAAAGCATGTAAAAATAATAAATTTTTATAAACCCACTCATTGGTGTGCATTTACAAAAATTAAAAGGTGAAAAGAACTACAAAAGCATAAAATAATCCATCATTCTATTTTTTTTGTCATTTTACCGATTTCTAAGTTGCTTAAACTTTTAACAAATTTCTTGAACCTCACATTTTCTTTTCTTAACAAATATATTTACAAAATATAAAACTATTGGAAATGATTTTCTTTTTAGATAAAATTGTATCAATTTTTTTTTTAATTTCTTTAACGTCAATTATTATTATTTTCAGATAAAATGAGATTTTCAACTATGATTTTTTTTTTAGATTACATGAGATTATAGATAAAATATAAACCTAGATGTTTATACAAAAACATTTTTAATGTGATTTTTCATAGTATATAGATAGATATTTTTTATTGCCTTTTTTAGATTTTAGAAGATTATATATATATAAACGTTATTTATGTGATTTTTTTGCTTTTAACGCCACTAGTCGAAACTAAGTGCGTTGCACATGTTTCATAAAGTTGAAAAGAAATGCATTTGTATAAGTTGAAAAGACTATTCAGTCTAAGTTAAATGATAAGAAATAAAATTAAAAAGATAACATATTTAAGTAAAAAAAAGTGATTTTTAAAAAATGTTTCCGGTAGATATTAGTTAGAAATAAAATATGATTTTTTTAATTAAAAATTCATTTATTTAATGTAAAATGGATATTAGTTAGAGGTAAATTGTGATTTTTTAAAAATATTTTTTCTTTAGAAAAGTATATATTAATTACAGGTAAAATGTGATTTTTTTAAAAAAATTCTCTTTATTTAAGGTGAAGTAGACATTAGATAGAGATAAAATGTAATTTTTTTTTTTTTTAAAATTTCCTTTATTTAAGATGTTAATTAGAGATAAAATGTAATTTTTAAAAAAAAATTGTTTATTTAACATGAAGTAGATATTAGTTAGAGATTAAATGTGTTTCTTTTTTCTATTTTCATTTTGAATTTGATTATCTTTTTAATTTCAAACTTTGATTTAGACTGAGAATTTTTAAACAAAAATTAGTGATAATTCTTTTTTTTAAAAAAAAAAAAAATTTATTGGATAATTTGATTACCTTCCAACTTTTAAACTTCAAATTAAACCAAAATATATATTTTTTAATTTCATGATGATAGTGTCATAGGCATAAGATTCTCAATCTTATCTCTACAGACCATTTAGATTATTACTTAAACATGACCTACCTATATATCAACCACATACATGTTTAAGTTACATAAAATAACCTTAAATTTTAGTTTATTGGATTTGGTTAATGCAAATTAAATGTCGAATAAAATAACTTTTTATTTTATTAAATAAATAATTCGTGTACATAAATTTACAAACTATGAAACTCACGAGATTTAGGCCCCCAACCCCTGTAGGATGCTCCTTTTCATCTCAATCTTGTCTATAGATATATGAGGTAAGTTCTAGTCTCTGGGTGCAAGAACTTATGTAACTTTTGTGAGACTTCTTTTGAATGATTTATGCATTTAGATTTATGTTTCCTTGAATATCTTGTATTATTTAGATGTATGTTCTTGAATGGATTGACGCCCCTCCCTTTGAACGTATATCCCAACTATAGATTTTTAGTTTCCGCGTCCTTTCTTATTTGTCTAGCTAAAGGTGCCTAAGTATCAAGGGGTATTATATGCATGATAAGGAATATAGGCTATCCATAGACCTTTAATTGTAAGCTTAATTAGATTCAAAGATAACTCGATTAATGAATTGGGCTATCCAATTGACTTAGTTTCACATAGAATCCAAGAGCTTATGCAAATGGTTTTAATTCTACATGGACACTATCAAACCCAATAAGATTAAATCATTTAGTTTAATTAGGGCTCAACTTTAATTAATAATTAGGGCATTTGCTTGGTTAAAATTGATGATTGGCTGCTTGTAGCATCGATGAATTGGTCGAGTAAAGTAAATCGTGATGCAACCATAAATCAATTGTATGTTTAATTAAGAGAAGTCAATGATAAAAAATTACATAAGAATGCCTCTTGCTCCTAAAACTAGAATTTCCTATCCTGAATTACATTTACCCACCTAGCTTTTAATTTCTTGCACAACCCCACTCCCCCCAATTTACCATTATAACTAGAGAATTAGCTTAATAAAACTCATATCGCACTTTCCTACGAATTGATCAGACTTACCGTTAATGCTACGCTTTAGTAGTAGTAGTAGAGTTAAATAAATATAAAGGTATTTAATTAGAGGTTTGTAGACGACAGTATAACTCTACTATCAAGCCCCAAATATGGAGTGGGCTATAGTAACCCACTTCATCTACTTGAAGTTTAGGCCCAAATACCCCCTTAAATGTCCAATTTTTAGTCAGAATAAATCTTAAAATTTAAGACAAATTTGAATCAACAAAATGAAATATTTTGATCTTACTAGTAGACTATTGATTGATGGGTGTGCCTGTAGTTGGGAACCGGTCACACCCTATCCTTCTTCCCTCCAATCAAGCCTATCCTCCTTTGAAATTTCCACACTTCCACACATACTTTTGTTTCATTGGGCCATAAAAACAAATTTTGACATATACTTTTTGAACATCTACTATGACTTGACTTTGGGACCATTTTTAGTTTTTCAGTAGTTTAGGGGAAAAGGGGGGAAAAAGGAGTACTGCCAATATTGAAAGTGTGATTAGCATAACTGAGTTTTCTTTAAAACAAACGAAAAAGGACAGGAGAAAATGCCTTCTTGATCTTCAAATTTTAAGCTTAGTTCTCATTATTTGGTCTCTCGGTTTTAACATATTATACTTTTAATCTTTATAAGTTTTGAGTTTGATTTCAATTTAGTCTCCATGTTTTAAAATATTACAATTTTACCCTTAAAATTTGAGTTTTGTTTCAACTTAGTCGTTAGGTTCTAAAGTTTAGCCAACGGTTGTTGTACTAGAAAAAAAACTTATTATTATTGTTGTGAAACTTAGGAGCATAACGAGAACACAGATATGAAAAAATATAATAAATAAATAAATAAATAATAAAATAAAATAAAATATTAAAAATATGAAAATTGGATTTAAATTTTGAAGTGGATTTTCTCACTAATGTGTGTTCATTCAAGATCCATAAAATGCGCCCACTATTTATAGGCAAAGTGGTAAGTAGGATGTGGTACCACTTGGATACTATGCATAGGTGGTTGAATGATACATGGGCAACATGTGTGGACACTAAACATGGGCATTTAAAACCTATTTATAATATTTATAATACTCTCCCTTAGATGCTCACACACACACATATATATATATATACCTCGTTAAAACCTAACTAGGAAAATCCCAATGGAAAAAAATCCTAGTGAAGGAAAATGAGTACATATTTCATATAATCTAATAATCCTAAAAGAATTCGCTCCCCTTCCTAGAAACATCACTTGAGATCTCTGAATCACCACATTCTAACGTTGTGGACCAATTTCTCCAATGTTGCGGTGGGTGATAACTTTGTAAATAAGTCTGTCGGGTCATTCTTCGAACAAATTTATTGGACCGTGATGTCACGATTTTCTTCAAGATCATGAATGTAGAAAAGTTTTGATGAAATATGCTTTGTTTTACTCCTTTAAAATATCCTCCTTTGATTTGGGATATGCATGTTGTGTTGTCTTCGTATAATATAGTTGGAAGATTTTTATTAGAAGACAAGCCACATGTTTCACGAATGTACTGAGTCATTGATCTTAACCATACACATTCTCGACTAGCCTCATAAATTGCAAGAATTTCAGCATGATTTGAGGATGTGGCCGTTATGGTCACTGATCGCCATGATATAGCAGTTCCTCCACAAGTAAATACATAGTCTGTTAGAGATCTAGCTTTGTGTGGATCAGATAAACCTCCAGAATATGCATAACCAACTAGATCAAAATTTGATTTATTTGAATAAAACAAATCCATACCAATCGTTCCTTGTAGATAACAAAGCACATGCTTAATTCTCGGGAATTTGATCTATGTGTTTCAGGTACCTTAAATCCTTATGGATTTCTCATATAAATATCATTATCAAGATATCCATATAAATATGTTGTGACTACATCCATAAGATGCATATCCAGACTTTCATACATCAGACCAATTAAATATATTAGTGTAATTGTATCCACCATCGAAAAATACGTCTCTTCATAATCAATACCAAATCTTTGTGAAAACCTTGTGCAGCTAGCCGCTTTATATCTTGTGAGTTCATTTCATTTTTTTTCCTCACAAATACTCATTTGTATCCCACATATTTATCATCTTCTGGTATTCGGACTATTGGTAAAAAAACCTGACATTTTAAAAGTGAGTTTAATTCTACCTCAATTACTTCTTTCCGCTGAAGTCGATCTTTTCTATATCAACATTCTTCAACAGATTTTGGTTAAAATCTTTATTTTATATACAATATCAAGAGCAATATTATATGTAAAAATGTTGTCAATAACTACATGAGTTCGATTCCATCTTTTTTTCTGTCATGACATAGTTTATTGAAATCTTATTATTATTTTTATATATTCCATCTTCCTCATTAGTCATGTCATGAATTTCTTCATGAATATTTACATCCTCAACCAAGTCTTCTTGATTATTAATTATTTTTGTTTTTCGAGAATTTTTATCTTTAGAACCCACTGGTTTACCATGCTTCTGGCGTATTCCAGACTCATTAGTGACAACTTGCTGTGTTGGGATATCAATTTTTTATGGGACATTTGCAGCCGGTATATGTAACTTAGTTACTTCCTTTGCATCTATAAATGCATCAGTAATTGATTTGCTATATTTTGCAAATGATTTTTTTTTTAACTTCAAGTTCACATTGATTTGTCCGAGGATTTAAATGAGACAATAACGATGCATTCCATGTAATTTCTTTTTGCAAATGCTTAATTCCTCCTCCTAATGTTAAAAATTTTGTCTCATTAAAATGATAATCAACAAATCGTATAGTAAATACATCACCTATTAGAGGTTCAAGATATTTGATAATTGATGGGCAATTATATCCTATACATATTCCTAACCTCCTTTGAGGACCCATCTTAGTACGTTGTGGTGGAGCAATTGGAATATATACTGCACATCAAAAAATTCTCAGATGGAAAATATTTGGCTCATGATCATAAGCTATTTGTAATGGCAAATACTTATGATAAGATACTCCCTAATGCGTACAAGTGACTCTGCATACAATATAGCATGTCCCCATATAAATGTAGGAAGCTTACTCTCAAAAGCAATGGTCTAGCAATAAACTGCAAACGTTTTATGAATGATTCTGCTAAAACTATTTTGTGTATGAACTTGAGCTATAGGATATTAAACAATTATCCCAATTGACATATAATAATTATCAAAAGCTTGGAATGTAAATTCATTAGCATTATCAAGACGAATGATTTTAATTATATAATCAGAAAATTGTGCTCTTAACTTAATTATTTGAGCAAGTAATCTTGCAAATGCAAGATTTTGACTTGATAATAAGCACACGTGTGACCATCTGCTGGATGCATCTATTAGTACCATAAAATATCTAAATGGTCCACATATATTACCATGAATTCGTACTAAAAATGCAGGTGATTCAGTCCCCACTTTGACGAGTGATGACCAATGATTAATTTTCCTTGAAAGCAAACATCACATGATAATTCATTAGCTTGAAGAATCTTCTGGCTCTTCAATGGATGTCTATTTGAATTCTCAATAATTCTTCTCATCATATAGACTCTGGATGACCTAATTTGTCATGTCAAATTATAAATATGTTTGGATTCATGAACTTCAGGTTCATTGTTGCATATGTTTCAGTTACTCATACATGAGTATAATATAATCCAGAAGATAAAGCACGCAACTCTTCCATATACGTTTTTCATATGAGACAGTAGATATGATATAAAGTTACTCCATATTATTCTTTCTATGAGTCCCGATATGATAACCATTGCAATGTATATCTTTAAAACTAAGTAGATTTGTCTTTGATTGACTGGAGAACAATGCACTATTAATTGTGAATTCTGTCCCTTTAGGCAAAATAATATTTGTTTTTCCAAAATCAATCAAGTTTGCAGAACCTGATATTGTATTTACTTTTGCTTTTAGCATTATCAATTTGGAAAAGTATTTTTTATTTGTAAGTATTGTGTGTGTAGTTCACTGTCTGCTAGACATAGATTTTCTTTGCACATTTTTTAATCACCCAACAAATGAAAATGATGCTTGTTTCTTCATTAAAAAAAATAATTACAATAAGAAAAAGAACATTTGGAATATACAAAAGTTAACATCTACTAAAAGGAAAAAAACATAGAGATGAATAAAAAAATAACATTAAGTCTAAATATTCTCAAAGTCAAAAGAAACATTTGATGTTCCATCAACTGTGCCAATCTTCTCTTCAGAAGATTCAAAGAAGTCCGCCACATCTAAATTTGTCATATAGAATGAGTCAAATATATCATTATCTTGATGCAACATTCGCTTCCACATTTTCCCATTTTTTCTTCAGGGAGGCCTGATAGAAATCAACTAAGTGTTTTGACGTACGATAGGTACGTTACCAATACCCAATCATTCCTCATCGGAAGCATTTATTTTTAACACTCTTTGAACTCTTATCTTATGGAGCTTTCTCTTTGTGTTCATCATTTTGTGTGGTTCTTTTGAAATTTGAATGATTAGAATGACCATCATGAAAATAATAATTATTTCTTCCTCTGGCACGGTCACGACCTCGACCACCATTATTAACATTCATAGAATTCACTTTAGGGAATGATGTTGTTCTAGTTGGTCGAGATTCGTGGTTCTTCATCAATAACTTGTTATTTGGTTCGACCATGAAAAGATATGAAGGATATTGTTTAAAATCTTTCTCTCGATATTCTACTGCAGGAGCATATTCGAGACAACAGCAATATCGAGACATGAAATGTAGAAAATGTCTTCTCTAACGTATCAACATTAGTAATTTTCTCTTCGCATAACAACAATTTTGAATTGATTTTAAATAATGCAGAATTGTAATCACTTGCTGATTTAAAATCTTGTTGTCCTAAATGCATCCACTCATAACGAGATTTAGGAATAATAATTGTTTTTTATGATCATACATTTCTTTCAAAATTTTCCACAAGATACGAATATCTTTTATTGTAAGATACCCCATTTTCAATCCCTCGTGGAGATGACGACGAAGGAAAACCATATCTTTTGCTTTGTTTTGACTAGATGTCGTATTTCCTTCTTTAATTGTTTCTCCCAAGATCATAGCAACCAGGTGGATTTTGGCATTAAACATCCATGACAAATAATTATTGCCATTAATGTTAAGGGCTACAAATTCTAATTTCGTAAAGATTGTCATGACAACACTATCACAAAACATTATATTTGTATTAGAAATTTAATATGTACTAAATATGAAAAATTTTATTTTATTAATTATAATAAAGAGAAAAAAACTGACATACCTTCAACGAGGGAAGCAACAAGAGCTCGTGCTGCTATCGTGTTGTGGAATTGGGAGTACAATGAGAACACGAATTGAGAAAATATAATATAATAATGAATAAATAAAATAAAAATAAAATAACTAAAATTATGAAAATTTGAGTGAAATTTTGAAGCGGATTTTCTCACCAATGTGTGTTCATTCAAGATTTACCAAATGCCACTATTTATAGGCAAAGTAACAAGTAGAATGTTACATTTGGACACTATGGATAGGTGATTTAATGATACATGGGCGACATGTGTGATAATGGAAAAATGATATTTTGCATTGGACACTAAGCATGGGCATTGACACCTATTTATATTATTTATAATAATTAAAAGGTCAAATTATTGATAAAAGCATATCAATCATTTTTTTTTGTTACTATTATAAAGTTGGAGAATCGAACATCTAATCTCAAAGTTGATAGTATAAATTTTGTATTAATTGAGTTATGCTCATATTTGGACATTGATTTTTTTTCAAACTACTTTTCTAATTTCTCCTTGAATTCAACTAAATTAGATGAGAAATTGGACTTTCACTCTTAAAAATTAATAAATATGGTTGCTATCCTTAATGAAATATCTTTGAATATATACCAAATGTTTTAAAATTAAGCAATGAATAGGATATCAAATACAATAATAGGGATATTTTCCTTACCTAGAGGTTGTCGATATTTCATACACAAATCCGATTATATTATATTATATGAACTAAAAAAGATTATGACATGAATTATAGCTTATTTATGATGGTTTATTTTATATTTTAGAAAGAAAAATAATTTATACACCTAAATTTTAGGGTTAATTAGAATTTCCATCTAATAATTTTATCCATTCAAAATGTAATTTGTCATAAGTGAATATTTTAAATCGATACAATTATTAGATTGAAGTTTCAATTGATACAATCTTCAATTTAAGAGTATAGTTGACTTTCTCCCATTATTTTATAAAAGAAATATACGTTTTACTAATAAATAAATTTTGCTTCCTGAAAATTAAGGAGGTTGAATGGAATTTTACTTGTCAAGATTTTCAATATATTTTTTAATTTTTATAAATATTAGTTATGATAAAATATAAAATTTCGTATAAGACAATTGTGTTGTACGAAATTCAGTAGATTTATGAATTTTTAGACATATTCACTTATAAATTATAATTATAAAACCTTGGTCAATAAAATTTATGGATCTCCCAGTAATTTCCATTTGAGATTTTTAATCATAATAAATTTACTATTATATACATTCTTCACTAATATTCATACAAGAAATACTAATAAATAAAACATGGAAGGAAATAAAAACTTTCCATAACAATGGTATTCGCTCTTTATAAACATTTGCAAATAAGGGAGAGAGCATTATATTTTGTTGTAGCTGCCGTCCGCCGCCTATCGATCGTCGTCTTACCGTCAGCCACCACTCACCGACAACTCGCCACCTACTCCCGCTGTCGCTTTGCTACTGTAAAAATAATTTTCATATACACTATATTTCATTGGTCAATTTTGATGTATACCTATGATTTTTTTTATTAGTTTTATTGATACCTATGATATATAGATCTAGGGTTCAAGTTTTGGAGGTCATTGGTGTGCTTAATTACCAACCAAATTAAGGTTGTTCCGACGTCTTTTTGGTAGGATTTTTTAGTGATGGGACGAGGAAAATTGAGCATGAAGCTAATTGGTAATGAAAAATCTCGAAAGACAACTTTTTATAAGCGGAAAGCAAGTTTGTTGCGAAAAGCTTATGAACTCTCTACACTATGCGATGTTCGTGTTTGTGTTTTTGTCTATGGCCCTAACCAAAACGACCAATCTCCTTTCCAAGTTCACACGTGGCCACCTTGTCGGGAAGACGTCAACAACTTGATTGCTTCTTACAAGACTAATTGTCTCCACAAACGTGCTCACAAAGCATGTGGTCTCCTTGACTTCTTCTCCGAGAGGAAGAAGAAGATTGAAACCGACATGTCCAAACTTCGCAAAGATGTTGCCAAAGCCAGGTAAATTATAATTAAGGACATGTTTGAGTTGACCATATTTAATTAATATTGTGGTTTAGTATTTTATTGTTAATTTAATTAGGTTCCCAAAGTGGGATGAACGTCTAGACCATCTATTAGAAGATCAACTACGAGTTTTAATGGTGGAATTGGATTCGAAGCTCGAGATGACGAAAAGAATGATCGAGATGGTGACAGAGAATCATATCGATGAGGGGACGCTAGAGGAGAGTAGCCAAACTCTAAATACAAACATGAAGCAGAAACAAGTAATGTCATTTGATCACGAGGAAAGCTATGGGATGTTTGGGAGGCCATCAATGCAACAAACACGAACCATAATGCCATTCCATCACCAATATC
Organism: Benincasa hispida; assembly: GCF_009727055.1. NCBI lineage: Eukaryota > Viridiplantae > Streptophyta > Magnoliopsida > Cucurbitales > Cucurbitaceae > Benincasa > Benincasa hispida. The sequence continues at coordinate 88,465,210 of NC_052349.1, read as the reverse complement.
ATCAACTTCAAACAGTGGCACAAAGTCTTCAAATAGATTGTGAGCTTAAGAATTTGCCTCAATTCCCATTTGGGGAAAACGAGTCATCAACCCAAATTCCCTTAAGTTATGAGAATAATAATTATCTCCAAAACCACCCTAATTTTTACCATGATTCAACAAATGGGATAGTTATGAACAATACACAAAGTTACTCAATGTGCCGCTATGGACTTCCTCTACCGACACAATCCGTTCTCCCAGTATCACACATGCAAATGCAATTCACAGATGATCAACTGATGATGGCTTGTGCTTCAAATCCTCAAATGGCTTTGCCTAATAATGCTTCTACTCAAGTTAATGACCAGTTTGATTACTTCAATTATGAGTATTTTATCAAGCCTAACAACTTCTAAGCCATTAATTAGTTCAAAGCTTTGAAGTAGAATTCATTTACATGATTATTTTTTGATCACTAATTTAGCTTTTAAATTGTTGATGTTAGTCTTATTTTATTGTTTTGGAGATCATTTCTCTTAATTGCTTTTCTTTTGGTTGGAAGTTTGGAGTCTCGGAGCATTTTTAAGGCTTATGTTGTAGTTAACTTCAGTAGGTGCAAATGAAGTAGAAATCATTAAATTCCTACTAATTATCTAATCAAATGATAACTTACATTTTTTCTTTTCTATCTATTTTATTACATTTGGTTCTGCAAATATACCACTACATGCCTATCGTACAATGCTATATCCATAATTTATATGTTTATTTCAAAACTACATGCCAATAAAATTTTCTAAACTGTTTTATATATTGTAGTATATTGGTTACAAAATTTCTATTATTACAAAATATAGTCAACTATGAAGTCTACCTGTAATAGTTATGGATAAACTTGTATCAATGTTAGACATTTAATTTAATTTTGAGTATCTAATTATAATCATCCAAACAAATTATTATGCACCAATTGTTATTACTTCATAAAATTCTTTAATAGTAGAAGTTTTTATTTTGGTAAAATTATTTTCTCTGTATGTGTTGTATGACAAAATAAAATAAAATAAAAAAATTCACGAGCAATCTATATTAAGAACAAAATTTGTGGGCCATGCTAATAACAATAAGGCCTTTTCAAATTTTCATATAACTTCTACGATTGTTTTTAAAGATGAAATCATATATGTATTGACATATTTATACTCTTTAATACATGAATTATATATCCTCATAGAAATGAACGTATCAATTCAATGTGTAGTTCATTCTTTCAAACAAAGCACATCCTGTCAATATTTAGCTATTGGATTTAAAAGACATTAAAATAAATATTTGCTAATAATATAGAGGTAAAAAAAGAAAAAAAAAAGAAAAGAAAAGTTTCTTCTTCATAACCCGTTTATATATATATATATATATAGTATACATTAGCCAATTTTAGAAAATAAAGATTTTTCATATAAATCTAGACCTTTAATTGAATTTTCTTTTTCAGTTTTTCAAATGTGGGCATTATTACAAAAACACATTTGTTTTGAAATATGTTGTGAAAAAATATATATTTTTATGGTATAAATACGATTTTAAAAAAATGCAATATAACAAGTCATTTTTTTTTAGAATAATAGAGATAGAATATTTGAACTACAAACGTTTTAGTCTTTAACATACCCGTATATATGTAGGTTGAACTATATTTGCTTTAACAATATAAAAGTTATTTAGATATGACTCTCATTCAATAGGACGTTGATTAGCGATTACATCTTAAATCATATCTCATTTTTCAATCTGATAATTGTTTAACTAATTTCTTTTTCATTCTAATGGATTATTTGTTTTACATGTTTTGTTATCGCTTTTCAGATAGATCTTTAATATTCCTAGTTGTTTTACATGATTTCACCTTTTAAAATTTATAAAAAATTTATCTGGATAACTTTAAAATCCATCTTACATGAATTTTTAATAGTTTCCAAAATGTAATTTTTTTTTGAGATGTGAATAGCAAAAAAAAACATATATAATTAGTTAATAAATTAACAAATTAATCATTAATAATAAATTATTTTGCAAAGGTAGGTAGGAAATCAAACTACTAACCTTGAGGTTGATAGTATAAGTACAGTGTCAATTGAGCTATACTCATGTTGGCTAGAATTTTATTATTAATTATTGATATTGTAATTAATTTAATTAATAATTAATTGTTTTAGTTGATTAAACTAAATTTAATTATTTTTAATTTAAAATTTTTCTTTTTTATTGGGTAATTGTTTTAAATGGCAAAATTGTTGGAAATATTTTCAAATATAACAAAATGTGTGATAGCGAGTGATAGATACTGAACTGATAAACAATAACATTTTGCTATATTTGTAAATAAGTTGGGTCATTTTTTTATATAAAAAATTGCTTAAATAAGTTGGGTCACTTTTTAATATTTAAAACAACCATTTTTTATTTTAAGTAATTAAATAATTAACGAATAAAATACATACTAAAGAATGCTAAATTTAATTTGGGACTGCTTAAATTTGAATATTTAACTAAATATTTATTTAATTTTAATTTCTATATATGGGTAGTAATGTTTTGTTCTAATGTATGAATTTTTTTTTGCTCAGCTGTTTGCCATTTCTTTTATACGTGTTATCTTTCCAATGGGGTGAATGCCACGACTCTTACCCTCATTACTAAGAGATCTGGGGCTGATCATATGGAGGATTTTCACCCTATTGCGTGTGATGTTATATATAAGTGCATCTCTAGGATGATTGCTGACGGACTACGTGTGTGCTTGTCTCAGTTTATTAGTGGGAACCAATCGGCATTTGTTCTGACGAAGTATCATTGATAACATTCTTCTGTGTCAAGTACGAGTAATTCAAGCTATGACTTATGAATCAAGAAGATTTTATCGTAAAAACTAACTACAGGGATCAATTACAGTTATTACGAGGTTATGGAAATGTGTTATCAATTGATTGATGCTTTAGCATCTAGAGACTTCAAAACCTCATTTTCAAAGAAAATTTTAGACTCATCCGCAGCAGGGTCTAAGTAATGATATGTGATTGTTTTAAGGCTAAAGAATAATATGAGGATTGGTTTAAGCATTTTTATAGCCATGACAGTATAGAGCATCGTGATGAGTTTCTCATGAATGTGAAATTTAATTAAACAGAGTTATTATCAGACATGTAAACCCTAAGAGAGACATCACAGTCGGCGCTTCTAGAGTAGAAACAGCATTCAGTTGAGCAGATTTGTTCTGGTACGTATCTTCAAATGACGCATTATATAGCATGACCAGTTTCTCCACTACAGATATGAAGTTTTCCCCGTGACAGAATGGTAAGCTCAGATATATGTTTTTAATGGATAAGACTTTCTTAAGCTCACGACAGTTTTCATAGTTCTCAACTTGAGCGTGTTAAAGTATTGTTGATTTTTAGCATCTTGAGTTTCAAAGTTATATATGGAAGGGGTTGTCACACCTCTTTTGATACTAGTTTCAGCTATGTCAAACAGTGACTCTCGTTTTACATCTAGTTTTTTGAAGAGTCTCCAGTTAGCATTGGATACTCGATTGGATTTTAATACAGCTTTTCACCCACAGACTGATAGTCAGAAGGAACGTTTGAACTAGATATTGTTGAATATGTTGTGCACTTGTGTGTTAGAATTTTTAGGGAGTTGAGACTCTCACTTGCATTTGATGGAATTAGCATAATAACAGTTATCCGGCTACCATTGGCATGTCGTCGAAGCCCTCTATGGGAAGAGCTGCAGGTCTCCTGTGTGTTGGGATGAGATAGAAGAAAGGAAATTGCTAGGACTTGAGCTAGTGCAAGCCATGAATGTGGCAATACAGAAGATCAAGGCTCGTATGCAAACAACTCAGAGCAGATAAAAAAGCTACGTCGACGTGAGATGTAAGGACCTAGAATTTGAGACTGGTGATAAAGTGTTCTTAAAGGTGGCACCTATGAAGGATATTTTGAGGTTTGGAAGGAAAGGGAAGCTGAGCCCAAGGTTCATTGGACCTTTCGAGGCCTTGGAGCGAATTCATCTCGTAGCTTACCGATTGGTATTGCCTCCATCACTTTCTTTAGTTCATAATGTCTTCCATGTTTCGATGCTGAGAAAGTATGTAACAGGTCCATCCCATGTAGTTGACTTTGAGCAATTGTGGTTGAATGGCAACTTGAGTTATGAAGAGAGGCATGTGCAGATTCTCGCCAGAGAGGCAAAGATGTTACGCAATAGGAAAATAGCAGTTATAAAGATTTCGTGGCAGAATCACCAGTTCGAGGAGGCCACCTGGGATGAGAGAATGAGATGAGGACCACGTATGCAGAGCTTTTTCAGGAATAAACTTTCAAGGACGAAAGTTTTTAAGGAGGGAAGAATATAACACCCCAAATTTTGTTCTTAATGTAATTTCAATATTTTTCTAGTATTAGAGAGCATTTTTTGAATTTTGGAAATTCAAAATGTAATTATTGTCATTTAATTGTTAAGAAAGGGGTGTCTCAATTTAATTGTTTGATTGGAGGAAATTTATGGATATTGGATTTTTAATGTCAAACAAATTAACTTTGAAATTAATGTCAATTAATTTCATTTTGGAAAGAAAGGTATTTCAATTTCATGGTTTAATTAGAGGGAAGTTATGAAAATTGGACTTTTAATGTCAAACAAATTAAATTTGAAATTAATGTCAAGAATTAATTTCATTTTGGAAGGAATGAGTGTTTCAATTTAATGGTTTAATTAGAGGAAAATTATGGAAATTTGACTCTTTATTCACATAAATTTAATTTGAAATTAATGTCAAAAATTAATTTCGTTTTGGAAAGGGGTTATATCACACAAATTTAATTTGAAATTAATATCAAGAATTAATTTCATTTTGAAAGGGGTTATGTCACACAAATTTAATTTGAAATTAATGTCAAGAATTAATTTCATTATGGAAGGGGTTAGTTAAATTCTTTGTGAATTGAAAATTTTAAGGGAGAAATGGATTAAAAGTTGGAAGCAGTATTTGATTGAAGGAAGATTTTGGAGATTGGAGTCTTGAGGGTGGTTGTTGCTCAGGCTTCGTTAGGGAATTGAATTCAAAGATTTATTATTGAAGACTATCACTTGGATCGATATCTGAATCTAGTATCGAGGTAAGTAATCTTACTACTGGAACTGCCTACGGACTAGACAACAGAACGATAGCATGATAAACGGATAGTATAGTATGTCCAATATATGTTCTTGTATGAGAATCTGAAAGATTTATTTGTGTACGTAGATACTTGCATGCTAGTAAGAGATGATACTTGATTCACTGAGGTTGTATTTTATATGAGGATATTGAGGCGTATATGCATGTTGTATAGCCATGATATTGAGGTGTATATGTATGTTATAAAACCATATTGTGATAATTGTGATGTTGAGACTGTGATAGTGTCTTTACTGATTAGTTAGATGTCCACTAAGTATTGTATTTCCTTCGGGATTCACCAGATGTAATGGGCATACTTAACTATAGTATGATAGAAACAAGTTTTCATGTATGCATGTGTCCCATGAGGACTAGAGCAGTTTTTATGTTCCGCCAGAGGTAAGCATCTAGAGGACATAGATGCCTAGCCCAACCCCAGCAGTGGGGTTACTTACTGAATATCTTTCTCATGTTGTTGTTTCAGGTAAAGGTAGAGATGCACTGACGATTGATAAGCGGAATTCGTGATCGAGCCATTGGAACCAATTTTATGCTTCTGCTCATGATATTTAGATTCCTTTTCATGTTTTTTTTCAACTTTCAGTTTTGCTGTTTAAAACTTACTATTCAGAATTGTTTTTAGACTTGTTATTATCATTTATGATTTATTGGTATTTCATTATTTGTTTTTAATATTTGAATTTAATGAAAGACTTTTGAAGTTACCTTATTTATTTAGCATTTATTTCACCATAAAGGGTGTCGTTTTAAGTTTCATGCATGCATGTATTTAGTAACGGCCTAACTTATATTTTAGAAGGTCGAGTCGTTATAGTTGGTATCAGAACCACGTTTTAGGTTATGTGACTTACTATGTAAGTCTAGATTGACCATTATAACAATAATAGTTTGCTTATTTTCATTTGAAATTACACTTATTGATATATATCATTGTAAAACTGGAAGTACAATAGAGAACTTTCTCAGAATAATTGAAATTACAAAGTAAGTATTATTCAAAAGAATTGTTAGAAAATATCAATAAAGGAGAATGCCTAAAGATGTGTTAAGAGACTCATTGTTACCAATGAATAAGTAAATTCTATATTTTTTACAATAGTTTGCTTAATTTTATTTTAAATTACTAGTGATATATTATTAATTTTTCTTTATAGAAAGTGATTTTTTAAAACTGTAGACATAATCTTAGCGTAAATACTATCTTAAAAATAGCTAACTTAGAAGAAATCATTTTTAGATCATTTTATTCAAATAATAATTATCTAATTCCAAACGTATCCTTTAATCAACTATTACTTCCTTTATATTTATTTTATTTGTATTTTTTAGCCATTATATTTATATTATTTAAGAAGCTTTCAAATTAATTAATAGTGTGATTTAAATATTTTGAAAAGTCATAAATATTTTGCCAACAAGAACGTAGTTCAACTGAAAGTGTTTATACTATCAATTTCGTGGTTTGAGGTTCGATTCCCCCACCTCACATTTTAATTACAATACCTTTACGGTATTGAAAAAAAAATAGTAAACATTTCGTTTCTTATACTTGAATTTAGATTTTTGCCTAATTTTTTATACTTTTTTAGTATGTTCAGTAAGATAATTTTTTTTTTTTTTTTGGAAGCATGTGTAAAGTTTTTTTAATTTATTTTTACCCTAATTTTTAATATTGAATTAATTTAGTAAACCATTTTTTTCTAATTTATTAAATTTTTAAATATATTATTAATTTAGCCTTTCAAAATTTAGAATAAAAAATTGTTATAATATATAGCTCTTTTCTTATAAAATATTTTCATGCATTTGGTAAACTTTTTACTTTAGTATTTATATTATTGTAAAATTCCATCAATCTATATATATATATATAATATAATATATTAATGTTTAGCCCATAACTAAAACCATAATAGTTTGTTTAATTTCCATTTAATAGTGGTATATTGTAGTAAAATTGTCGCCACCATTTTGAGACTATTTCATGTGTCCCTTAATTAATTACTGCTTATTTAATATTTGTATTATTGAAGAAGTTTTAAATGTTGTATGCACTAATGTATATGTTAACTTCACACTTTTTTTTTAATGTTTATTATTATTAAGAAGTTTTACTCAATGATAAAACAATGTCATTACTATTGATATTTTTTCGTAAATATGAGATGCCATAGGAATTATATTGTTGCAAATTACAGAGAGGAGCAACGTGTGTGAAGCATAGAAAGAAAAGGGTTCCAAAGAGTAATTTGAGATATCTATTGTCCATTGCGACAGAAAGGGATAGTCACGTTAGAGTTCCTTATTACTGTATATGTCCAAGAAATATCCTCTAACCGCATATGCATGTATCTCTAGCATTTGTACTCTGATTCTCTCTAAATATTTTCTAAACATTACAAGATTTTTAATAAATTCTTAAACATTCAAATTTATATGTAATATCTCCCTACATTCTAAATATTTTATTTAAAGATTTTCAATCTATATAATACTTTTAAAAATTTATAGACTTATTAAACATAGAAATGAAAGTTTAAAGTTTAATTGATTATCTCAAAGATCGATTTAGGAGAATTTGATTTGAGATGAAACTTTGATTATCTCAAATTCAATTTGTTTCAAATTGAATGAATTTTGAAGTTTATTTAACTTATTCTTTTTTATTTAAGGTCGACCAACTTGATGAAAATTAGTAATTTGATAAGAATTTAAAAGATTGGAAGGTTTTTTTTTAAAAAATATAATTATTTAATTAATATTATTTTTTTTGCAGTGGAGTTATTGAAGTCATTAAAGGAATAGAGAGATAAACAAAATTGTTACTGTCGGTTGCTCTCTAAGATTTACACTGCTTCCAATTCCAAGTATGCACTCGCTAGAAAATAGATTAGAATCAAGAAAAATAATGCTCATAACAAATAAAACGAAGATTAGAGATCGGAATACAGATAGATGATGGAGTACAAATCGATACCTTTAGGATTATTAGCTTTGGGTTTATGAAGAAGAAGAATATGAAAGACGAGAGTTGAAAGAGAAAAAAAAAATAGCATAAAACAGGAAGAAAACAAGAAGAGTCAAAATAATGAATCTCATTTAATAATTAGACGTTTAATCTTTTGATAAAATCAATTAAACAGTGGCATGCATGCATGGTGAAAGGGTTATACATCCACCACCACCACATTTTGGAATCACCTCTAGCATGCTTGGTATCTATAGGTGTTCATTTAAAGCCAACTCGAATTTTCGAGTTGGTCTATAAAATGTCTCCAATCCGGCCTAATCCGACTCATACACACCTCTAAATGTAGGACAACATTCTTCTATTTCCTTTTAACTCTTGGTATGAGCCTAAGCCTAAATGCCATTTTCAACCTTTCAACCTAAAATTCAATTTTAATTCAAAGTCCAGATGAAGTTGGATTTCATAGAGGTGCACGGTAACTAAAAGAAAAAGAATGGGTATCTCCAATTCTTCCCCAATTCTTAAACGAAATTCTCTGCTTCATTAAGAGCGGAACTCTGCGACAAAAATGAACGTCTTGCCAATACTTTTATTAAAAGATAAAGAGTCAATTCAACAATAGGAATAGGACCATCCATCAATCACTACAGTGTGGAAATTTTTTTCTAAAAAAACAAAATATTTGGAATGTTGTGAATTTGCATGGATTTAAAATTTTCAATAAATTATAAAAAAAATCGATATGTTTTTCCTATTTGATTGGGTCAAAGATTACCAATGGAGAATTCATGGCCTAGCTTCATTTAGGAAATTGTTAGAAGAATTGGAGTGCAGGGCGGAATTGAGCCTAACTTCATTATGATAATTCATGTGACATGGTCACAAGTTTTTAAATTCCTCATTTAAACATGGTCGAGGTAGAGGCACTGTTCTATTAATTTTGCTCATTTAGTTAACAAAATCTCTATATTTTATTATTATTTTAGATTATATTTAACCACTCTTCGAATTTATCTCACTTTAATAAAATATCTAGATTTTATATTTGAAATATCCATATATTATTAAAACTTCTTTTATCCATACATTTTATTCAAATCTCTATATTGTTTTTCATAATTGTATACATATATTTTTAATGAATTAGTGGTATATTTCTCACATTTTGCTATTTAATTGAATGGTTACTCCATACATTGCCATATCTTTTGTTACTTACCCAAAGGTTTCATCGGTTTTCGAGTGATTTGAACTATTGTTTTTGCTATAATTTTACCATTAGGATTTGATTTAAAATAAACCAATCTCTTCCTTATTTTTCTCTCTTTTGAAACTTAAATTTAATTTTAGTATAAAAATTAGATTTTGATAGCTACTTTACAAATTGATTTAAAATTGATTTATAATAAACCAATCTCCTCATTTTTCTCCCCTAATTGATTCAAATTAACTTAAATTTGATTTAACCACTTTTCGAAAATATTCAGAATTAATCAATATTTGATTTGTTTATCACCATTTGTATTTTAGTTTATAATACATCTTTAGATTTTATATTATTTTATTCATTTTTTATTATTCTAAATTCGGATTAAATTTTTTATTTTCATTAGGATTTTACGGAATATTTTATACATATTATCATCTAATAAACTGTATATTTCATTTAAATTTGATTATTTTTTGTATTTTTTAATTACCTTTTATTCATATCATCTTATTATATTATTATATCATTAATTTGTCTTTTAGACAAATAAATAAATATTCACTTTTACAATCTTGCTGTTTTTTCCCTGCCTCTACAACGAGTTAAGTTTTTTCATAGGTTTTTGTGGTTGATGAAGTTATAAATACAATGTAATTGTTGAAGTTTATGAAAATTGAATTATGAATATAGTGTAATTATAAATAAATGAACTCCCTTTCTGATTTTTTTCATTGAATTATATTTGAATTTATATTTTATTATCAAAATAGATTTTATTTAACTACTTATCAATTTTTTAAATTAGAATAAACAAAAACTTACTATTTTTTCTCTCCAATTTATATTTGAATTTATTTTTTATTATTAAATTTGATTTTATCCAACTAACTTTTGATTTGTTTATATATTTGTTACAAATTCAATTGTATCTAAATATTTTTTAATTATTTTATGCATATTGTTATTAAATTAATTTGATTTTTTCTTTCTCTATATTATCGGTGTTTTCAATTTTTTATATACAAACATGTAAAAATGACTAGTTGAACCTAAAAAGAAACATATAAATGTGAATTAAATTTTAAATGTTTGAAACATGTGGATGTATATATATATATATATTTCAGTTAATTATTATTATTATTATTATTATTATTATTATTTATTAAAAGAATAACAAAAAACCCTAAATTTCATCTTCTTCATCTTCTTCGCTTAGCCGCCCCCAAATTTCATTTTCTCCTTGCAATATAATGTTTTTGATTGTTGGTTCAGCAACTACTTTCTTGAATTTCATATTGACCATATTCCTTCACATATTCACTTGCCAACAACAACTTTACTGGTAAAATCGATGAGGTCCATTGTTGTATACACATAAGTTTTTTGTCATCTTCCCTTGCATAAATGACCATATTGGATTATTAGTATTTTTTTATTATATAAATTTGTTTTGGTATTTTTATAATTTTGAAACTTTTTTTTACAGTTTTTTCAAATGAAACATTAAAATCTGTTGTTTCTCTTGTCAGCTCATTTATCTCAAGAGAATCTATTTGAGCTTTTGAATCAAAACAAACTAAAATTACCTATCAAATTATTGAAACATTCATGTATATATAATTATATATCAACAATGTGATGTAATAACCTATCAAATCATATAAGTTTAAATATTATATATATATATAATAATAATATTAATAACACCAACAACAAAAATAAATTAAAAAAGGAGTTTTTTTTCCACACTCCCTTGTTTCCACCTATCCGTAAATATATTAGATTACTAATGTTTGATGAATCTGAAGTATAGTTGAGTGACAAAATGCATTACTATTACAAATCAACGATTTGATTTCCACATCTACGTTTGTTAAAAGGAAAATAATAATAGTGTCAAAATATTATGTTCACTATATTTGGGGACTTATTTAATTTTATTTTCTATACATTTTGAGGTGTGCTCAAAGTTTTAATAAAAGATTGTTTTTAAATATAGAAAAATAAATAAAAATATTTACAAAATATGGCAAAATTTTAGAACTATCAATTATAGACGCTATTAGTGTTTATAAGTCTATATCTATCAGCGTTTATCATTGATAATTCGAAAAATTTACTATATCTTATAAATATTTTCAACAGTTTTACCATTTGAAATAATTTTTCTTTAATAAATCAATCATATTGATTGATTGGGTGTATTTGGAGTTGTGAACCAGTCACACCCTATCCTTGTTCCCTCCAATCAAGCCTATATCCTTCCTTTGGAATTTCCACCCTTTCACACATACTTTTGGTTCATTGGCTATATAAAAACAAAATTTGGCATGCACATTTTAACATTTACTATGACCCGACTTTGAGACCATGTTTAACCCTGTTTTCTCATAGTTTTTGGAAGAAAAAATCAATTGAAAGTGTGATTAGCATAACTGAGTATTTTTTTTTTTTTTTTTTTTTTTTTTTAAGTTTTCTTTTAAAAAAACGAAAACAAAACAACAAATATTGAAAAAAAAATATTTTTTAATATTAGGTTCTATTCAATACTTGGGTTACTTGTGAATAGAATTATAAGATAATGTTTGTGGAATTTAATTTGAGAAGAAAATTGGATTCAAATAGAACCAAACTCGGAATTTATTTGGTTTATCTTTTGATTTCCCCCTTTATAGATTATAATTTGGTTTAAAATTTCAGCTTTGACCTCAAATTTGTCATATGACATCAATTTAAATCTTAAAATTTTTAATTTCATCAATTTTGAACCCTAAACTTACATAAATACTGTAATTTTAATCTCAGTTATGTTTTAATTAATTCACCTACTTATATTTTTAACATAAAAAATGTAAGGTTCTTCATAAATTCGATAATTTTAATAAAATAGTTTTACACAAAAATAAGTTATTTGACCTATATACGAATTAGTCATTGAATAACATTCACAAAATTCATTAACTTTTTTAAAAAAAATCTATTTTTTTTTCTCTAAAAAAATTGTCAATTTCATATTGTATGAATGTTCTATTATTATTAAATTTTAGCAATACATGAAGTAAAAACTCATTAAATAGTTAAAATTACAATACTTTATCGAATTTATGATTTAATTTGAGGAAATTGAAAGTTTAGGGTCCAAAATAAGACAATCTCCTAAGTCGATAGTTTAAAATAGATTTTTTTTTTCTAATTAAAACTTATGTTAAAAGACTTCATATTTAAGAAGTCAAGTATGAATTATTACGCTGGAATGGAGGAATAATAAGGATCGTAAGATGTGAAAGTATGGTTAAAAATAAATAAATAAATAAAATGGTGGATAATTAATAATTATATCTATACCAATCATAGAATTTTCAAAGTAAAGAGTGTTTGATTGGAAGAAATCGTGGGTGGAAGAAGTCTTTTTCTACTAAACATAGGAAACCACACGGCAAAGGACCCCACAATAGTGTTTGGGTTAAATTCTATAATATTAATGATTATGAAATGAATGGTTCTTTGTAAAGATTGTTTTACATGCATTATTTTTTAAGAACAATAATTGTTTAAATAAATACTAAACTCGTTTTAACTTTTTTAAATTTTCTTAAGGTTCATACAATAATATATTACTATTAGACAATTTGATTCTAGACCTAAAAAAATTAAATTTAGTTGGAATGATTTAGTACATATTTATTGGTTCATTTTATTAATATTAAAAAATACTTGTATTTTTGCTTTTAATTTTGTTCTTGTTTCAAAATACTACATTTTTAATCTTAAAAGTTTCAATTTGAAAAAACTTGAAAGTTTTTTAAGTTTAAGAATGTTATAATTCTACTCTAGAAATTTGGGTTTTATTTAATTTGATCGCTATATTTAAATATTTATACTTTCTAACTTCAGCTTTTACTAAATAATCATTTTCAGTGATTTTAATGTGAATTAATTAGTATAAAATATATTTATTTAGCATTTGGGCTAGGCGTACTACAAGTAGTAATAAATAAGATAAAAGAATAGAGTTTCAGTTTACAAAACCGAAGGAAGACGGCAATGAACATCAAAAGTCAATCATCTAAAAACCACTCTGTTTTTGGCAAACTCTCTCTATAAAACCCCCCCAATTCCTTCACTTCCTTCTTCATCCAATTCCTGGTCTCTTCATTACAACATGAACATTTCAATTTCCTCTGCTTTTATCTTCCTAACAATCCTCACTTCCCTTCAATTCCCTTCAATTTTCTCTCGCAAATTAACACAATCTCCTTATTCCACTGCCATTTTCGATGTCTCTGCCTCCACAAAACAAGCCCAAAACGCCCTCTCCATTAAACCCAAACCTTTTGAAACTCACTCTCACCATCCAAATTCCCCTTTATCTCTGCCATTGCACCCCAGATTAACCCTTTATAACCCTTCTTACAAGGACTACGGTAGCCTCGTCAGGGCTCGACTCGCCCGTGATGCTGTTCGAGTTCAATCTCTTAACCGAAATCTTGAGCTCTCTTTAAATGGGGGCCAAAAAATTGGTGCAGGAATTAATGGGTCTGAGTCTGCAGATTCAATTACCGCTCCGGTTGTTTCAGGGCAGAGTCTGGGTAATGGCGGCGAGTATTTTGCCCGGATTGGCGTCGGTCAGCCTGTGCAATCGTTTTATTTGGTGCCTGATACTGGCAGCGATGTCACGTGGCTTCAATGCCAGCCTTGCGCTGCTGAGAAAGCTTGCTATAAACAGATCGACCCGATATTTGACCCGAAATCGTCGTCTTCTTACACTGCTCTGTCTTGCAATTCACAACAATGTCAATTGCTAGACAAAGCCAATTGTAATTCCGATGTCTGTCAGTACCAAGTCAATTATGGAGACGGCTCATTCACGACCGGTGAACTCGCCACCGAAACGCTGTCGTTTGGGAATTCCAATTCCATACCTAACCTCCCAATCGGGTGTGGCCACGACAACGAAGGCCTCTTCGTTGGAGCCGCCGGTTTGATCGGCCTCGGCGGTGGGGCCATTTCCCTTTCTTCCCAACTAAAAGCGTCGTCGTTTTCATATTGCCTCGTCGACCTAGACTCAGACTCGTCCTCCACTCTTGAGTTCAATACGGACCGACCCAGTGACTCACTCACCTCTCCACTCGTGAAAAACGATCGATTCCACTCGTACCGGTACGTGAAAGTCGTGGGAATGAGTGTTGGCGGGAACCCTTTACCGATTTCATCGACGAGATTTGAAATCGACGAATCGGGATTGGGGGGAATAATCGTAGACTCTGGGACGACTATAACACAGCTACCGAGTGATGTGTATGAATCGTTAAGAGAGGCGTTTGTGAAGCAGACGAGCAACCTCCCGCCGGCACAAGGGATATCATTGTTCGATACGTGTTACGATTTATCAGGTCAGTCGAGTGTGGAGGTGCCGGTGATAGCATTTGTTCTGCCGGGAGAAAACTCGCTACGGCTCCCGGCAAAAAATTACTTGATCCCAGTGGACTCGGATGGAACTTATTGCTTGGCCTTTTTTAAAACAAGATCGTCGCTTTCTATAATTGGGAGCTTTCAACAACAAGGAATACGTGTCAGTTATGACTTGGCCAATTCCCTTGTCGGATTCTCAACTAATAAGTGTTAGTGTTGTAAACTTAAGACTCAGCTGCCGCCATGTGGGATTATAATTTGGCTTAATTACATTATTCTAAGCCAATAAAATACTTTTGCTTATCATAATGTCTATGAAAGTTTAATTAATAGTGGGTTGAATTAAGCAAAATTATGTCCAAGTAGTTTCTTCATATTGATATTGTTTTAATCCATGTTGACTAAGGAGTCAACCAATTCTGAGAACAATGGTGCAAAAGTTTTGTATCATGAAAATAGAGAGATGGTGGTGGAGCAACAAGAAATCTCAATCTAGAAACTTTTGTTGATGGATATGTAGTTTTTTCAATTACAGCTAGATCGCAAAGTTGCCACATTAGACATCTTCCAAATATTAAAACAAAAAACAAACACGAAATTTTTTTTTGGAAGAGAGATGACAATATTTTCTACTATTTTTTTAAGTTAGAAAGAAAAACAATAGATAAACTCAACTACACTTTAACAAGTTCATTAAAAATGAGGGAAAGATACTACGTGAAGAAACTTAATTCTATATAAAAAAAAATTAATCGTGAAAAGATGTCAAAATTATAATAACAAAGGAGAGGATGTCAAAATTATAATAACAAAGGCCGCTTTGTTCTCTTCTAGAGAAAGGTGACAAAAATGCTAAAACTTATTAATGTTCTCAACAAAAAGAAGATCATTAATGAAAACCTCAATTTTAATATAAGAAAAATATTTCCTGCTGCAAAGCTTGATTGATGAACTCCAGACATCAAATTCTACCTCCAATAGAGTATTTCAACCTCGCCTTTCACAACCAACTTACAATCTCCCCATAGCACTTCTAAAGTTTAAACTTTTGCAATTTTATTTTTAACATCATCAAAATGATTGTTTGGTATAATTAGTAGTAGGAGAAATTGAACCACAAACCTCGTAATTATTAATATAGTCGTATGCTAATTGAGCTATATTCGCTTGACATATACTAAGTGTCATAGTTTTTTTAACCATTCATTTAAACTCCACTAAATTCACCGAATTTACAAATTTAATCTAAAATCCAACATTTCAACTACAACTTTACTGTCTTATTTTTCTAGATGTCCCTTTAGTATTGTATTAAGTCTATGTTATATACTTTATTGAAAGCATACAAGAATATATTTGAAGGAAATTAAATAATCCTAAAGGTAAACAATAAAACATAAGAATTAATAGGAGGAAGTGATATTAATAAACTTAATTTTTAAAAATTAAAAATTAATTGATTATGAAACGAGACCTAAATTTTTAATTCTGTGTCAAGTAGATTCATGAATTTAAAAAAAAATGAAAAATCTCGTGATTAAATATAAATTTAATCTTATATATTTTTGGTCCTAACTTTTGTGAAAATAATAATATCAAGGGAGAGCCTTCCTAGACTTCCTTATTAAGGCATACAAAAATATAATTGAAGAAAATTAAAGCACTTCTTTAACTTCTAAAAAAATTAATAAATTAATTGGTCTATTATACATAACTTTGAGTTTATGTTTAATAGTAGTTTAAAGTCTGGTTTGATAACTATTTTACTTTATTTGTTTTTTATATTTAAAAATTATGTCTTTTTCCTCACATTTTCTTATTCGTGATTTCATATTTTTTGTGCCAACATTTGAATTCTTAATCAATTTCTAAAAACAAAAATATCTTTTTAGAAAACCTTTTTCTTTTAAAAAAAAAATTGGTTGGAATTTTTAAAATAATCCTTAAAGGTAGATAACAAAACATAGAAATAATAGATGGAAGTGGCTTTTATAGACTTAATTTTCAAAAACTAAAAATAAAAAATTAACTGGTCACCAAACAAGATCTAAACTTTTAATATTGTGTGAGTAAAATTCTGAATTTTAAAAAATTAAAAAAAATATCAGATTAAGTTTGTAATTTAGTCCTATATAATTTTGATTAAAAAAAATTACTTTTATCGAAATAATAATTTATTCCAAAAAAACTTTCGTTGGTAATATGGATGGTGAAGTTAAATCCCCTTGAAGTTCCTTAAACTAACCAAAACCCCACAATTTTAGGCTTTTTTACAAATGCAGCAAGAATTAAAAAAAAGAACATTTTCAATCATTTTGTCATGTGGCAATTTTTAATTGGCATAACAGCGCTTATATAT
>NC_052349.1:88442784-88448020 GCF_009727055.1 Benincasa hispida | reverse complement strand
CTCTCTCCAACCAAAAGGAAAAGTATTAACTCATATTGTTCTTTCTTCCTTATTTTAGAAAAAAAGCCACATTTCAAGAAAAAAAACACCTACGTATGCAACACCTCAAAATCACCCTCCCTTGGGAAAATTTCCTATACTAGTATATGAAAATTTTTTAATAGTATGATTGTAGGGATAAAAAACCTAACGAAACAAAAAATTTTAGGACATTTTCTCGAAATTAATTTCAAAAACGAAATACCCAGTACACTAGGAAACAATAGAATAAATCACTAAGATTTAACAAAATTAAGTCTATTATAAAAACCCTAGGTTAAGCATGCATTAATAAAATTCTACAGAGAAAAGGAAACAAATTTACTTTTGTAGATCACTCGAATGAAAATTGTCAATTCTTCCTTGAGATTTAATTAATCTCTACTAAAATGTTACCTTTCTATTCTTAGAGAATTTTTGGTATGGTTTATGGGAACCAGAATTATGGGAAGGAGAGGATCATTTTTGGAGGGAAAACTTTGTTCATAGTACGTTTATGTGAATTGAAAATGCAATCGCTTGTGTTCTTCAATTTTTGCAAGATTATAATCAAATGAGAGAGAAAGAAGCGTGGAAGTCATCCCACGTTTCTATTGACTCCCTACGTGGGAGTAAAAATTTGATTTTTATAAATCAAATAATTTAATTTAATTAATTAATTTTAAAATTAATAATTAATTAAATCGTATTTAATTAATGATTTCATTTAAATCATATTTAAACAAAACATCTCCCACATAACATATAGTTTTAATATAATTAATTAAATTAAATTAATAATTAATTACCAAATTAAATATCAAATATTTAATTTAGCCTACATTTGAATCATATTCAATTGTATTTCTCTCATAACCTATAGTTTTAATGTGCATCTAGTACACATTAATTTTAACCTATACTTTTAATTGAATCCAATTTATATTAATTTGATATTTAAACTCTTTCATATTTAATTCTTCCATAAATTAATTTTGAACCATATCTAAAATTAAATTTATATTATAAAGTTTAATTAAAATATAAAATTTATATTATAATGTATTATTATACATTATACTATTTCCTTAAGTGAATTTGAACATTTCAAACTCAATTCAAGACATAATTATCTCAATTCCCCTTACGAGTTAGGAATAGATCACATGAACCTACAGATCAGAAGCTCCAACGATATTAGATTAATTGGCTAAACTCAATAACCAAATTAATCAATATTCGTTAACTGTGGGTACACTCCACTAAAGACCCAAAGCTACACTCTTCTCATTGCAAATATATTTCTATGTCCACGGATATAAACCAATAACAGCAAGTTAGTCCTTCAACAGTTGTCAAATTATTGTTTTCTCCTGGGTTACCTCTGTATCCTTAAGTATCAGTGCTCCTCTTATGAACAACCTGTTTATGGTCTAACCATTAAACAGAAACCCCTCTTGGGCCAGTGAGAGAGTAGGGCCTTTTGTTCAAGTCTCGGAGACACCACTATTATTGAGAATGAGTCAAATCCATCTTGTATTATTATGTTCCAACTCCCCACTCGATCTTGTCTCCAAAATGGTAGGCATATTGAGTCAACAAACTGGCCACTCTCACCCATACAAATCAAAGGACAATCCCTCGTAAACATAAGTTCATAATAGACTAAAGATTAAGATTAAGTTGTCTAGGTCATCCCATTGAAATAGAAACCTAACTAGTCAATAGAGTTACATCGAGTGATTACTATTTTGTGGTATGATCTTATGCAAACTTATTGCATAGGATACCCCACCCACATGTCACCTACACGAACACATTAGATATCATTGAGTTTATATTGAAAACAAAGTGAGTCATACCTATAGTATCATAAGGATAAGATACCCAACCTTATCCCTATACTATAGACCCTTTAAGTTGTATCTTGAACATTGATCTCTATATGTCTCTACATACGGTTCAAGACTCATATGATAACCTAGGATGTTAGTTTATTGGATTTAGGGTTATTAAGACAAAAACAATAACATTGATAAATCTTTATTAATGATAGTAAATTATTTACATTTACTGTCTACGAGTTTTAGGGCATAGAACCCAACAACGATAATATGAAAAAAAAATTTCATACTACCTCCATTCATTGCTTACCACAAAAGTAGTATTTAAAAATTATGTGGAGTCCACAAAATAAAAAAATTATAAATTAAAAAATCATTTTAATGACATTCAAATAATGATTAGGGTAGTATGACTATGGTAGTACTAGATTTTTCTCTTATTACTATGGACAATACTCCCTGTTTGGCTCATCCCCTTCGTCAGCTCTTTGATCGGGATACTATTACCTAGGTTCCTAAAGTTTGAATGGATGGCGGAGCGTAGGTGGCAAGCAGTTATATGGATACGGTGCTTTACCCGTAGACTTTTCCATACTACCTCCACTTATTGTGTGCTATGTCAACACCTATGAAGCACATACACGGATACAGATATGAGATACGGATACGATAGAATACAACGATACACCAATTTCTACAAAACTAGGATATTGATACGTTGAAGATACATTTTTTTTTTAAAAAAAAATCTAGGATATAGATAAATTTAGCACAATAGTTAATGACAATACTACAAAATACAATCAAATACTGAAATGCAATAAAAAAGGCAACATCTAAGGGGGCACTTGGGGCAAGGAGTTGGTTATTATAATCCTAGGTTATTATAGTTGTGTTATAATAGTTTGTGTTTGGTGAGTAGATTAGTTTAGTTCGAGTTATAATAGTATGTGTTTGAGATGTAAACTATTTTAGTTTGAGAATGACATAGTAAACACGATAACAAAGAATAAAAAAAAAGGATGAATGTAAAATAGTAAAAATTGTAGCAAATAGTAAATATTGTAGCAAATGATGGTTTTGAAATAGTGTTGACCATAGCAAATTGGGAAATACAAAATAGTATTTAGTGTAGTAAAAGGTGTTTATTATAGTTTTAGGATAGTTTTTACCCCAAATACACCCTAAGATGTTAAAGAAAAATAGTCAATAAAATGCAATAGAGAAGTGACTCATATTGATTAGAGAAGAAGAAGATTAGAGAGAGAAGTATGAAGATAAATGAAGAACTTCTTCATTGGATTGCTGAAGATATTTAAGCGAGTTATATTTTGGAGAACTTTGTGAGGACTCAAATGTGAAGATGAAGATTAGATGATTCTAGAATTTGGTCTTTTATTATTATTTTTTTCCATTTTAATTTTGGACTCGAGTAGTGAGCTTTTTAAATAGGCTGCCTAGTTTTAGATTGGGAAATATTTGATGTTATCAATGCATGCATACATATATTATAAATACTGTATGATACATGAACATGCTATAGAATTAAGCCATGCAACTATATATATTATAATACTTATAATATAATGCATGAAATTAATATATGATGGGATTTAATACTATATGACATAAATATGATATATATATTTAAATAAAAATCATACATCAAATGTATAATTAATTAAAAAAAATTATTGGATCGGGATTGGACACTTAAACAATTAATTAAATTAGTATAGCATTTATATTAATTTATTTAATAAAAGAAAACTATCTATTACATAAATAAATAATCAACCAGTTCAAACAAGCAAATCGGGCCTTAAACCGCTCGAAGCGAACCATCTAACCTTCGAACTGGACCTGAACCATTTGAACTGACTGAACCGCAAGCAAACAAAACGAGCCACGAATCGAACCGAACGAGAACTGATTTGTTCTTTCCGTCTCGGAGCATTGTAACACTGGCATTGCAACGTTGCAACGCTAGGGCACAGTGTTGCAACGCTGCAGTACAGTCTCCATTGTACAACCACATTCTCTATCATTTCTCTGCTAAATTTGGTCTCGTTTTCTCCAGATCGGCACCAGAAAACTCACAAACGACTTAAGAACTTAAATGTACAGTCTCAATAGCAATTAAATGCCCCAAAATATGGGCTTTTACAAACCAAATTATATAAAATCAAAGCAATAAACAAAGTGTCAATCCTAAAAACATCCAATAATTTCAATACTAACATTCATTACAATCATCACATGAATTTACAGAATGTTAAATCCCACCATAAAACTATAAAATAATTACGAAAATTTGGAAAAATATGGGCAAAAAATCTCGCTTTGATACCAATTGAAGGAACCATTAAAGGTCCTTGAGCAAAAAGTGGGATCGCACCCAAACCCAAAATTTACATAACATAAATTTTTACAACAAACAAACAGCAAATTATGCATTTAATAAATAAAAAAAGGATAACATGCTCAAAAGAATTATATAGAATAGTACATTGGGTTTAGAAACCTTTACCTTTGAAGACCGGTCTTCAATTGTAAAACCCTCGAACAAAAGGACACCACTATAATGGAAACCTTTGTATTCTCTGAGTGAGAGTCCAAGGTGTGGACTTTAAGGGATCTTTAATATTAATATTGTTGTTTTCAAAACTTATTAGAGAAATATTGTTGTTTTGAAACTTATTAGAGAAATATTGTTGTTTTGGGATTTTGAGACTAGAAGTCGAGGGTTGAGGATTCGACTAATGTAGAGGTCGAACATTGAGAACTTGACAAACAGAGAAAAACATGGAAACAATACGTAAATTAGGGTTGTCAAGGGTTGAAGTTTCGACATACATAAGTCGAAACTTCAACCCTCGACAAGGAAAAGGAAATCTTGCTAATTTTGTGATGAGGATCTCGCTCTAGAAGGGAATCTCGAAGAAAATCTCGCTAGTTTTGTATATTAGGTTGTCGAAGGTTGAAGTTCTGGCATACATAAGTCGAAACTTCAACCCTTGACAAGGAAGATAAGTGGGTGAAGCAGATTGTAAGAGAGAGCGAGATTGTAGAAGAGAGCAAGATTGAAAGCGAGATTGTAGGAGAGAGTGAGATTGTAGGAGAGAGCGAGATTGAAAGCGAGATTGTAAGAGAGAGCGAGATTGTGAGAGTGAGATTGTGAACGGGAGCGAGATTAAGTCTGCCACATGAATTAAACGGTCAACCAGTCAGCTGACCTGGTCTGCCACATGGAAATCATCTTCACTTTATTTACTTTCCATAAGTTTGAAAAAGTGCATATATATCACCACGCTGCCCCTACTCTGATTCCCCTGCACGATTCCCTGCATGCATTGACGTTATCCGATTCCCCT
>NC_052349.1:88415235-88438133 GCF_009727055.1 Benincasa hispida | reverse complement strand
TCAAAGGATTAGGATTTTTCGGTTGGACTGGCATTAATCACACTTGTCGAGAGATGGAGGCCCGAGACACATACATTTCCATATGTCTGTTGGAGAGTGCACTATCCACCTACAAATAGAAGTATTGTTGGGTACCTGTACGGTGAGCCGGTCACTGGAGTGATGTACGATGACTAGTTAGAAGTTTATCAACTGTACCTCGGTGCGACCCCACCTGCGATAAGATTAAAAAGGATCGACGGTTAAGTTAATATCTGTTTAGGGACAAATTTTGTGAGCTCACAGATATTGCAGTATGAGGAAACAAACTCATAAGATATGCCGAGCATATATACTACACAAATGATGGGTTGGAAGTCTGTTTTCAGATAAATCAATCATTTGTTTTCACTTATATTTCCTTGCACTTTAGCTAACCTCCATGATCCGAGGCCGGTATGTGGGGTGGAGGGCCATGCTTGGCATGTTGTATAGACAATTATGCAAAAGCAACAAAAGACTTGAGTTCGAGAGATAAGTTGGGCCTCTCTCATTACTTTTGCACACATAGGCTTGGAGGCGATTCCAACAATGGCTTCCACAAACTACATCGGTAATGACGCTTAGTTAGTTGGACGAGCCTACGTTCTCGGGTATGTTGTTTTTAATTCAATTTAATTTTATATTCACTTATCTAGTAAATTTAAATTCTAAAATTTATCAATTTAAAAATTTAGTGAGAGATAAAATTGTGTGGACTAGGACAAGGCACACATTTAGTCAACCAGTATAGATACCATGTTTGATCTGCTTCAACCTGAACAGGTACATTATACTAAACTAATTTCATTTATTTGTTCACATTTTTATTGTATTTGTATTAATATTCCCTAATATAATTTTGTGTTTCATTATTGGGACGTAACAAAATTATGTGCATAACTTGCTTAATTTTGTACGAATGGTCAAAACATATGGCGGACGATAAGTTCCTTCATATTTTTCACATGTTGTGATGGCATCTTCCTGACAGGTTGATGAGACAAATTCGGTTTTCAGCAAGATATCCCCATCCTTATAATACTGAACCCGTACTGCATGATATTGACCTAAGGACTGGAGATTGATTTCAAAAAGTTGCACATTTGGTAGTGCGATGGCACTATTGTGCAAGTTATTGCATGGGGTTTCCCATTGAACAGTTTGACATAGATTGTCACTCTAGAATATTATTCATTGTATAATAATATCACACAAGCGGCTATTGCCTCACTCGTCGGGGAGCAGCTGTGGTCATCTGTAAAATGAAATGAATATTATCTAATTTTTTTAATTTAAATTATTTTAAATATTTGTCTAATTATTTTATAATTCACAGGAGATCGAAAAACAGTAACTTCCATGAAGTTGCAAATGATTTGAACTAGGTTCTTGCTATATGGTAGTACAACAAAGCTATATGAAGGAAATTCATTATATGTACGATATACCTATTGTTCCTCATTCAGCTCCTAGACGTAGGAAGACCTGTTCGGGAGAGGATGATTTTGATGAGTTGCACATAATGTAGAAGAGTGCCCCCTATGACGCAGACACAGAGTCAAACTGATTATATTAGTCTGATAATGATAATGCCAGCATTTGGTTAGACATTATGATCGGAGGTTGTTCTTTCTTTTTCAACGTCATGACATGTTTCGGGGGTCGTGCGAGAGCATAATGAAATATTATATTATGAAGCGCCTGTAAACGTACAGATGCAACATCAAGAAGAACCAGCACCTCAAGTTCGAAGTCACAACCGACAACCAGCTCGAAAATCGACACGGTCCGGCCTTTGTTGGGCGACCACAATTGATTTTTGTAATATTTTTTATACAAATTGAGATATGCTGTACATTTTTTTTTATTTTTATGAGTTATTGTTTTTTTAATTTATTCTTTTTAGAGTTTAAATAAAATAATAAAATATTCTTAGAAATTGTTTTTATAAAATGAAAAATTAAAAAAAAAAAAAAAAGAAGAAAGGATTAGAAAGAAGAAGGTGGAATGTGTAATAATTAAAAAGAAAAAAAGGGGGGGAAATTTGTATGGTATTCTCGCTCTCTATCAAAATCTCGCTATTTTGCTCTCGCTCAAAATCTCGCTCTCGCTCTCAAAATCTCGCTCTCACTCTCAAAATCTCGCTCTCTCTCATAATCTCGCTCTCGAATTTGATTGGGAAGTTCAGTGGCAAAAAAGGAGATTTATTAGCTCGTTATTTAGTCAGACTTGCTGAGATGACAGAATCTGTAAAAATTATTCAACAAGCTTTGGAAGGAATCCCAGGGGAACCTTATGAAAATTTAGAAATACGATCTTTTGATAGAGGAAGGTCTCCGGAATGATAATCAAATAGACTCAATAATAATGTTAGGAAGGACAAGGTCGAGGGTTCAAAGTTCGACGTACAAATGGAAGGAAGGAAGGTCTAGGTTGAGTTTTCAACCCTCGACTTATTTTTAAAAAAAACAACAATATTTTTACAAATAGTTTGAAAACAACAATATTTTCCCAAATAGTTTCTAAAAGGACAACATCCTTTTAATTTTCCCGGGCTCTAACAATTTTGGAAGTGGGATTTGAGAGAGTTGAGAGGATGAGAAGATTGAGTAGTTGGGAGAGAATATGAAAATTACATAACAGTTCTGTAAAACAAAAAGAGGAAGTAGATGAAGCAGTCATTCAACTCGTCCCACTATCACCATGTAGAGAGAAAAAAGGTAACTCCCTCCCTAAAATTATTTTAAAAAATGAAATTAAGAAATAAAATTAATTTTAATAAAAGCTTTAGTATATATTTGTATGATAACAATTTTATCATATAATATATATATTAAACTATATGTTATGTCAAATATAACATATAACCTATAGTTTAATATTGTATCCAATGCAATATAATCTATAATTTAATTTTCTCAACAATGATATTTAATATATATCCCATTTATATGAAATTTAATTATAGGAATCCAATTAACATATAATTAATATTTGAATCATATTCAAATGTTTAATTTCTGTAAACTTTATATTATAATGTATGAAATACATTATAACAATTATATCATATATAATTAGATTAAATTAATTATATCACATATAATTAATTCTCTCAATCAATTTGAGAAATTCAAATTAATAAAAAAATTGATTCTCATTAATTCCCCTTAAGTTACAGAAAGGACTTCATGGACCTGTAGCTTGAAGCTCCAACCGTACGTGAATAATTAATTAAACTCCTTTAATTAAATTATTCACCATTTGTTAATTGTCGGGTACTTCACTAAAGATCGACAGTTGCACTCTTTGTACTACAGATATAGTTCTGTGTTCATTGGATATAACCAGTTAACAATATGATGACTCTTCACAAATTGGTCGTAAGTACAACTAGGTCAAAATTACCGTTTTGCCCCTATCTAACTTCTTTAGTACCATTGTTCCCTTTAATGAACAATAAATCATAGTCCAACTATGACCAAACCCCTCTTGGTCTAGGAGAGAGTGTGGCGCCACATTGTTCAATCCCCAGAATCAGCCCTTAAGGGAGTAATTTATCTACTTATCCCGATATTTGGGAAGGAGTGAATTTCTTCTTGTATAGTTGTGTTCCCAACTCCCCAATCAGACGAATCCCCAAAATGGTAGGATTGTTAAGTCAGTGATCTGGTCACTCACCCATGCAAATCAAAGGATTGCGTTCATTGGCAGAGTTCACAACTCACTCAGGATTTAGGTCATGTCATCTACAGTCATCCTGGTAAAATGTAAGTCTCTATTATGAACGACGTTATATAATGAGACTAGTCATTTCATGGTTTGGTCTTATACAAATTCCTTTGTATATAATATCCCTACTCACATGTCTCCACATGAATGATCAAGATCATATTATTTGTAGCACTTTACAACAATTGTAACATCTACAAAGTGGGTCATATTCATAATGTCACCAGGATAAGGTATCCTGCCTTATCCATCTATTACAGACCATTTAGGTTATCACTTAAACATGATCCACCCGTATGCCTCTACATACATGTTAAGCTACAAGATAACCTTGGATGTTAGTTTATTGGTTTGTGAGTTTAATGCGACTAAATGTCAAATAAAACATCACATATTTTAATAGATAAATAAGATGTTTGTACAATATAATTACAAACTATAGGCCCCTACGAGATTTAGGGCACCAACCCCAACACACATGACATCCGTGGGGCCAAGTTAAAATGAAGGTGAGAATCATGATCAACTCCCAAAATGATCGTAAATCTACTGCCTGTGATTCAAAGAAAAATTTGCCAAGGCATGAGTTAAGTATGAGAAAGGTGACTTGCTCATAGTTGGATGTCCGCATGACACCTGTAAGGGCAAACTAAAACGAAGGTAAGACGTTTGGATCAGTGCATAACCTAACTAAAATATTGTTCGGATTAGTGTCCTAATTCTCCCGGAGTCTCGTTGTTTGTAATTATACACATTGTTTTATGAATAAAATAACTATTATTTCATTCTGACATTTACTCATATCCAATAAAAAAAAGTTCCATGGTTATCTTATGTAAACTTAAACATGTATATGAGATATACAAGTGGATCATGCCTTAAGTGATAACCTAGATAGGTCTGTAGTATAAGAATTAAGGTGGGATACTTGATCCTAGTGATACTATAGATACGACTCACTTTGTAGAGGTTTGCAAGTGTTGTAAACTATTACAGATAGTAGATCCTGACTATTCATGTGGAGACGTGCAAGCGGGGGTGTCCAATATAAAGAGTTTGTATAAGACTGGACCACGAGATGACTAGACTCTGTATATAATGCCATTGATACTGGAGACTTACATCTCACTTAAAAGACCATAGGTGACACGACCTCAATCCTGAGTATTTTAGGAACTCCTGCCTTTGAGGGCAGTCCTTTGATTAGTATGGGTGAGAGTGACCAGATTGCCAACTCAACATGCCTATTCCCTACCTTTTTGGGGACTTTTCTAATTTGGGAGCTGAAAACTCACTTAAACAAGATGGAATTCACTCCTTCCCCGAAGCAGGGGTAAGTAGATAGATTGCTCCCTTAAGAGCTAATTTCGGGGCTTGAATATAGTGGCCACAACTTCTCTTTGGAATAAAGGACTCAGTCATAGTAAAATTATGTCTTATGTTCATTAGAGGGACCAGTGGTACTTAAGAAGTTATATGTAACTACAGGGGCATAACGGTTATTGGCCGAGCTGTACTTACGAGCGATCTGTGAAGGGTTGTCGCACTGTTGATTGGTTAAGATGGACACATAATATATCTATGGTAATGAGAGTTCAGTTGTCGATCTTTAGTGGAGTGGCTGGTAGTTAACGGATGGTGAATCTTGTGACTAAAGAGTTTAGTCAGTTATTCACGTACCGTTGAAGCTTTGAGCTACAGGTCCATAAGGTCCCCTTGGTAGCTCAATGGATTCAAGTTGAAGATCAGTTCTTGGTGTTGATTTGAAATGTTCAAATTGACAAGAGGTAATTCGATTATATATGATATGATTTGTATAGAGTATGAGATACATTAAGTGGAGGATTAATGTAAATGAGATTACATTAAGAGCCATGGAATAGAAAAAGAGTTATGGTTTATATGTTTCATGAGATGAAATATTAAAACTATAGGTTATAAATATATTATGGTAAGTTAGTTATCGTTTATATTTATAATTGTCGAAAAACAGCTTGTAACCCTAGGGGTATTTTAGTAATTATATGTACCCTAGGGCTTCTCACTAGTCTATTTATTTGGCCTATTCTCTTATACTTTGTGTATCAGAACTAATAATAAAAATCAGTCTCTATCGTGGTTTTTCTTCTTGTACTAGGGTTTCCATGTAATTGTGTTGTTATTCTCTTCCCTACTCTTTTATTTTTAACATGGTATCAAAGCTAGGCAATGAAACCCTAGCCGTTATGGAAGAGAACCAACCACAATCATCTTCTGTTGATGGAACTTCGAGTTTTGACATGAAGACTGCTATTCAAGTGACCGTAAAGGAGTGTTTTCAAGCAGCCCTACCAGAATTGATTTTTATCGTCCAGCTGCAGTCGACGGAGAGCCGACGTCGGTGGGAGCTGTCGTACCAGACAGAAACACCGAGTGAATCCAGACGAGTCTTCGACGGACGGACATGTACGTTTTCGATCGATTCGAGCCGTGGGTCGTCGCAAGCCATATCGGTCGAGGTCAGATGTATCGTCGATGGGAAGATAGAAACAGATCCGATCGTTTCGAGCTATGGGTTGTTCCGCGTCAGATCCGTCACAGCCCTTCGCACCGAAAAGACAATAACCTTTCGCGCCGTCATAGTCCTTTGCGACGGTTGGTTCTTCCGCATCAGATCCTCCGACCTACGAGGAGTCGCGTCGAACACGATAGATCCGTCCGCGCTTGGCCTTAGTTCGTTCGACCAACAATGAGTCGGCGACCACTTCGAACAGTCAAGCTGGCTGGGGTCTACCCGAATGCCAGCGAATCCCTTCCAACCGGTGACCTCCCTCCAACCGACGATCTCCTTCCAGCCGTTAGTGGCTGCTCTGTTTCCAGCCGATTATGGTTTGACCTAATACCAGATGATGTGAGACAACGGTTGGCTTATCTCCGAATACAGATTCAGATTTAGAAACGGCTTTTGGCACAAATCCTTAACCACTTTTCCATAACAGCTAGGGTTTCGTCGCCAAATTTCTCGGCCAACATACCAGTATACTCTGAAAACCCGGTAAATTCTTTCCCTATTTTACCCATTACAAATATCCTGCCTGGGTTTCCCTCAGCAGACAGTACGACCAGCCTAAGTACGGTTGGAATTAGTACCATCGTCCAGTCAGGCAATATACAGTCTTTTGGTCTTATTAGTGTTAACGGTAAAAAACCTTAGATTGTTGACTCAGGGGCGACGAATCATCTTACTGGTACCTCTGATAAGTTTCTCTCATATTATCCAAGTGGTGTTAACGAACGAATTAGGATTGCTAATGGGTCGTACGCACTTGCTGCAGAAAAAGGGCATTTATCTCCGTTTGAGGGTTTAGTTTTGCGGGATGTTTTGCATGTTCCTAAAATTTCATGTAATTTTTTATCCATCAGTAAGATTACAAAAGATCTGAATTGTCAGGCAGTATTTTCACCCGACTCTGTTTCATTTCAGGATCTAAGCTCATGGAGGACGATTGGCACTGTCCGGTACGATAGGGGACTTTACTTCCTGACTGATGAATGCTTCCTCTAGGAACGATTATAGAACTAGCCTTGTCTCCTTAAATTTTTCTAACTTTGAGAATGATTTTCTATTATGGCATTACCGCTTAGGACATCCAAACTTTTAATACACGAAATATTTATTTCCGCATTTATTTCGCAATATTGATATGTCTTCTTTAAAGTGTGAAGTGTGTATTCGTGCCAAACAGAGGCGTGTCTCATTCCACTCCCAGCCCTATAAACCATCCAAACCCTTCACCTTAGTCCACAGTGATGTTTGGGGTCCCTCACTAACCACAACCTCCACAAGGAAATGCTGGTTTGTCACTTTTATAGATGACCACACTCGGCTTACTTCGGTCTTTCTTCTCATTGATAAGTCCGAGGTGTAATCTGTATTCCAGCAATTTTATGCCACTGTGGAAACCTAGTTTAATGCCAGGATTGGTATTTTGAGAAGTGACAATGGGCAAGAATTCTTTAACGTTTTCTTCAAGAAGTTCCTTGTATCCAAAGGGATTATCCACCAGAGTCTGTGTGTCGACAATCCCCAGCAAAATGGGGTAGTCGAGAGGAAAAATCGTTATTTGGTGGATATTTCCAGGTCTTTAATGATATCCACATTACTCCCATCTTACCTATGGGTTGATGCCATCCTTACTGCTACTCACTTAATCAACCGAATGCCTTCCTGAGTCCTCAATTTTCAAAACCCATTAGACTGTTTGAAAGAGTCCTACCCTACTACTTGTTTAGTCTCCGATGTACCACTTCGAGTTTTTGGCTGTGTTGCCTTTGTTCACTCCCATGGTCCAAACCGCAGAAAATTTACCCCTCGTGCTAAAAAATGTGTCTTTGTTGGGTATCCACTCCATCAGCGTTGGTATAAATGTTACCACCCATCCTCTCGCTAATATTTTATTTCCATGGATATCACCTTCCTTGAGGATCAGCAATTCTTCCCTGTTAGCCATCTTCAAGGGGAGACCTCTAGTGAAGAGACTAACTGGTCCACATATACAGTTCTCTTGGAGTCATCTTCTATTCCAGAACATGTCAGTCTCATCCTCCCTACCAATCAAGTCCTACGGATAACATACTATAGGAAGAATCTCATGAAGGAAGCAGCGTCACCTGTTGCATCTCCGGCTCCAGTCCATGAGTCAAAGCCGACATCAAGTACGTGTATTCCTAAAATTAATGAGATTGATACTTGATCTAAGACTAACGAGTGCATAGAGGAAAAATGAGGAAAAAGTACTGACAGCACTACTATAACAGATGGGAAGACAACAGTGAATGATGATTCAGACTCAACTCTAGAAAATGGTGAAAAGTTGGTGATTTCTGAAAATGAAACCCATGTAGAAGGGACTAATGATCACAGTGGAAATTCTGATAGTCTGAAGAAGTATGATGCTTCTCTTGATCTTCCAATAGCCCTGAGGAAAGGTATTCGGTCATGTACAGGTACCCTTTGCATAGTTACATGACATACAGTAACATGTCATCTGAATTTAGGGCCTTTACCACTAGTTTAGATACAGGGTGATACCGAGTAACATACAGAAAGCAATGGGAACTAAAGTTTAGAAGGCTGCTGTTATGGAGGAGATAAGGGCTCTAGAGAAAAATGGAACGTGGAACCAGGTGATTCTACCCAAGGGGCACAAGACAGTTGGATGCAAATGAGTTTTCACTATAAAGTACAATTAAGATGGGACTGTTGTTTGGTACAAGGCCAGGTCAATTGCCAAAGGATTTACTCAAACTTTTGGGGTAGATTATTCCTAGACATTCTCTCCCGTAGCTAAACTCAATACTATCCGAGTATTGCTATCAGTTGCAGTTAACAAAGATTGGCCTCTGCATCAGTTGGATGTAAAGAATGCCTTTCTCAATGGAGAACTTGAGGAGGAAGTCTACATGAATCCTCCTTCCGGATTTGAAGATCAGTTCAAACAGCGAGTCTGCCGACTGAGAAAGTCGCTATATGGGTTGAAATAATCTCCGAGATCTTGGTTTGACAGATTTGCCACCTTTTTCAGAGAACAAGGGTATACCTAAGGGCACTCAGATCACACACTTTTTATAAAGAAGTTAACTTCAGGGAAGGTAGCAGTTCTCATTGTGTACGTTGACAATATTGTGCTCTCTGGTGGTGATGATGATGATGAAATTGTGAAACTCAAAGCAAAGATGACCAAAGAATTTGAAATTAAAGACCTTGGAAAGTTAAGATACTTTCTCGGAATGGAAGTAGCCCGGTCAAGGGATGGAATCTCAGTGTTCCAACGAAAATACACGGTTGATCTCCTAACGAAAACAGGAATGATTGGGTGCAAACCTGTTGACACCCCGGTTGAATATAATTCAAAGCTTAGCAATACTAGTAACAATTTCCCAGTCAATAAAGAAAGGTATCAGCGGCTAGTTGGGAAATTGATATACTTATTTCATAAGAGACCCGATATTTCATATGCAGTGAGTGTTGTCAGTAAGTTTATGCAGGCCCCTTGTGAGGAACACATGACAGTTGTTGAGCACATTCTACGATATCTGAAAAGTACACCAGGTAAAGGATTAATGTTCAAGAAGTCTGATAAATGTTGCATTGAAGCCTACACTGATTCTGATTGGGCAGGGTCTGTTGTTGATAGAAAATCAACATCTGGATATTGCACATTTGTTTGGGGTAATCTGGTGACCTGAGGGAGTAAGAAACAAGAAGTTGTGGCCAGAAGTAGTGCAGAAGCTGAGTATTGAGCCATGAGTTTAGGGATGTGAAGAAATCTAGTTGATGAAAGTGCTGTTAGATCTTCATCAAGACAATGAGCTCCCAATGAAATCGTTATGTGATAATAAGGCAGCAATAAGTATTGCAAATAATCCTGTTCAACATGACATAACAAAATACATTGAGATCGATTGACACTTCATAAAGGAGAGACTTGACAACGAAAGTACATGCATTCTTTATGTTCCCTTAAATCAGCAAATTGCAAATGTGCTCATAAAAGGTTACTAAGATAAAGCTTTGATTATTGTATCAGCGAGTTAGGCCTTATTGATATTTATGCTCTAACTTAAGGGGGAGTGTTGAAAATCAGCTTGTAACCATAAGGGTATTTTAGTAATTATATGTACCCTAGGGCTTCCCACTAGTCTATTTATTTGGCCTATTCTCTTATACTTTGTGTATCAGAATTAATAATAAAAATCAGTCTCTATCTTGGTTTTTCTCCTTGTACTAGGGTTTCCACGTAACTGTGTTGTTATTTTCTTCCCTACTCTTTTATTTTTAACAAAAATAGTACTAATGATTGGATAATTATCTTTTTATCTCTAATAATCAATTTAGTGGGAGGTTATTGGTGGTTTCATGGTAACTGTGAGATAAAAGAAAAAATGTTTTCCTATTTTTGGTAATAATGTTGATTAATGTGATTTTGAGTTTTCCATACTCGGAAAAATACTCACGGAGAGTTGTCAAGTAAATTGGATTTACTAAGCGACAACTTGGAGTTAGTTAAACGATCGTGTAGTGTTCTCAGGCGATAGACATTTAGCTAAGCGATGAGCTAAACGATTGCATAGTTTTTCCTAAACGATTGGACATCTATCTATACGATAGGTTGTTCCATCTCCCACTTGCTCAATCGTTTACACGATTGTGGTTTCTCCATTTTTCTGCCTCAAACCAAGTTCACACAGAGCCCACCCTCTAGATTCTCACACCGAGAATACCAAGGTAACCTTCTTGGTGGTGTCTCACTCAACTCGACACTATCAAGGTTCTGTGGAGGCCTTTCGTGACCTCGACGATCGTTTAGTTGCGTGGTGTTCGTGCAGTGTAATAGTCGTGTTGGACGAACATTCATATGTTGCTGGGTTGCTATGATCGAGCATTCATGATCAAGGATCTTGAAGATGAGTCTACAAAGATTTGTTATTTCTTGTCCTTGATCCATCGTAAAATATGCTGTAATTTTTGTATTTCACATAATCATATGTTTCCGTTTGTGATTGTAATTGTAAAGTTCATATACGATTGTAATTTGGAAAGATCATTCTGCTACTCATGGAAATCCTCGTATTCGATTTCCTACAAATAAACACATCAAGGAGAAACTTTTTACTTAAACTTTAAACCAAAGAGCCCATTTCTAAAAAAGAAATATACGATAGCGTTGGAAATGAGTAAAAGAATTTTTAGAAATAAGTTTGCCCCATCTAAAGGTTGGAAAGATTTTCATAAGTAGAGGAGTAAAGCCAAAGTAAAATATCAGTCTAGCGAATCTTGAATAGGAAAGCACTTTGAGAGGTCTAGCTAATGCATCAAAGCAAGTTAAGATATCGTAGGACTTTAAATAAATGCTTGAAGACAAGCATTGTTTTAAATTTAGGGGTGTGATAACTTCTAGAAATACAAGTTATTTTACTTCTTTTATCTAAAAGAATTAGGAAAAACATCGAAAATGCTTTAGCTTAACAACGAAATCATGCAATTAATTACATTACGTGATCACTAGCATATAAAAATTCATAATCCTTGTAAATTATAAAATTTGAGCTTTTTGAATGCAGAAATCTACTTAAAGCGATGAAGCAACTGCTGCCGCTGGAGCGCATGGAAAAACCTGATGCCCAAAATGAAATCACATAAGTTCAATACGATAAGAGGAGACAAGACATTAAATACAACTGACGCATGGGTGGTGGAGGTCAAATCAAAGTTGGTAGCTGACATGAAAGGTTCGTGACAGGGCCAATGAACTGCTGATGCGAGGAAGGTAGCGCGACAGGGTGTAGAAATTAATGTCTGGTGTCAGTGCAATCATTAGTGAGAGACGCAAAAACTCCTCATCGATACCTATAAATAGCCACAAGATTTTTTGTCAAAAAAACACTAATGAAATTGGCGGATGCTCTGTAAAAAATCTCCATTCCTTCCCCTCGATAACTTCCTCCCAAGCTTCCCATTTGAGAAATCTTGAGTGAGAGTTCAAGATTTCCACTTGTAGTAGAGGAAGAAGGACATCAATCTCATCATAACCAACATAAAGCAGTCATTCAAAAGAGCCAGTTATATTTAACGGCTTGACTCTCTATTCTTATCTTTCGTTTTATATTTTTATTAGCATTTGTATTGTTGTATAACGTTGAGAAACTTTCATTACCAATATGAATGCCATCACATTTTCTTGTGTATCCATGTTCTTTTTACCAAGTATGAGCAACTAATTTCATAATGGGTTGAGGAAAATGAAACTAGCATGTATTAAGTAAATCACATACTGGCGTTCAACTTGTTTAATGCGTGCTTCATAAACTATTTTGATCGAGTCGACAGATTGCTCTAAATAGAACTAATCACTATTTGAAAAAGCAAAGAATTTCAGATCTCATTAAACAAGGAAAAAATACCTTTAGACATAAAGATACATCTTTTGCATTAGATACTATTACATGCATCCTACAAATAGGATATTGTGGTTAAACGCACTGAAAAATGTAGCTTATGATTATGAGTAAGTTGCTTGAACGTGTGGTATATGCATTAATTCAAAAGTGTTAGTGGATATTTTTCTCAACCCTATTTCATTCACTAGAATCTTACATTTCTCTCCTCATCTTACTTTACTTGAACTGTGATACGCATTTTAGTAATAGTGATAGAATAGAACCAATCATTCGCATCCCCCTCCCCCTGTTTATTTGAAATTTTTACTTTTTAAACTTGTGGTACATTTTAATGTGACTCACAATTTGAAAGAATAAGATAAATATCATCAGTCTCGAGAATGAAGAGGTTCAAGAAATAGGAAAATTAAGAATACACATAAAAATACAAATCCAATCAATTATGACATTTTGAAAAATTGGAACATTTGTTATTCGACCAACTATCAAGACAAGTAAATACAGCAAACACGCTAATCAGGAAAAAAATTCCAATCTCTGCATTTTGTCGAATCTTCTCTTCATTTCTAAGCTTGTATTATAATGTATACTAGAAACACCGAAGATTTTCAACTTTCTTTGGTTCTACCCTTTAGCATAAGGCTGTAAAGAAGACAATAGCTGAGCCCAAAAGAAAGCATAATAGAATAGTGGTAAGGTTTCATTAAAGAAGCGACATCAAAAGTTATTTCATTAAAGAAGCGACATCAAAAGTTAAGTTCAAAGGGAAGATTTGATTTCACTACCATCACTATTTGTATTCATATTTTACATTTACATCAATTGTCCTAATGGCTCTAAATGCATATTAAACTTTTTTACACTGTATTCTATAACATAATGAGATTAGTATGTAACGAATCTAACTCATCGGGATTCATCCTCCCAACATCTTTGGCTAAGACTCTATCAATCTAACATATTCTATAACTTAAAGCAGTTGCACAACCTTGTCCAAAACCCAGGAGCTTTTAATGCTTCCCATTCCATAGGGTCATTAAACTTTGCTTTCTCACTCAACTCTTCAAAGGAGTCGACAAGGTTTTGCAGCCTTGCCACAAATTCAATCAACAGAGAAGTAAATGTAGCTAATGACAATGCACTTGCATTTTCATATGTTTTCGATTCTTCTTCCTGGATAACTCCATTTGGTTTGGCTGATACCTGTGCAGGCCATGATCCCAGTTTTTTGAACATTTTTGTGGGAGGGAATGCAGCAGATTGTACAGAGTTGATGTCTGATGACATATTGTCGTCCCAGCTTTTTGGGATAGGGAAGGCCCTGAGATCAAGGACAGCTTCACTGAGTGACCTGTATTCACGAAACCTTGTTTCTTCATCGTCCAAGTTGAGTAGTTCTTGGGGCTGTCCTACGTCCTCGGGACGATTGCCGATTTCCCAGCTCTCTGAATTGACTAGAAGGTAGGATTTTGCATCGATCTTCTTTTGCAGCTCTTCTGCAGCATCATGTACCTCAGAGAGTATGGCTGCTGAATCCAATTTCTCCATTTTCTTTAACTTGTTTCCAAGCTCACGCAACACTTTAGCACCTTCGTAACCTACCCTCCGAAGCTCATTGCCAAACACCTGTCGTCTTTCTGCTGAGGCCTGAACATCCAAGTATTGAAAGTAAGACCAAAGCCATATGCAACAATGGACAAAATAAATTAATGGGAACTCAAAATATTACTTATACAATGAATTGATGCATATTTTATGCAAAATGTCAAACCAACCAGGCAACACAGCATAATATGCATGTAATCGTTTATTTCGTTTACAAGTAGATATTGATCATGACTCGATGCAAATGTGAAGTTCGAGCATCAAGGACAAAGTACCTGTATTTCTGAAAGTATACATCCATGTAATGCCATGATAGCAAAGGCACAATGCCTCAGTGCACCAGCTACTTCAACATAATTTTTCCACGGATATTTAAGCATCTTGTAACGACCATGAGGCGGTTCCCAGATTGCAAATCCCATCTTCAGACAAGAAGAAAAAAAGGTTACAAAAAGAATAAAAAAGATGAAAACACTTTTCAGTCACTTGTAATTGTATTTCTTCTTATTTTTCTTGAAGGTGAAATAAAGAAAACCAGCATAGTGGCGTAAAACTCACCAGAGTTTCCTCTTGACTCAAAGATTCCATAGCTGACCTGTAGCCTTTGTACAATGGATCATCAGATGCTTGGTAGGTAAGGATTTTTGACGGTATTCTCTCATACTCAACACAATTAAGGTAGCTATCAACACATCCTAAATGAAGGGAAAGTAGTTGAGCAGAAACGATCACAATCACAAAAGATTTGGTATTATAATTAAATTTGACTAATACCAGCATTAAATAGAAAAAAGCTAACCGACCTTCTAAGGATGATGCCACGCCTGCAA
Organism: Benincasa hispida; assembly: GCF_009727055.1. Lineage (NCBI taxonomy): Eukaryota > Viridiplantae > Streptophyta > Magnoliopsida > Cucurbitales > Cucurbitaceae > Benincasa > Benincasa hispida. Next base: position 88,423,005 of record NC_052349.1, on the reverse strand, counting down.
AGTTTTTAACTACTAGATTATGTAGATCCTCACCAGCCCAAATGGGGTAAATGCATATGTTTACAACCAAACACACTCCAGCGCCAAGTGCAATGAGCAAGAATCGCGTCACGGCTGTATGGATAAATTCTCGAGTTCTATATCCCGACACCATTATGAAACAGTACGTCAACAAGAAGACTCGAAATCCATATTCATAAGGCTTCATGGTGGGATACAGCTTAGCATAAGTAGCAAAGAATCCTGCCAAAACATCATAAAGCTACCAAATCAGAGATTCTTTACATAAAGTAAACTGAAGGAAGGGATCAGAAAAGACATCCTGTCAACTTGGAAATCATTAAATCAATGATCAGAAAGGGAAAAAAAAAAATACAGACCTGTTATAAAGATACTGATAACAACCACAACCTCTTCCCACTCTCCTGCAAGAACTGATAATTCTGCCATTCCCAACGCAAGACCTCCAGCTGAAAGTGTACCGATTCCACGGTTCAATCCTTTGCTTAGAGTTGCTCCTAAACACAATCATCATTTTGGTTCCAATAAGCAAACAGATCATGGTGGAATAACACAAGAGTTCTACATTTAGAGTACTCAAATTGCAAAAGAACATCAGAATACAGAGCAGAAGAAGCAGAAAACAAGAAGTCAACAAAGATGGGCCCATAAGTATAACATCCACAACATTAGTTACAAAAAAAAAATTAAAGATTTCAACTAACCCCACTTTACCAAAAAGACATTCAACAATTAGGTCTGAAGAGCAACTAAACAACAGTTCAAAAGGGCAACTATGGGCCATGCCAATTTAATAAACATTATTTTAGATAAACAGTTATGAGTAAGCTCAAGTTTCTTGGTTTCAGGGTATGATGTAATACATTAAAGTCTAGTGCAAAACGTAATCCAAGGCCAACTCAGAAACAATTAAGAAAATTTAAAACAGAATTAGAAAATAGATGGAAATTCAAGAGTACCAATGCTAAATTCGAAGACAACAACGACAGTGAGAATGGCCCAAACAGAGTAGCGGCTGAGCTCTTCCACGGGCTGTTTGAAGAAGATCAACAAAGAAATAAGCGTTAAAGCGAGACCCATCTTGGCAGAGAAAACGATCTTCCTAGGGTCGGAAACACCCATCTGCCAAGCCTTGTAAAGAACATCCTGAACGGAGCTCCATAGATAAGAGATTCTGTGATGAACAGAGGAACAACAGGAAGGATTCTCATGAATGGTTTCAATGGCGCTGAAACCCAGGTCTGGAAATTCCTTAGCCGAAAGAAGCTTCTCCCTCTTCTCGGCAAAACTCTGCTTGAAGGAACCGTATTTGGCGACCATGGTTGTGAATCGAAACTTTTGAACAAGGAAACCCAGACCCTTTTAATGGCGAAAACAAGAACCGAGGAGATGAGAAGAGAATCTGGAGAAGATAAACAAAACTTTTTCAAAGTGATTCCCAGAAAAAGGGAGAAAGAGAGTTGAAATTGGTTAACAGTGGTGGACTGAACTCAGCCAAATTATTGTTCAACAATTCCTCACATTTATCAAATGTATTTGGGAAGCCTTCATCCTAATTCTTCTCCCTATATAATTATTACTTTTCCTTTCCCTTTTCCTAATAGAAACACCAAACTTAATATATATATATATATATATTATAAGAACAAGATAAATATATAGAGAGATTTAAATTCCTACAATTTAATTTAACTTTAAATTTTCCAATGTGTCTCAACCTAATTTAAAATCTAGAAAGATAAATGATTTTTAAAGATTTCATGAGTTAGGTTGGACGTATAATTTTTAATTTTTAATTTTCTAATTATTTATATAGAGTCACAATCTAATTTAAAATTTGGAAAGATAAAATATTTTTAAATATTTCATGAGTTAGGTTGGACGTATAATTTTTAATTTTTAATTTTCTAATTATTTATATAGAGTCACAATCTAATTTAAAATTTGGAAAGATAAAATATTTTTAAATATTTCATGAGTTAGGTTGGATGTACAATTTAATTTTCTAACTATTTATATAGAGTCTCAACCTAACTTAAAATTTGGAAAGAGAAAAGATTTTTAAAGATTTTAGACGTACAATTTAATTTTAAATTTCTAACTATTTTTCATATTTGAAACCTTTTTTAAAAATCTTTTCTTAACATTAATTCAAAACTCAAATTTGTTTTTTTAAGACCTTTACGGTTTATGTGTCAACGAAAACAAACAAGACTGGAATTAAAATTTATTGAAAATACAATAAATAAAATTACTTGAAATATAGGAATCAAAATAATATTTTAATATTAAATATATTTATTTGTTTTATCCTGTGTTCTCTCTCAGGGGTAATTCAGTAATATGATAGTAGTGATTTCATTTTCATTGGTGGGGACGGGACCCACATGATTTTTGGCATCCCACCTGTCATTTTCCTCATCGACATTCATTCCAAGGCTTTTTGTATTAAAATAAATTATAACTATTAATTCTTTGAACTATAAAAAAAATTAATGAAATTTGTCTACTAACATATAGTTACGTGATTTAGACAGTTGCACGCTTTTCAAAAGATGGAATTTGAAATGGTCCGTCACAATTCCATATTTCTTCGGCCATTAATTTTTTATTCATTTTAATCTCTAATTTTTTAAATATTCATTTTTTTTTCTAATTTTAACTTTCAAAATGGTTATTTTAATCTTTAAATTTTTAACTTTGATTCATTTTGATTTTTGAACTTTAAAAAATGACCCTTAAAAATAAGGAAAAATGGAAATGAAGGGATCAAAATAACTATTTTTGAAAGTACAACGACAAAAATGATTATTTTAAAAGTATATAGAATAAAATGAACAAAAGTTGAAAGTAGGTAGACTAAAATGAACATTTTGAAAATCCAAAATAAACAAAAACTAAAACTACATGACGAAAATAGTATTACGTTTTTTTTATTATTATCATCTAAATATTATTTAATTTTATTATTCTAAAATATATTTTGTTCCTAATTATGATAGATTGGTCTAATAGTAAAACAAATAACTAATAAATGACTTTAATTAAATAAAATCAATTTAGGATGACTATTTACTCAAAATTTAGTACTTGACTGAGCGTAAATAGGAAAAAAAAATCATAAAGTTAATTTAGAATTAAATTTGTTTGAGTTAATTTGAATTTTAATAAATTGAAACAAGATTAAACTGAACCAAATTAAATTTAAAAATTTCCTGATAAAAAATGGCAAAAATATTTAAAAATCTATTTGGTGGAAATTAAAGTAAGAACACAGGAATTTGATAATATTATTGAAAAGTAATATGAGAAATTTACATCTTCACCCTTTAAAATGAAGAAAATGAGAGAAGCTTGTTCATCACATCTAAATTCTTCTTTCTTTAACCCAAAACCTGATCAAGGGCAATGATGGAAGCAATGATGCTAAAGATGGAATAGAAGAAGAAAGTTTTTTTTTTTTTTTTAATAAAAATAAAAATAAATGAAAGTGATGATAATGTGGATAAGACAAATGATGGTTGATAAATTAAAATTTATTCAATAACCTTTATATATACCAACCTTTAAGTTCCATCAAAATATCCCCAATCTCGTCTTTACCTTGGTCAATGACAATAATTGTGACATTGTATTGTAAGTAAATATTTAACATTCAAATTTTATATTGAATTAGTAAAATAAGTGTGTAATTTACTGATATGTCTCTTCTTATTTAAATGAAGTATCAAATTGAAGAGAAATTTTTTTTTGACTCTGATGGTAATTGAAATTGCAATGTAACATATTTAAAACGTCTTATATAATTGTAATTGCTATAATAATATTTATAAGTGGTACTATATAAATTAAATTTGTATGACTTCTTTCCACACGAAATTAATGTATATAGTCAATCAATTTAATGCCGTTAGTTTCAACAAATAAATGAAGGATACTAGGATAGTAATAGATTTAACAATTAAATATAAATTAATAAGTAAACACAACAGTTAAAATTTGTATTTATGATATTATTTAATGATAGCTTAGAATAGTTTAAGCTCACTGCATGATTAAATGACCTAATTGAAAGTGTCTACCCCATAATTAAACATTAAATTATAGCAAGTGTGTGTGATCAAATGATGTGTCTATACTTTTTTTTTAAAAAAATATAAACATAATTCTAATTTATTAGTTGGAATTATTGTTTCTGTTGTCTTAATGAATAACAATGATCAATATTTGTTTCTTTCAGATTATTTAGATTAATTTGAATGTTCTAGAAACATCATATAGAGCACTGAGATTCAAACAACTTTTTTGACAAGATACTGAAAGGATAATGGGTTTATTATGGTATCATTCTACCATTTTCTTTTAGTTTGATTTATTGAGGAGCTTAGCCCCATCTAACGAGGAGTGTTATATATATTACAAAAATAGATTTCCAACATAGTGTTCCCTGTAATCGAAATGGATCCATTCTTAAATGCTAACGCTAGCTCAATAAACGAAGAAATTGCAGTAAAAAGATACTTACAAATAGAGTATTGGTTTTTAGAGATATCATCTTTTGTTGTTGCAATGTTGAAGCCAGTTCCAATTGGGTTGTCGAGAAATAGAGGGCCAAATCTTCGATTCCATGATCGGGAAGAGTCAAATCGGAGAAAATTTTTGGGGCCTTAGGAGATGGAGCGGGACTCTAATTTGATATATTTATATATTTATAAATATATATTTATAATATATAAAATAATTTATTTATATATATGTTTATAATGTATAGGGTTGGATTGGAATCCAATATTAAATATTCTATTTTTAACTTTTAAGTCCAAAAAGCCAAGTCCAAACTTAAAAAACTAAAAAAAATTATCCTAAATTGAATATGGTAAGGATTCCCGAATCCCGTGGACGCGGGATTCTATTCCCCGATAGGGAATCCATTCCTATCATTATGAAGTGGAGGGAAATGGAAATGAAGCAAAGAAGAAAGGAAGAAAACAAAGAAAATTTTAACCCAATTTGTCCTTTTCCTACATATGTGTGATTTACCCAATTTTAATCTAAGGGATTAATTGCAACACTTTACAAAGTCTAGGAAAGGTGATTGATCAAATTAAAAATTTAGGAGTGTAGTTGTAATAAACTTCATACTTTAGGGGTAATTTGTGTAATTTTTCCTATTTTTTGTTATTGTCTCCAAAAATCAAGTCAAATTCCGAAAACTAAAATGTGAATTTTAAAAATTTATTTTTATTTTTAAAATTTGATTAGAGATTGAAATGTTTTTTTTTCCTTACAAAAGTCAACAGAATAATTTAAAATTTAAAAAGAAAAAGTATAAATTTCAAAAAATAGAAAATTGAAAATTGAACTCGATATGCAATAGTGCCCTAGTCTTTTAGAATTAAGCTTCTAAAAATACTACTTTTGTTTTCAATTGTTTCCTTATGTTTCACTATCATCTTTCAAAAACTGTGTTCAAAATCAAAGTCATGTTCCGAAAACCTAAAAAAATATATATTAATTTTTATTTTTTTTAAGATTTGGACTAAAAATTCAATTGTATTCTTTAAAGTGGTATGGACCATACAAAATAAATGGAGAGAAAATAAGCACAACAATAGAAAAGATAAAAGAAAATATATTCACATGAATATTTAATTAACCTACAATAAATTACACTTTTAATCTAGAAAGAAAATTTTCATTTAATCTTTAGAATTTAAAGGGTTAATGGGAGAAATAAGGTGGTTTTAGAAGTTAATTGGTAAAAAGGATGGTTTTCAAATTATTTAAGAAAAATAGATGAAATTTTGTCCAAATTTTGTTCACCACACATTCTATAATTTTTTTTAATAATATTTTGACCCGTCAGAACTGGAGACACATTCAATTCATCAAATAATTTTTTTTTAAGAAAAGAAGAAAATTGAATTGAATGCGTGTGTTGAGGTGTTATTTATGATTATTAATATTAAATATGATTTAATATATGGTTATTTAATTAATGTGTCAATTAATTAAATAAAGGATTATTTAATTAATTAGCACTAAGGGCATAAAAGGAAATTCTTGGAAAATGGGTTAATCCTTCCCTATATAAATACATCCTTGTGTTAGCATAAATACTCTATATCTATATTGAATAGATAAGCCCTAGAATCATTCATGTCAAATTGTCAAGAATATATACATACCAGATTCCATTGAAAGATCCATTGAAAGATTTATGATGACCTTAAAATTGCGACTATTATCTTCCTCAACCAAAGCTCCAAATGCCCTAAGTGGGATAAGATGAGATTCAAGAAAGACTGAGTGCTTATTTCTTTAGTATATTGGGGACCATAGCCTAAGGTAGTTCAATTAGGGTTCCCATTAAACCCTAATTAACTAGGAATGGGCTTCTACCCATTAAGTCCATACTCAATTAGGAATCTAGGGCCTTAATTAATTAGATCACATAATAGGGCCCAATCTAATAAAATAACCCAATGTGATAAATTATTAATCCACATACATAGCCCATACTTTAATTAAACATATTATTATTTAAATATGTCTAACAATCTCCCACTTGGGCTATGTTTATGTACATAGATCACATAAACCTTAAGCGCGCATAAACAGGTTATTTCAATAATAGAATTCCCCTTTAGTTCAATCTGGTCCATCTCCTGTATTAGCACAAAATCAAGGCGGTTTTCATCACTACCCTTGTAACTAAACCTTCTTTGATCACCAATTCCAATACATTTAATGACATAGATCACGTATGGATGGATAGCATGGAAACTATATGCAAAGTGATCTAGATCACGCCTGTTTCCAACTGGTCCAAATTGCTTAATGAGATCATTCTAAAAAACTTTATGCTAAACTGCATGCATGATAAACAAGTTCAGATAATAAAACATAAACCATCAAATTTATTCTATATAGAAAATAAACAAAATAAGGTCGAAGAACATCCTCAATAACAAACTCCCACTCAACCATGGAATCAGAAAAGTGACTAACACCCATGTGAGCAATATGCTCATGAAAAACTTTAGGTGGTAAACCTTTAGTCAATGGATCTGCAACCATAGAGTTTGTTCCTATGTGTTCTATCGAAATTTGACCATTCTGAACTCTTTCTTTAACAACCAGAAACTTCACGTCTACATGCTTTGACTTCGTATTGCTTCTGTTGTTGTTGGAATGCATCACAGCCGACTTATTGTCACAAAATAATTTTAGTGGTCTTTCTATGCCAACCACTATCCGCAGCCTAGTGACAAAATTTCGCAACCATATTCCATGATTGGATGCCTCATAACATGCTATAAACTCTGCAGCCATAGTAGAAGAAGCCATAAGTGTTTGTTTAACACTTTTCCAGGATATAGCTCCTCCAGCCAACATGAAGATATAGCCTGAAGTGGATCGCAAAGCATCTTGACATCCAGCATAATCAGAATCAGAATACCCAATGATCTCCAAAACTTCTGATCTCTGATAAGTGAGCATATAATCTTTTATTCTCTGTAAATACCTCATAACCTGTTTGGCTGCTTTCCAATGATCCATCCCTGGGTTACTCAAATATCTGCCTAATACTCCAACTATGAACGCAATATCTGGAAAGAGAGAGATGAATCATAAAACCAACTAATTGAATGATTCAATAAACAATGGCTAAGAAGAAGTCGCCACTCAGCGCCGATGAGGTGGAAAGCGAGTATGCAATTTATGTCGATCACGTAAGGTATTTTT
>NC_052349.1:88394219-88411147 GCF_009727055.1 Benincasa hispida | reverse complement strand
TTTAATTCTTTAAACTTCTTTACCAAAAAATTGAATCAATATCCATGACAAACAAATATGAATCGACAATTCAACATGAAATCCATGCTCTGATACCAATTGTTAGCATAAATACTCTATATCTATATTGAATAGATAAGCCCTAGAATCATTCATGTCAAATTGTTAAGAATATATACATTCCATTGAAAGATTTATGATGACTTTAAAATGGCGGCTATTATCTTCCTCAACCAAAGCTCCAAATGCCCTAAGTGGGATCTCTCTCTAGATGGGATTCAAGAAAGACTGAGACCATGGTCTCCTTATATACTAGTTCAATTAGGGTTCCCATTAAACCCTAATTAACTAGGAATGAGCCATTAAGTCCATACTCAGGAATCTAGGGCCTTAATTAATTAGATCACATAATAGGCTCAATCTAATAAAATAAATAAATTATTAATCCACATACATAGCCCATACTTTAATTAAACATATTATTATTTAAATATGTCTAACACCTTATAGTTCTTTTAGATAAGGTTTTGACATTACACAAAATCTTAGCTTCCAACTTCCACGTTTTCTCTAGAAATTCTCTTCCCTTTTCCCTCCTCAATGTTCTTGAATACCACACTTCCAAGTTCTTTGAATCTTAGAGAATAGTAAAGTAACCTCATTGTAGTGTCCTTCTACTTTGGAGAAGTTCGAGATTATTAACAACGATAGAAGAAGAAAACTAGAGGAATCAACAAAGGTAAGTTTTGATTTTTCCTATTCTTCCTTTTTCAAGCATGCCTATGTTTTCTTTGAATGTTTATCCTATAAATGCATGATTTGTTTTCTGTTTTTGTTTCTTTAAAAATCTATTATCTAAATGCAAGGCATTCACACGCTTTCACGAGATTCGATCCCTTTAGTATTAGGCTAGTAGCTTATCATAAGTACTCACACAATTAGCTTATGGCCATAAGCCAAATATTTTCCATTTGAGAATTTTTGGATGTGTCGTATATGTTCCATTTGCTCCACCACAACGTACTAAGATGAGTCCTTAGAGGAGATTAGGAATATATGTTCAATTTGATTCCCTATCAATTATTAAATATCTTAAACCCTTGATAGGTGATATATTTGTTTCACGATTTATTGATTGTCATTTTAATGAGATAAAGTTTCCAATATTAGGGGGAGGAATTAAGAAGTTGGAAAAAGAAATTACATGGAATGCATTATTATTATTTCATTTAGATCCACGTATAGATCGATGTGAACTTGAAGTTCATAAAATAATTCATTTGCAAAATATAACAAATCAGTTACCAAATGTATTTATAGATGCAAAGAAAGTAACTAAGTCACATATACCAGCTGTAAATGTTCCAATGAAAATTGATATTCCAATATGGCAAGTTGTCACTAATGAGTCTAGAACACGACAGAAGTATGATAGACCAGCAGGTTCCAAAGATAAAAGTCATCAAAAAATAAAAATAGTTAATGGTAAAAAAAGACTTGGTTGAGGATGTAAATACCCATGAAGAAATTTTGACATGACTAATGAGGAAAGTGAAATACCCAAAAATAATAAAGAGATTTCAATAAACTATGTCATGACAAAAAAACAAAAAAAAGATGGAACCGAACTAATGTGGTTTTGACAACATTTTTTAGTATAATGTTGCTCTTGATATTATATCTAAAAGTGAGGATTCTGAACCAAAATCAGTTGAAGAATATTGACATAGAAAATATTGGCTTAAGTGGAAAGAAACAATCAATGTGAAATTAAACTCACTTTCAAAATGTCGAGTTTTTGGACTAATAGTTTGAACACTAGAAATGAGTATTTGTGAGAAAAAAAAATGAAAATAATGAGGTCACAAGATATAAAGCAAGACTAGTTGTACAAGGTTGTTCACAGATTATGAGAAGACATATTTTCTAGTGGTGAATGCAATTACACCAAAATATTTAATTGATTTGACTGTGTATGAAAGCTTGGATGCACCGTATGAATATAGTCATAGTATATTTATATGGATCTCTTGATAATGACATTTATATGAAAATTCCAAAAGGTTTTAAGATACCTAAAATATATAAATCAAGTCCTTGAGAATTGTATTCAATAAAGTTACAGAGATCATTATATGGATTAAAACAATCAGGACGAATGTGGTACAATCACCTGTTTGTTAAAAGAAGGATATCAAAACAATCTAATATGCCTGTGTGTTTTTATAAAGAAATCACAGTCATTTACTATTATAACTATATATGTTGATGATTTAAACATAATTGGATCTCCTGAAGAACTTTCAAAGGGAATGGAATATCTTAAAAAAGAATTCGAGATGAAAGATCCTGAAAAGTAAAATTTTGCCCTGGCTTGCAAATTAAGCATTTAGCAGATGGAATATTTGCTCATTAGTCAACTTATACAGGAAAGTTTTTGAAAAAAAAAATCTATATGGACAAAGCACATCCATTGAACATTCCAATGGAAGCTCGTTCACTAAACTGTAAAGAAAGATATATTTCAACCTCGAGATGATAATGAACAATTTTTTGGTCCTGAAGTATCATATCTTAGTGCAATTGGTGCACTTATATATCTTGTTAATAATACAAGACCAATTATTACATTTTCAATAAATTTATTAGCTAGATACAATTCTTCTCCAACGAAAAGACATTATTACAGAATTAAGCATATACGATTGATGTGAGTTTATTTTATTCAAATAAATCAAATTTTAATCTAGCTAGTTATCCAAATTCTGGATATTTATATGATCTACTGAAGCTAGAATTAAAACATGTTATTTATTCACATGTGAAGGAACTGTTATATCCTGGCGATTAATGAAACAGACCACAACAGTTACTTCCTCAAATCATGTTGAAATTTTTGCAATTCATGAGACTAGTCGAGAATGTGTATGACTAAGATCAATGATTGAGCACATTCGTGAAACATGTGACTTGTCTTCTAGTAAAAAACTTCCAACAATATTATACAAATACAACACAAAATGTATAGCCTAAAACAAAGGAGGATATATTAAAGAAAATAAAACAAAACATATTTCACCAAAGCTTTTCTACATTCATGATCTCGAAGAAAATGATAACATTACTGTACAACAAATTTATTCAAAGGATAATCTGACCGACTTATTACAAAGGCATTACCTATCACAACCTTTGAAAAATTGGTACACAAAATTGGAATGCATTGATTTAAAGATCTTAAGTGATGTTTCCACGAGGGGGAGAAAATATATTGTATTCTTTTAGGATAATTAAATTATATGAAATATGTAATCTTTTTCCTTCACTAGGATTTTTTTCCATTGGGTTTCTCCTAGTAAGATTTTAACGAGCCATATTTCATATATAATGGGCATCTAACGAGGAGTGCTATATATATTACAAAAATAGATTTCAAATGCTTAGTGTCCTAAAAATCATTTATCACTCCTCCATCTCCTCATGTGTCATTCTTTATGTTGTTCATGTGCCTTGTAATTATTATGTTTGGTGTCTATGTAAGACCAAATCCTAGTTACCAAATGACCTATAAATAGTGGCATTTGGTGGAACTTAAAAAAAATACACATTAGTGAGAAACTTTCATAACTTCCATATTTTTCTTTTTAGTTATTTATTTTAGTATTATACTTTTTTTCGTATTCGTGATTCGTTTCACGCCATTTTGCTCTTATTTTTACGATAGATTGAGTATTAAAACATTCCTAAATGTATAATGTTGTTTATTATTCAAGCCCTCACAATAATTTATTATATTGATTGTACCAAGGAACGATAATTTAACAGAAGATTAAATATGGGAGTAAACCAAATAGATTAATATAATGCTAAGAAAAATTAAATTTTTGTTGGGTGCAATACATTTGTTAACAAGACATTTTAGTTAGAGAACCATTATAGTTTAAAGGGTAAATTGTTATAATTATGTAAATTATGTCTAAAGTTTTTCTTTATTCTGTCGGTCACTGTTGACAAAATCAGACTTTTTGGATTGAATTATGAAATATATTAATGTAAATTTTGAATTTTATATACAAACTTTAAGTTATAATTGAATGGAAATTTTTTATATTGTTATTTTCATTAAAAAGAAAAAAGTGGAAAGGAATAATTGGCATTCGGACTACGGAGAGACAGGATTTTTAGCCACCAATCCTTTTTTTATGCCATTTTGGGAGCACGTGGGTCACGTGGCTATTATTTGGCAGCATATCGACTCATCAGCAACTGAAAACCCTGGGCCCCGTAATATAATTATAATATCACAATCACACATCAAAAGATATGTTTCTTTGCTTAATATATATATATTTCTTTATTATTATTTAATTAAATTGATGGTTAAATTACAAATTTGATTCTTATAGTTTGGAAAAAGTTAATAAATCATATAATTATAAAAGTTAGAATTTAGTCTCCATAAATTGATAAAGCATGATAAATAATATTTATGATGTGATAAAATGCTCATCATTAGTCGGAGAAAGTTAAAAAATATAGTTGATTTTGGAAATAATGACAAAAATGAGGTATATGGAAAAGAATTTTTGAAAATAAGTGAGAATAAAAAGTATAAACAAAAATAAGGTGGGAAGGAAAATCGTGTACCCGGTACACGATTAAGCTTTAATCCAACACCACATTAGCTGGACGGTGGATTGGTCAACCACGTACTCGTGGACCAGGTCCATGATTACTTTTTTCTTTTTTTTTTTAATTAATTATATATTTAATTGTAAATTATATATTTTTTTTCTTTTTTAATCAAAATTTAATCGTTTATTTTCTAATTTTTAAGTAATCCTCAATTTTAATCAATAAAAAAAAAATTGTGACTTCACTAAGTAATACATCTCTCTACAAATAAATATATATATATAAAAAAAGATCTCATGATACTGAAGAAGATTTACAATTAGTTCTTTAATTTGAAAATAGAAGTTTACATGAAATTTAAAGATGACCCACATGGGGATTGTCTTCATCTGTCTCTAAATTAGCTTCGCCCGGTTGCTGTTGTTGTCTGCGACGAATACGTCTTTGATCAGTGTTAGCAACATTGAGTCGTCTTGTTTGTTGAATAATGCTTTTTATGTTGACCGATGTTTGGTCACACATTGAACTCAACTCTAGTAAATCGTGTTATGCTGAATATTATTGTACTTCTTCAATAAAATTATTCTGTACAATGAAAAAATTAATATTAAACAATATTCATATCATATATTTGGGAAATGCCTGATTTTAAATCTCTTACCATGCAGTAATAGTAACTGCCGCCAGGTGTGATAAATCACCTTGTGATTGAATCGTACCAGGAAAAGTAGTCGTCTGATACAGTTGGTGTATTTGTTATTTCTCCCTGTGCACAACGATCATGTCGTGCATATCAGTAGGATATATATTTCGCATGAATTTGATACCAGTCTTGGTCGTGTTTATCTCTCAAATCAATTTGGTGTAGTTCTGGGAGTGTATAGCACAACGAAAGTACTGTTTATTGCAGACCGAACTGTCTCAACACACGATCTAGATGATGTCACTCTACTATATGGAAGCATATAAGAGGGCTAACGGTCAACCATATGTCTTGACCATCACGACAGTAATCAGGTAATGATGACCAAATATCTTGCGTGTATGATGTCCAATTAATATGACAAAAAAATAAGATAATTATACACCCAATTAATCTGACCAAATGTTTTAAATATTCATTTATATATACATTTGTTATCTTATTATGCATCAGTTGTCAAATATTTTTCGATATACTAGCAACATAATTGCTGATTGTACTGAGACAGCTAATACACCACTCCATCTAAAATTATAAAAAAAAATACAATTAATTTATATTCTTACATAAAATGATAACAAAATAAATTTATAAATGAAATAATACCTGACACTAAGTAGACAATGACCTGGGGCCTTTAACTGGACTTATGGTGCTATAATTGGAAATCTATCATAAGTCCATACCTATAGTAGTATCAGCAACCCCGTTATTTTCAATGTTTGTGCATTGGTAGTGTAAACCCCAAACTCTAAGTTTCCTATATAAACATATGTAATGAAAGGAATGTTATATTAATTATTTGATAAGTGGAGATCCATGGTTACTTACAGGGATTATGAAGGAAGGGAAGGAAAAAAAATTAATTGAAGGAGCTCACTAATTGGAATTGGCTGGAAACACTAAGTGCGGGATGAGGTGGCGGTTTGACCATTGAACACGGGAGGCGGCAGGAAGAATAAATGGAAGTGAAACTTCAAAAGCTCGGTTTTGGCAAATGACATGAGCAAATTAAGTGAGATCGATGCCATTTGAAAGCTGGAAGAATCTAGTTTTCGAGGTTGTTTTGTTGGAGAAAGATCTAAGAAGGAGAACAAAAAGTAAAGAATTTACAGAAGGGGCATATTCTCGGATTAATCAGGGCCCGAGGTGAAGATTAGAAGCTCCAGGGCAAACTACAAGGAAATTTTGGCTGATATTTTAAGGTAAGAAAGAAACTCAATTCTAAACAGGTTTGTAGAATAAAGTTTCTTAAAAAGAAGTATGGATTTTGAGTTATGAATTTTGAAGTTAAAACAGGAAATTTGTGCGTAAACAAACAGCTGCTTAGGAAGATTAAGTAGGCAGCTCACTATAAAGAGCGAGAGGTGGATCTCGCTAAGGACGGAAATCTCGCTGGTTTTGCACTGAATCTTGCTGGAAAGTGTCAAATCTCGCTGGGAATGGTAAATCTCGCTCATGAGGATGATCTCGCTCATGATGATCATCTCGCTAGTAATGCTGATTTTGTTGATAAAAGTTTCATTAGTAAACGAACTATCTGAGCCATTTTGTTGAGAATTCTAAGGATTCTAATCGGGAATTATGTCCTTTCAGGCCAAGAAGAGCTAGGAGAGGCATATAAACCGTTAAGAGTCTCGACAAGCTGTGAGTGGCTAAAATGAACTTAATGCTTTTAGTACTTATGCATAAAAGACCATGTAAGTTACAGTGATGTTGCTGATGAATTTATACTTCCTCAAGTAATAAATGTTTCATGAATAGCGTAGCGTATCTTCTCCAGCTTGTATATGTTTTAACGCATGCCAAGGTATGTCGTGAATTCATTACAAAAGTTAAGTTTCTATGTTGAAGCATGCGTTCTAGAGGAAGACTATGATGGAATGAGTCTTTGTGTAAATGGCATGCAATGAAACTTAATTTGATACTAAGAAATAACCCGGTACTGAAGGACACGGAGAAGGTATCTGGGTAATAGTACCTAAGGTGTTGACGGTACTTAGAAAACTCCACGTGCACGTAGATAGTTCTGAATGAGAGGCCGAAGTATGGATCTCCTAGGCCATATACCAGCAAAGAAAGGCTGAAGTATGGGTCTCTTGGCCGGTAACAGACATTGGAAGCTAGAGCGATGTATACTCATTCTCAACTAGGGAATAATGATGTTTAATGATGTTTAAGAGTAGTTATCAATGTTTATGTTTAGAGGAAGTTGTTTGAGATGCCCATCGATATATTTACATGTTTATAGCGATGTAATGCATGGTGTAATATGATTCTATAGTCGCTCACTAGGCTACTAGCTCACAAATTTTCTATGTTTTCTTTTTCCAGGTAGCGGTCAGGTTCCTCAAGGTTGATCCTGCTGCTGCTTGCCACTGAAAGGCCGGCTTATCAAGAAGAACTTAGATTGATGGTTTGTTTTGAGAGGGACTAGGGCTTTGTTAATGATGTTTGGGCCCAACTGTAAATATTTTATCCGTAGATGTTGTGTCATGACTGTTTGTATACATTAATAATGTTTAACAGACTGATGTTTAGGTTAGAAGGCTTAGGTGGTAAGTGCTGGCAGTAGGGCTAGTAACTGCTACTGTCACATCTCTTTCCAGATTAAGAGGGTAATCTGGGAAGGGGTATGACAGGTAGCCTGACAAAGTTCTCTATAAAGCCATGCAAGACAAGCACCACTCCACGAGTATGCACCAACATACTCGAAATCAGACAGTAGAGGAAGAAACATGAGATGTACTAGAGTATTCGATTTGTCAGCGAACAAAAATCCTCCAATAAGTTGCATAATGTATGCTCGTGCATACCTACGTATGCTGATGTCATCAGCATTGGGAGGTAACTCTGGAAGCTGGGATGCCAACCACGGGATACTCAATGTCGAGCCTTTTAGAGCATTTGGTAGAACGCCCAAAAGCTCGTCACAAACAATTTTCCAATTATATTGTAATGAACCTGTCAAAGGTTCTCCGTTATGTGATTGGGTCCATTTTTCCAAGACAATATCAGAAAAATATTCAAGGCATTCAGGGTTCAATTGTTTCAACTCTTTCATGCATTGCTTCTTGGAGTAGGGCCACAGGTACCCAGGATTAGCTCTAACCAAAATTTGGATTTCAATACTCATAAAATTTGAATCAAAATGTGAATGATCCCGTGTCAATTCAAAATACAAACATGAGTGTTCCCCTTCAAGTTTTTGGTGATTTCAAACATCGTATGAGTTTTACGCCGACATGCCCGTAACCTCCAATCACAACCATCCTTCCATCGTTTGCATCTTACATACCAGATATATTGATTTGATTCCACGACAATAATCTCATAGTGTTCTGTCACACAGTATTTTTTTACAGCAAGTTATAAATCTTATTTAGTATTATATAAGATTGTTTTCTGTATTAAACTAGAATTATCTACACATATCCTCATTTCTTCCAAAGTTGACCCTCGTTCACATGTTGAATTAGTAATTTCCCAATCTATTTGGGTGAAAATATATAACGGTACCAATTCAAGATTTGTTCCTCACTTCTATCATTTCCAAATAATTCATCAAGTTCAACATCAATATCAATATCTCCATCATTTTTAGGTTAAAAAATAACTAAATTTTCAGGACGCATCGACATATTTATTCAAAATTTTTCAATTATTATAGTTGATAAAAAAAATATGTTAATACAACAAAAAAAAAAATTGTCTTTCTTTTTAAAGAAATCCAAATATTTTCTTAAATCAACCCAACAAATAGCCCAACAAAATAAGTCCAACAAAATAAGTATAGATACAAAAATTCAACCGTCCAATTATAAAAAAAAAAAAAATTAACCCCTAATACATTTAAATCAACCCAAATATATAAAATATACATAAATCTATACATAAATCAACCCAAATCATATAAACAAATTAGCTCAAATCATCAATCATATAAACAAATCTTTACATAAATCACCCCAAATCAGCCAAGTATGCAAATTTATAAACAATTATATAAAATCATATAAATAAATCTATAAATCAACCCAAACAAACAAATCTATAAAAGCCCAAATATACAAATTCATATATTAGAAAAAAAATAAAGAAAAGGTTTTAACAGATGGCGACAAATGGTAGGCACACGACAGTAGCAGCAACAAGATCAACAAGATCGGAGATGGCGACCGATGGCAGTGAGAGGAAGAAAAAGGAAGAAAACGTTTCGAGGAAGAAGAGTAGGACCACTAAGTTGTTTACCCCGTACACGAGTTAGGATAATCGTGGAGTCCACGATTACCCTAGTCAACACTGCATGATTATCCATGTGGCAGTTTACGCATGCCAGGTCACAGGTAATCGTGTAATGGGTATACGATTATAACACCTATTTTTGATAATATTTTCCACCCAATCCTATCTTTGTTAATAATTATTAAAATAAAATTATTTAAAAAAAGTCTAAATAGTCCTACTATAGAAATTTATTCTAATTATAAATTTTTTCGTCAAAACATAGAAACTAAACTATAATTATGAATCTAAGAACTAAATTGTTACGATTTCCAAATAATAGATACCAAAATTGCATTGTATCCAAAATTGAATTATAAATTATCTCTAGACTTTCAAATTTGTAACAAACTTTAAAATCTTCAAATTTTCAGACTAAATCTGGTAGATATAGAATTGTAATTTGAGTTAACTTACAATTGGAGTCTAGAGATTCTCAACTGTCAATTTGAGTTTTTTAGTTTAAGAAATTGATATATTTATCCAATGGCCCATTAAGTAGAAAGATAAAATTTTAAGCCATATTTGATAGCGATTTCGTTTTTATACCACATTTGTTAATTATTTAATTTTTTTTTTAATTTTTAAAAATTAAGTCTATAAACACTTGGTTTCTTTATTTTATTATATATTTCTTTTATCAATATTTTTAAAAATCTTGAAAATATATATAGAACTTATTTTGTTCATGAAATTTGATTAAAAATTCAACTATTTTACTAAAAGAAGATGAAAACGGAAGAAACAAACAGAATTTTCAAAAACTAAATGGTATCCAAATGGACTCTAAATTTTCTTTTTCTTTTTAATTTATACTTATATTACCCCAAAATTTTAGGTATTGTTTTTACTTTTGTTAAATAAATACTTGAATTTGTAATCATAAGTGAGAGTGGGTTTAGAAAACTGATTTTCAAATATATATAAACAAAATAGATATCAAGCGGAACCTTAAGAATCTATTAGACATTTTTTAAAATTTTAAAGACTTATGGATAACAAATTAAAAATTTAAAAGTTAAAACCACGTTTGGTAACTATTTGATTTTTTTTTTTTTATTTAATTAAGCTAAAAACACTCATTTCACTTTCAAATTTCTTAAATTGTTATTTACTTTTTATCAATATTTTAAAAAATCAAATCAAATTTTAAAAACTAAAAAAGTAGCTTTTATTTTTGAAATTTTGACTAAAAATTCAACTATTATTTATAAAAAAGATGAAAATCATCGAAAAAAGTTGAAAAAAAATAAACTTAATTTTTTTAAAACCAAAAGACTAAAAATGAAACAATTACAAACAAAAGTGAAATAAACACAAAATTTAAAGTTCAGAGATACTAAACTATTTAACTCTGCTAGTTCCTCCTTAAGTTCGAAAAGATAGATATATTTATTTATTGACATTAGCGGATTCTTGATGATCCTAAAGTTCAAAATTATTACATTTTTCTCTTTGGAACATTTTTCGATAAATTTCCAGTGTCATTGCATCTCCCTAATGTTCTTGAAAGTAATCTCCAAAATGGTTATTTACAAGATTGTTTGATAATCTAACTCGCAAGTCATAAGTACTGCGATATCTTTTGACATCCTAAAAGAAAAATATTTAAACCTCTAACAAGTAACAACATTTTTTACAATATATGGAAGCAAAGAATTGAACATCTCATCTTAAAATGATATTCTAGGTCAATAGTAAAAACACTATTTTGACTAGTAACAATACTTTACTTTAAACTATCCATTTCGGTCAAAAAGTACTATTATTATCATTATGTTTTTTCTCCTATAAGTGGGATAAGCAATCGAACCTCTAATTTTGTATAAACACTATGTCAATTGAACTATGCTCATTTTGACACTATTATTATTATGTTATCCAAGTTAAAACAAACATTATTTTTTTTTGGGGGGGACTAAAAGAAAAAATGAAGTTTAATTTAGTACAAATCTTGTCCCCACATTGGGATTTTTTTTCCTTTAATAAAACACTAAAATTCAAGTTTGATCACCTGACTAAACACTAACATATATGCTAATTATCATTAAGCTAAACTCACTTTCATGTTTAAATAGACTTTTACTTCGCCAAAAGCATCTAAGAATGCACCTAAATACCCTAAATACACACTACATCCCTTTGATGTGATTCATTCCTGAACATCTTCTCCAATTTCACCTCCACTTCATTCTTAGACTTAAAACTCATTCCTAGATGCAGGTTTAAAAAATAACATTAATTCCCAAGTAAAAGAATCCCCACCTTCTTATAAGGCCTCAAACACAAAAAACAAACTTGAAAGTTGAAGTTATTTGCCTTTACTCAGTTTTTCACTCCAAGCATGTTGATGATATGGCACTCCCTCACAAGTATTGAAGGGAGGAAAGAACAAGAAGTGTGTGGAATGGCGCACACACTGCATGTTTCAACTCACTTGAACAAAGCACTTTCCCTCTATTTCTACAGTGTAAAGAAAAGGATAAACTATATTGTCTCTGCAACCATGGCATCTCTTCCATATCTCCCCCTTCCTCAACTTGCTATCTCATACCTAAGCCTGCTCTTTCTCCTGCATGTTCTCCCGCTTGCCATATCACAAGATCCAACCTTCTCAAGCCCCACTATAGCTCAATGCACGACGAGTCTTCTTCCATTGGCTTCATGTGCATCATTCGTGCAAGGTGTAACACCGACGCCACCTATGGTATGCTGTGATAACCTGAAACAACTCTACAACAATGTCCCCACCTGCCTTTGCCTCTTGTTGAACGGTACTACCTTGAGCTCTTTCCCTATCAACACTACTAGAGCTCTAGAACTGCCTGATCTTTGTAGCCTTCAAGTTAACATCTCCATTTGTTCAGGTACAACTATAATTCTGTCATCCTAAAGCAAGTCAAATTTCTTCTACTCTCTACTTCTTCATTCTAACATTTGTTATTATTCACCACTAACATTTATAATTCTTTGAATGGCCCTTTGAAGCTCTCCTTGGGCCACCTAGTCCGCCCAGTTCTCATGTTCCTCCTAGAGTAAACACCAACTCCACAATCAGCAATGCTACGGTTTTAGGTATATTTTAGATATTCATCAGAATGATATAGTTTTTGGTTCAGTTCTAATACAACCTCGATATGTTATACAATCTGACTACTTTTGTGAATTTCAGCTTCTCCAGTGACTCAACCAACACCAAAACCTAGCATTGTGGGTTTAGGATTGGGCAGGATCAGTGCTAGTTTCAAACTAAGGGCAGGAATTCAGGTCACAGTAGTGATTGCTATGAAGACTTTTCTATTTCTTGTAGTACTTTATTGAAAACAATTATCATATGATGTATGGGTTGCTTCAGCAGCTAGCAGTGATCCTCTTCTTTATCAGATTTCTACTAGATAGTTTAACAAAATAACATTGTTTCTTTAGCATTTTAACATCTGCCCCCGACCAATTCGATCCTTTTAGCAGCTAGCAAAAATGGTTCTCTGTTTTGAGATATGCCTTATTCCCTTATCTTTCCAAAAGAGAAGTCTAAGACATAAAAGGAAAACAATATGTTGACAAGAAAACTAAGACATATAAGATCAAAATCTTAACTAGATACAATAGGATAAAGTTGTCATAACATACCTAGAAAAATATGCCAATACAAATTCACACAGTACCCTTTGTTTCTTTTGCACTTCTTTAACTGCTTGGGAGGATGCTAATGTATCCAAGATGTGTAATCTGTTTTTGATATCTAAATATTAAGATCATTCCAAACTTGGAGCCACCTCAGTTGGATTAGATTCAAACACATCTGGGTTTGATGCCTCGGGTTCTTCTAATATCTCTCGAGTTTGAACTGATTCTTTATATGCAGGTGTGTCCTTGAAATCAGTTGCTCCTTCATTATATGTAGTGACAGCAATCCCACATGCAATAAGCTATTATAATGATGAATGAATTAGTGAAACACTCATTTATAAAAGGATAACAGAACATAAAATATTTTATCCTTTTGTAGAAAAATTACCCAAAAGGAAACATCTAGCCAATGTTAAATATCATTGTTCAGTTCTGTTTATGATAAAGAAACAAATAAGAACTTTGAGATTGAAATTCAACCCCCAAAATGCTAGGTTACTGGTTAATATATTCTTAGAGAGCAGTGGCTTTAGCTTATCTAAAATCTCATCCACTAATTACAAATGTTTCAACTTAAGCAACTAGATTACTGGAATAAAGTTATTAATCTGGATATTTAGCTCAACCATATCTAAGATTAAGACAGACAACAGAATCAATCAAAATGATATAAGGAAAGAATTAGTGAAATTAAAGGAAGGGGAAAAATCGTACTGCGAAAACGATGCCAAAAGCCCACAAATACTCCAGGAAGAAGCCAAGGGCATCCCACTGCGGACCCTCCCAGAAATCAGGCTGAAGCCCGGGCAATTCCGGCAGATTCTCATCCACATCAAAGGCTACGCCGGCATTTTCAACGTTGGGACTGTCCCTTAAAATCTCCGCCGTCCGATTTCGTTCTTCTTCTTCCTGCTCCTGGGTTGTCGTCGAGCTCCTCCGGTTCTTACCGTCGAATCGGCCGGTTCGGAAGGAGGATTTCTTGGCCTGAACGACATAGAGGGTGCGGGCTTCCTTGGAGGGCGGAAAGAGCGCGTTGCGGCGGAGAAGGAATTGGTTAGAAGGAGTTCTAGTGGAGGATCTGTAGAGAATTCCCCCGCCGGTGCCGCCGGTGGCACCGCCATTGGTTATGGTCAGAGCCATTTGAGTGGTGGAGAGTGAGCTCTGACCACTCGGAAAAATGAAGAGGATTTTACGTGCGGATAAGGAGAGAGATACGCGATTCATTAAATAATTCTTTGGATTATTAATATTCCTTAATCTCATAAAATCTTGAATAACAATTTTTTATTGCGAAAATTTTAAATAACAAACTACAATTGGGTGGTCAATTATTAAATATAGGATAAATATACGATTAAATAAATTTATATACATAAGTTGAGTGTCAATTTGGATGGACTAAGAAAAGAAATATTTTAAAAAATTTATTGAAGATGTATTTGGATTTACTTCCTAAATATTTAAATAATTATTTATAAGTGAAAAAAATGTTTATAAAAATGATTTAAAATAAAAACATTCATGTATTTGACAACTATTCGCACGAGATTTCTATTTTTGATGCTTTCAAAATAAACTATAAACTTTAAACTAGTTGATTTTATTGAATGATCGGCCTTTGGGCTAGTTGATCTTGTTGGATGATCGACTTTTGGGCTTGTTGATCTTCTTGGGTGATCGGCCTTTGGGCTTGTTGATCTTTTTAGCTGATCGACCTTTGACTTTGTTGATCTTCTTGGCTGATCGGTCTTTGAGTTTGTTGATCTTCTTGCTGATCGGTCTTTGGGCTTGTTGATGTTCTTGGATGATCGGCGATCTTCTTGGGTGATCGACCTTTGGGCTTGTTGATGTTCTTGGCGATCGGCCTTTGGGCTTGTTGATGTTCTTGAATGATCGGCCTTTGGGCTTGTTGATCTTCTTGGGTGATCGGCCTTTGGGCTTGTTGATGTTCTTGGGTGATCTTTGGGCTTATTGATCTTTTTGGTGATCGGCCTTTGGGCTTGTTGATCTTGGGTGATCGGCCTTTGGGCTTGTTGATCTTCTTGGGTGATCGGCCTTTGCGCTTGTTGATCTTCTTGGGTGATCGGCCTTTACACTTGTTGATCTTCTTGGTGATCGGCCTTTGGGCTTGATGATCTTTGGTGATCGATTTTTGGACTTTTTGGACTTGTTGTTCTTCTTGAATGATCGGCCTTTGGAGTTGTTGATCTTCTTGAATGATCGGCGATTAGTGTGTGTTCACACGAGGCTTCCAGAGAAACTTGTTTCGTGGAGTTGAACTTGAGTTGGTGTTGATGTTGAGGTTGATTTGATGTGGTTCGATCTCTAGTACTTGATCCTCTGATTCTCTCTCAGTTGGGTAGATGTGCTTGACTTGAAGAAGGAATGCACCGAATGTTGAGAAAATGTCAAAGAATGAAGGATTTTTAATTTTAATTTTTCTATTGGACAACAAGCCAAGTTAGAGATGCCACCTATTTTAATTAGTATCATCATCATCATTATTATTATTTTGACATAAAAATGTCATATAAGTCTTGGAAGAGTGTTTGTGTCTTCAAGGGTCTTCTATCTTCTAGGAGTGCAGCTTCAGGAGTCTTGAGAGTCTTCTGCTTGTTGATGAATTCTTTTTGGGCTCTTTGAATGTAGAATTACTTGTATCTTCAAAAGGACTTCAATCTTCAAACATAATCAGAATGCTTGTATTTTCAAAGAATTTCAGTCTTCAGGATGTTTGCATCTTCAAATGACTTCAGTCTTTAGAATTAAGACTTCAGTCTTCAAACGTGGTCAGCTTCAGAAGTCAAGGAGTCTTCTGAGAATTCCCTATAAGCTCTATGGAGTATAAAATTGTTGACTCCTACAAATGAGGAGAACTCCGAATAGAGTTCTCTGCTGGAATTTATAGACTTGGGTTTGGTTGGTCCATGGGCTTGACTAATTAGATTTGGGCCTTATTTGACATGGATCGAAGTAAGTTTATTCAATCCAATAGTTACGAAGGAAACATGTGACATCATCGGACTTCGCCAATTTATGTCTTCAACTTCAATTTGGGACAAATGTCAACTTCTAATTAGTCTCGAATTCAATTATTTGGAATTTCGTCCTTAGTAAATGAAGTAGCACTTTGCGATCGGTCCAAAATTTCTCATTCAACCAATGCCTTTTTCGAGATTTATGCACGTATGTGGGTGGATGAATCTCGAAAAAATGTAATTTGAAATCAAAGTATGATTTTGACTCTTTTAATTTGATGCATCATCATGATCAAAATATGAGAATTTAGCTCAAAATTTTGATTTGAAATTTTATTTGTTTAACACACTTTCGCCAAGTAAACAAAAAATGAATTTTAGTCATTTACTTTCTTGTTCCGAAAAGGTCACCTTGTAACGCGCCTACCCTAGGGAGGATCCTCGAAAAGGTCTACTCTTGTAACGCCGCTAACCTAGGGAGACCGAAAAGGTCTACCTTGTAACGCGCTACCCTAGAGGATCCGAAAAAGGTCTACCTTGTAACGCGCTCCCTAGGGAGGATCCGATAAAGGTCTACCTTGTAACGCCGCTACCCTAGGGAGGAATTCCCGAAAAAGGTCTACCTTTAACGCCGCTACCTTAGGATGAGATTCCTGAAAAGACTACCTTGTTAACGCAGCTACCCTAGGAGGATCTCG
>NC_052349.1:88367586-88391565 GCF_009727055.1 Benincasa hispida | reverse complement strand
CAACTTCAAACTTTATTAGAAACTTTAATAAATATGTAGAATTTAATGTCACTCTAATTGTCAAAATTTAATTTAATATCCCAAATTCTAACAGTTAATTTTTTTTTTTTAGATTTTAGAATATACTCAATTTTTCTATAGTGATTTGAATAGTAGAATTTTGTGATTTTGTCTTCCTCTTTCCTTCCTTTGATTTGGTGATGCTTAGAGTGCTGCATATTTATTTGATTTGAGATTAATACTTAATCTTGGCTTGAATTTAGTATAGATTTGGGGGTGAAATTTGAATCCTGATCAATTTTGGTTTGAAATAAAAATTTGAGATATGCTCAAATTTTAATAAGAGACCAATTTGAAACATTTTTTTTTTATCCGCAATTTATTTTGACTGAAGATAAAAACTCAAGGTTGGATAATTTGATTTGAAATAAATTTGGGATATGACCAAATTTTTCAATTTTGGATAAATTTTAGACTTTGATCCCGCAATTTGATTTAAAAATAGGAGATGAGAGAGAACCTAAAATTTGGAATGAATTTTTGATAGTAAAATTTGTAAATTTGAAAAGGTCTACCTTGTAACGCCGCTACCCTAGAAGGTCTACCTTGTAACGCCGCTACCCTAGGGAGGATCCCGAAAAGGTCTACCTTGTAATGCCACCAAACCTTGAAGATGAGAAGAATGTGCCATCAAGATTTTTAATACTCAATGACATATTTCCCTTATATTTACATTCTCAAATTATATTTATATTAGTGATATTTTGTTGCTGGGGAGGATCCTGATAAGGTCTACCTCGTTATGTTATTTCTTGATCAAAATTTGAAGATAAGGGAAATATGCCATTGAGTATTAAAGATGAGGCGGATATGCCATCAAACCTTGAAGATGAGAAGAATGAGCCATCAAGATTTTTAATACTCAATGACATATTTTCCTTATATTTACATTCTCAGATTATATTTACATTAGTGATATTTTATTGCTTAATTATTATGTTTCGTAGATTTTCTACGATATAATGAAAATATCGATGCACTAATCACGTCGATATCAAATCCATGAAAACGTGAAAATATCAATTCACCTATATTTTAATATTATTTCTTTTGGCGGGAAGCAATATATTTGAAGCTTAGGATTTCGTAATGAAAATTCAATTCTAATTTTTTTTCTTTAAAAAAAGAGTTTAAAAATATTTCAAGCTTAGGATTTCGTAATGAAGCTTAGGATATTGAAAATAAAACTATTGAAAATATTTTTAAATATAGTATAATGATACAATGATAGAATAAATTTTTTTTATCATTTTGCTATATTGATAAATAAATTGGTTATTTTGCTATACATATGAAGAGATTTCGATTTTTCTTTTTTTTAAGATTTTTTGACCAGATGATTTTAATATGTTGACTAATATATATGAACCTTGAAGGATTATATTCAAACATATGGAAAACGACTTTTACGTACTTCTCTTGATTAATTACCCTTTAGTATAAAATAAATTCGTAAAAGTATACTGAAATTGATTTTAAATTAAACCATCCAAAATATTTGGGATTTGGTTTTATACTTAATAATTAATTGTTTGCATCTTCAAAATATATATATATATATATGGTGGTGCCGCCAAAACATAAAAAAAAAAAAAAAAAANTTGAACTAAAGTAGAATTTATGTTCCACTCTAATTGCAAATTTAATTTAATATCCCAAATTCTAACAGTAATTTTTTTTTTAGATTTAGAATATACTCAATTCTTCATGTGAATTTGAAGTAGAATTTGTGATTTTGTCTTCCTCTTTCCTTCGACTTTGATTTGGTGGATGCTTAGAGTGTGCCTATATTTTGATTTGAGATAATACTTAATCTTGGCTTGAATTTAGAATAGAATTTGGGGTGAAATTGAATCCTGATCAATTTTGGTTTGAAATAAAAATTTGAGATATGCTCAAATTTTAATAAGAGACCAATTGAAACATTTTTTTTTATCCGCAATTTATTTTGACTGAAGATAAAAACTCAAGGTTGGATAATTTGAATTTGAAATAAAATTTGGGATATGACCAAATTTCAATTTGGGATAAATTTTAGATCGTTCCCGCAATTTGATTTAAAAATAGGGATGAGAGAACCTAAATTTGGATGAATTTGATATAAAATTTGGAAGATGCCCAAATTCAAATTTTACATCAATGTGAGGTTTTATCTTTAATTTAATTTGGCTTTGATGATAGAAGACTAGAATTCCAAATCTTGACTTGAATTTGGAATATATTTTTAATTTTGTTCCAATTTTGACTTTGCATAAAATTTAGAGTATGCCAAATTTTGACTTGAAAAAGATTTGATTTTCAAATATAACTTGTATTCAATCCAAAAATTTGGTTTGGATTTGGATTAACTCCTATCTCTATAAAAAGAAGTTGGAATATACTTCACAATTCTCAACTTTAAATTATTTATTTAGCCAATTGGCTTTGAAGCTAAATAATTCTGGACTTGGCTTCTACTTTTGCCTGCAATGATCCCACTTTTTTTTTTTAGTTTCAAATTTGTCTAAAACCCAAATTTTGTGAAACTTGGCCTGACTTTAACTTCTTCAGGATTTTATAGAAGATTAAACCTCAATATTAGTTAGGATTTTTTTTTTTCATAATTTCTCTAAACCACACTTCTCCTCCTATAAATTGTGATGAAATTAACCCATTAGAAATCAAACTTGGCTCTTTGAAGCTTTTAATTGCTTTGTTTTTTTGTTTTTGTTTTTGTTTTTTTTGTTTTTTTGTTTGTTTTTTTTTTTTTTTATGGTTGAAAGGGGAAATCCACAATCGTTGATGTTGAGCATTGCCGTGATTTTGTTGCTGCCATAACTTTGCCATCGATTCTTTGGTTATCGATCTTTCTTTTTTTCTTTTTTTTTTTTTTNTCTTTTTAACTTTCCTTTTTGTTTATGGTTCTAGGTGAATGGTAGCATTTAAAATCGAAGAAAATTTAGTAATATTTCTGTCGTATTCGGTAAGAAACTATTCTCTTAGTTTTTGAGTCATGAAGAATCCCTTTATAAATTCATCGTTATCTCCAGATTGTGACCAATCTTTTAGGCCGAAGAGGATGATTACGAAATTCCCACACCCTAACAACAGCAATGGAGTCCAAAGTCAAACGCAAATCGAGGATTTCGACAACTCCCATGGTTTCTTTTGGTTTCGTGGTCGTCTTCTCGGCAAAGGTAGCTTCGGCTCTGTTTTCTTAGCCCAAATTAACACAGACTTTTTTGTCGATTCACATTATGGTAAACTTCCTCTTGGTAAATATATTGCTGTCAAATCTTCCTTCTTGAAAGATTCCCCCTCCCTTCGATTTGAGAAGAAGGTACTTGATGCTTTGAAGTCTTGCTCTAATGTAGTGCAATGTTATGGACATGAAATTACAAATACTGTATCCGGCAATTACATTTACAATTTACTTTCGAGTATTGTTCTAGAGGTAGTTTGTACGATCATATTACTAAATTCGAACCCAATGGCTTGCCGGAATTGGAAGTTCGTCGATATACCAGAGACATTGTCTATGGAATTTATTCTATTCATGAGCTTGGATATATTCATTGTGATATTAAACCATAATTTCGAGTATTGATTGTGGAGGCTTTTTTGTTGCAAAAATAGCTGATTTTGGATTGGCAATGGAGATGACAAATATAGTGAATATTGACGACGATAACAGTACTAGAGGAACCGAGTCATACATAGCACCAGAGTCATTAAGAGATGGTTACTTAGATTGGCCCGTTGATATATGGGCACTTGGATGCGTGGTGTTGGAGATGTTGACCGGAAAAAAAGTGTGGAGGTCTAAAAAGTTTGATCTTGATATGCTCACGTATATTGATCACAACAACAAATTCTTAGAAATTCAAAATAAGTTATCACCGATGGCAATTGATTTCGTGAGAAGATGTTTGGTAAGAAACCCTTATAAAAGATTGCCGGCAAGGTTGTTGCTTGATCATCCATTTATTTATCATGTTTCATGATCAATTTAGAAGTCAATGTATTACTTATGTGTAATTCAATATAGTTTGAATTGATATGTTGGAAAATCTTGTATAATCTGAAAATGTGTAATCCTCAATTTTCATAGAGAAATTTTTTTATAATAAATTAATTAAAATTTGTACCTCTGTTGATCTTTCTAACTTGGCAATGGTCAATATGATTATCAAATTTTCGTTAATTTTGGTCAATTCTTAAATTTCTAATATTTTATTTTAGTTACTCTTAACATGACTAGAGCAATAATCAATTCTAATATTGAACAATAAAATTGATCAAGTAGTAAATAAATAATATCTTCCTAAAATTAGATTTGAGAATCTTTAAAGACTAACAAAGTAAACTGAGATTAATCATGTAAAGGAAATGAAATAAACTTTCGAAAATTAACTTAAACGAACAAAGAATAACAATATATTATAGGAGAGAAAATGAAAAATCATAAATATTTCAACTAAAAACAAAATTAATAGCACCCACAGTCCGTAGTGGCCACTTGCAATTCTTGATAAAAATATAAATTTAACGAATTGAATGTCAAATTTGCAATTTCAAGGAATTGAAGGTCTAAAGAAAGTGAATTTGGAATTTAGATGTTTATTAGCTATAAAATTGACTCTACCATCTTCAACAATGGTCACTATAGATATTTATCAAGGAATTTCATCCGTTTCTTTTTCTCCTTCTCTCCATTCCTCCAATATTTTCGATAGACTCTACCCTTCGGCCACTGCCAACGACAAACTCCCATGACAACCATCGATGGTGAAAGACTCCGACAACCACTTCTTAATGCATATTATTCATCAGTGGTACTTAAAGAGTTAGATCTAACTACAAGGGCAAAACAATAATTTTGGCTCAACTGTGCGAAGTGTCAATGCACGTTTGATTGCTCGTATCCAATTACCGTGCTAGAAAATTTCGATGGAAATATCAATAAAATTTTGATTTTGATGAATACTTTTGGAAAAATTATAAAAATAAAGAATTCAAAAAATAAATATAAATTAGTAAATAAGCATTTACGATATTTAAATAAGTTAACAATGTCTACTATTTATATTATATTTACATTAATGATATTTTGTTGCTTAATTACTATGTTTCATAAATTTTTTTTATGATATAATAAAAGTATCAATTCACTCTTCAAGTCGATATTAAATCCATAAAATCGTGAAAATATAGACGAAAATATTCACATGCAAATACTTACCAATAAAAAAAACATGTCTATTAATTACAACCCTATAGGAGTATAACTTAAAACCCTATTCTACTAACTAACTTTAAAACCTATTTTGCTAATAAAAATGTATTGGAAATTAAAAATTTAATACATAAAATTTTGTTAAGGTTGAGAATAAATTTAAAAATTATTAAAAAATAATAAATTAATAAAAAGTCAAAAACAAATTTTCTTTTCGTGAGGAACTTGATTCCCACAAGCAATTTCACAAGAATGGTATTAAAATAGGTGGCGGGAATAGAGATAGAGAAGCCTTCCCCAACCCTGTCTCGCTTCTTGGATACTTATTGATGGATGAACAGAGACTAGGTTTTGGAATTCCTTCACAGAAATATCAATATTAAAATTATAAGCATCAATAGTATTACTCTAGGGACATCTCCGAATAATTCTATTTTTTATTTGTTTTAGGGGAGCATTATATTTTAATATTATTTGTTTTGGCGGAAAGCAATATATTTGAAGCTTAGGATTTTGTAATGAAAATTCAAAATAAAATAATATCGGTTAAAAAAAAAAGGAATTTCCCTTTTTTTTAAAAAAAAATTCTTTTTCTAAAGTCTTTTTTTAAGTTTCAATTTTAAAATTTTTATTTGAGAAGTTACTTTAAATAAAACTACTGAAAATATTTCTAAATATAGCGTAATGATATAATGATAAAATAGATTTTTTTTGTCATTTTACTATATTGATAAATAAATTGGTCAATTTGTTATATATATGAAAAAGATTTAGATTTTTTTTTAAAAAAAATATTTTTTGACCAGATGATTTTAATATCTTGACTAGTAAAAAATCTTGACTAATATAACTTGAACCTTGAAGATCATATTCAAACATATGGAACACACATGCAAGTGACTTTTACATATACTGAAACTGATTTTAAATTAAAGCTTCCAAAATATTTGGGATTTGGTTTTATATTTAATAAATAATTTTTTGTATCTTCAATATATATATTATATATATTATATTATTATATTATATGTGCTGCCGCCAAACATTTAAAAAAAAAAAAAAAATCTTTTTAGCTTTCCTTCTTGTTTATGGTCCTTAGTTTTTGAGCTATGAAGAATCCCTTTTATCATCGAAGAAAATTTAGTAATATTTGTCTCGATTGCCCTAAGAAATTCAGATAAGGAAAATTCCCTAAGAAATAATTCTTTTAGTTTTTGAACCATGAAGAATCCCTTTATAAATTCATCTTTATCCCCAGATTGTGACCAATCTCTTAGGGCAAAGAGGTTGATTATGAAATTCCCAAACCCTAACAACAACAATGGAGTCGGAAGTCAAACGCAAATCAAGGGTTTCGACAACCCTTTACAACGTAAGAGTGACTGGTTTCGTGGTCTGATCTTGCACAACTCATTTGCACAGGACGTCCCCACTTCTCATGTCACAACATGCACGAATTAGGATCACTTCGTATGTAGCACTTACAACTTTTTGTAATAATTACAGAGTAGACCGCATCCTATAGTGTTACCAGAATAAGGCTTGACTATTTACTCAAACCTGATCGTCTTCTATATCTCTACACAAAGTTCAAGTACTCATGTAATAGTCAAGGGACTTAGGTTTATTGGATTTCTAAAAAATAATATATTCAATAAAATCTTATTGAATTTTCAGAATAAGTTCTATTGTTTACAAACCACGAGTTTTAGAACATAAAACCCAACAATAGCTAAGACTAACATACAAGAAATCGAGTCATTAGTTCATCGATCCTATATGCTTATGTACTAGAAGTTGATTCAAAGAAAGTTAATAACAAAGAAACGGAAACATCCAATCAAAAATCCATAAGACATCTCAAAGAGTTTAAGAATATTCCTACAAACCTAAAAAACTAACGTCGTGGCCTTCAATCGTTCATCGAATCAGACTCATGATGCCAAGATTTACAAATACAACTCAAAAGGAACGAAAATCTTATGAGTTTTTCCCTGGAATGGCCAAAATAGAGCAACATGCTCTCTAAGACGACCTAACTCTCCTCTACCTTAACCTAATTTGGAAAGAACATATTTAAATTACAGTCGTAGCATTGCAACGCTCTTGTCAATCTAGCCCTCAAGCGTTGGAGTGGCGTTGCAATGTTATTGTGACGCTTGCTTGTGACGGGCGCATGCCCGCCAATGCTTTAGCGTTCCACTAATCATTGCAACATTGCGACACTGCCTTGTATACGTGTATACTGCCTTATAGCGTTGCATTAGAGCATTCAGCGAGGGTTGCGACGCTTTGGTCAGGGGCAATTTGGTCATTTCTCTCATTTGAAGCCCAGATGTTCAAATTGCCTCTAAATTGCTTCAAATTAACCCTATTTCTCATCAATTGGTCAATTGTACCTCTTGATTGCTTGACACCTACAAAATAGGATAATTACTGTAAAATCATTACGAGCCTAAATTAAGCTAGAAATTATAGCTCTTTTTGAGAGTTATCACTCCATCGATGAATAAAAATATGCTAGGAATTAAGCTAGGAATTTCATCCGTTCCTCTTTCTCCCTCTCTCCATTCCTTTAATATTTTCAATAGACTCTACCCTTCAGCCATTGCCAACGACAAACTCCAGTGACAATCATTGATGGTGAAAGACTTCAACCACTAATTAATGCATATTATTCATAAGTGGTACTTAAGGAGTTAGATCTAACTACAGGGGCAAAACAATAATTTTGGCTCAACTGTGATAGAAGCAACTTGTGAAGGGTCAATGCACGACTGATTGGTTATATCCAATCAGTTATTAATCTTTAGTAGAGTGACGGACAGTTAATGGGAGTTAATTAATTTAATTCAAAAGTTTAATTAATTAATCAAGTACCATTGGATTTCAATCTATAGGTCCATAAGGTTCCCTCGGTAACTCAACTTATAATTAATATAAAATTAATTATATATGATATTTGAATTTGACCCATGTAAACATTATAGGTTGAATTTAATATGAATTTGATTTCTATTAAATATTATAGGTTAAATGAGAGAATATCAAACTATAGATTATATTATATATAATATAAACTATAGGTTATATGTTATATTAGATATAACATGTAGTATAGTATATGCTATATATAATAAGTTATATATATATATATATCTATAAACAAATTAAATTAAAATTTTGTTTTTAAGTTTTTAAATTTAAATTAATTAAAGGGAGAGAGTTATGGAAATAACTTCCACACCCTTATTCGCTCAAGATATCATGGATGTGGATAGCTTTTGGAGAGATACATCTTCTTCCTTTGTTCACGCAAAGATCATAACTATAGGTTATATATTATATTAGATACATCTCTACCAAAATTATCACGAATCCCACATCTCATGGTTTTGCACCTTATAGAGAATCCCAAGGTAATCTGGTGGTGGTGTCTAATTTTGGTTGCTACGTTTTTTTTGGTATTTGTGAGTTCGTGGAAGAAGGAGTTCGTTTGAACAGGTCTTGACAGAAGTGGACTTCGTGAAGTGATTGGTCCTCAAAGGTAAGTAAATTCCAATTTCTAATTTCCTCTCTTCTCTGCAAAATAACATGTTGTAATTTGAATGCATATCATCGTTTCCGTTGTTACAATTTTATGTTTCTGTATAAAAAATAAAATTGAGCCACAATCCTCTTCCGCATGGGTGTTCACACATCCTTCACTTCCGACATCTAACTTCGCACAACTACCACCTCCAGTAGTGAAAACTTTGATGTTCCCAATTGGTGACCCAACTTCAACCACTATTTCCATCAACCATCTTCAACGACTAACTCTAAATCTTCATAATGTTACTTTTGGATTCACCCAAAAGCAATCTAAGCCTGGAGATAGTTATCCTCTCTTATAAACCCATTACTATTCCTTATCTAGCCAATGTTGGATTTTGCTCACATTTCGAATACTAACATACATGCATAATAAATTATAACCTACAATTTCACATAAGATGTTCTAAAAAAAAAAGCACTAAACCCATTGATGGCTTTTTTTTCTTTCCTTTTTTGTGCATATTGTACTCATTTTTTATAATAGGTGATATTATTATACAACAACAAGGGGGATCCCATAGCCCAGGATAAAGGCATCAAAGCAACAAAGCACAAGCAAAGACAGAGCAAACACATAAAAATAAAGTCGCAGACCACCAAGGAAAAAGCCAGAGAAAAGAACCAAAAACCCCACAAATTAAGGATTGCAGCAAAACAAAGAACAACGTAAAGATCAAAAAGAAAAAAACATCTATGAACACATTAGATAAGACCAAGAAGATCAACCCACCAGGAAGCAGCAGAGCATGAACCGTAGAGATCATAAGGTGTAACAGAGCTGACATCGACCTCGTCAACCTCCATGTAGCCGTCGATTACGCTCCTGTTAGATGTAGTAGATGGAAGCACACCAGAAAACACGTAACAACTTACTATGCAACCCTTACCCGACCCCACTCGGCATAACCAACTCAGCTTTACATCCCAACCCCCCACCCGATGCGATGAACCCAACTGACACAACACCACACCTCTCTTCCAAACCCACACTTAAAAAATAAATGATCTCGCGACTCCATACCTTCCTCACACAGAAGACACCCCCTTCCCCTTTTGACAACACACCCCAACTCCTCAACCAATCCCGTATACCCAACCTGCATCATAAACCACCGTAAATCCGAATGAATCCAAAATCGTACCCTCCAGCAGCCAAGGATCCCACCAAACAAAACAAGATCGACCATCGCCGATCATTAAACGAACCAAATACTTGAATCTATCTCTACTACGCAAGATAGCCCTCAAGCACCAAGAACTCCCAACCTCACTCCGAACAACCCACAAAGATCGCCCAATACATTCCACTAATGTGAATGTATATGTATGATGATGATTATAAAGGTTGGCTAGCAATAATCATCGTGATTATTGCCACCAACAATATCAGGGCAGTCGATCGCCGACAACCATCACGATGGTCGACCAACGACTATCGTCCATTACAATCATGATGGTCGATAAATGGCTATCGATGACGATACTTACGAGGGTTTGACTATCAACGATTGTCACCGATCACTAACAATTAATTACAAGAGGTAGAAGATGAATTCAGATTTTTTTTATAGCCATGCATTCATTAAAAAAACCCTTTACCATACTCATGGGTTTGGTTTATTATTCTTAGGCTAACAAAAGAAATTGCATTTTTTTAAAGTTTCATTTTGCAAATAACAAGATGCTTTTAGGTTATAAAAATTATCAAAATTAATTACTAATTATATCCCAAATAGTATCTACAATTAATTTATTCTAAAAATACATATTCTTTAAAATCATAACAACCTAGATTTTATTGGTATTTAAAATAGACTAAAAGAAAGTAAGATATTATCTAACTTACTAACAAACTAAATTGTGACATAAACATTTCAAAATAAAAGACTGACCTAACAACACCAAAAATATTTGGCAATTGAGATCATAAAAAAAACTCAATAGAATGTAATTGTTCAAGATTCAAACACAGAAACCTAATTCAAACTCCAAATTTAAAGAAACCCTCAATTGCAATGTAACATTGGTTGGCATAAAAAATTAATTACAGTGTAACTCTTCTCCATAAGTTTTTCCCCAAAACATTTCCAGAATCTACAGCACTAAGAACATACAAAAATATAGAGAGGAACAATTGTACAACACAAAGTTGCTGCATTTCAAAATTTAAATAAAATCGTGGGTTATAGGTATTTTGAATGAAATTTCGAACCTAAGGGCGGTCCTAACAAAATTCTAAGTCTGGGGTGGTGAAATACACCTAAAATGTGTTTTTATTACTCTTGATTTACGATAGGTTTTAAGATAATTTTGTTAGATTTGATGTATTTGTTAGTGATTTCAGAGTTATGTTCAAGATATAGATTCAAAGTCAAAATGAGTCAAAAATAGCCTACATATGTCCAAAGCAGTCACCTCTAAGCTATACATCGAAGAGAGGGAAGAAAAATTGAAGAAATTACAAGTTGCAAAAAAAAAAAAAGGACAGTGTAGCGTGGAGCGTAGTGGCACTGTCCCAGGTGCTTCAGACCCGAGATGAGGTATTTTTAGTGTAGTGCAGCTATGCTCCTTAAGGTAGTCCTACACTTCAGGAAAAAGAGGCAACACAACAATGCTCCGTTAGAGCGTTGCGTCGCTAGGTTATTTTTGGGAAAAAAATATGCATTTTAGGAAAAAATTTCCTATTTAACCTCGGGTTTTTTGCCGACAACCACATCAAATTTTGGAAGTTTTTTAGGCATAGAAATAGGGTTTAGAGTCTTCTTGATACCAGAGAGATCAAAGATTGTTGGAGGGCCAATTCCATCCTTGGGATGCAACTAAAAGATCAATAACTCTTCTTTTCCCCTTTTTTTTTTTTCTAGAATTATTTTATGTATTTTGGTATTCTTGATATGGTTTTGTCCATGGAAGCCATTTTAGGCTAAACTTCTCATATTTTTATGGTAGATGAATTCTTAGGTTTAATTGTCGAACACTTTGCTTCTTAAATGATAGTTTGCATTTATGCCTTCTAGCATGACCGTTCTTAAGGATTTTGAATGTTTGATCAATGTTTGAATAATTCAATGATTTAAATCTTGCTTTTGTGAGTAGGCTTTAGATAGATCATGCATGTTAAACTATCGTTCTGAAACATGAGATGTAGCTGGATAACAGTAGAGATTGTTAATAAAGGGTCTTAATGCTTTACTTAATCATCAAATTTCAAGTCATTAGTTATTAGGGTTTAAGTGAATTAAAATATTGTTTGCAAAAGATTCAATCTGGATAAAAGACTTCTAGATCTAGGTGTTGGTGTTAATTACTTTAAATAATTTAGTCTAGGGATCAAATTGAAACAAAACTCAAATATGAAGTGTAAAATTGTAATATTATTAATTTGAGCTTTTATGTGTATAAATGTTATCAATTTAATTGGGATAGTTGCAAATATAAACATTAGACCCAAAGTATTAGCAGATATAACAAAATGTAAAAAAAATTACAAATATGGCCAAATTTAAATAGTCTATCAGTGATAAACCATATTATTGGTAGGAGTCTGTGATAGACATATCACTGGTAAGGGTCTATCGACGATAGAAGTCTATCACATATACTTGTTTATATTTACAATTTTTTTTAAATGATGTTATACACTTGGTTATTATTCCTACAAATGCTACCAATTGCAATTACCCAATTTAATTTAGTAATTAGTAATTACTATATTGTATATTAGCATTTATTTCTAATTGTGCAAACCATAAAGTTTGCTTTATTTACGGTATTTTATTAACTTTAGATTTTTCCATAATTTTTTTTAATTGTGTTTACATTATGTTTAAAAGTATATAAGTGATAGTTCTAAAAAAGATATATAAATGAAATGATTCAATTTGAATTTTCTAAATTAACCTATTGATTTAGGTACATTTAAAATTTGACACAAAATCTTTTTTGTTCTCTCTTTTCTTTTCTCACAAAACGAATAAAATTTTAAATGGACCATCATTTCTCATCATAAAGTCAAACTGAAATTAGAATATCTGCAAAAATAAATAAATAAATAAATAAATAATCAGAAGTTAACCGAATAAATATAAAGCTAATTGACCGATAATATTTGGGTCTTATAGTTAATTAAATTGATTTGATAAAAAATGAAGGAGAAATGAAGAAAAGAAATTGTGCAATAAAGAAGAAGAAAGATTGAGATATGATGAAAGGGAAAGGAAAAGAAGAAAGAGAGAAAACATTGAGTCATGAGTGGAGATTATTGAAAATTGGGAAAAAAAAGAATATAATTATTAGAAAACTCCAATATTTTTCTAAATATTTTTAAAAGTATCATATTTTTATAAATATTTTAAAAAACTACAATATAATTTCAATTTTACCATCCCTTACCCATTCCCATTTCCCACCCTTATTCCCACAAAATTTTCTACCAATGATCTCTTCCTAAAAACTTTTCTACTACTGACATTTTTCCCATACGAAATTTCAAATTACTCCCAGTTTTTAAAAAGCCTTTAGATCGTTTGGTGAACGCGTCTTTATGAATACTTTAAGCGAGCATTTAGATATTACTAAGCGATCGGATAGAGATTACTAAGCGATCATATAGAGAATACTAAGCGATCGTTTAGCTAAATGTTACGTGATCATTTATATATCTATTATGCGATCGTTTGGCTAACTGTTACGCGATCATTTAGTTTTTGTTATACGATCGTTGAGATATCTATTATGCAATCATTTAGATATTTGTTATGCGGTCGTATAGTTTTTGTTAAACGATCGTTTAGGTTTTGTTATGCGATCGTATAAAGAATACTAAGTGATCATTTAGCTAACTATTACGTGATCATTTAGATATCCATTATACGATCGCTTGGCTAACTATTACGCGATCGTTTAGTTTTTGTTATACAATCAGTGAGATATCTATTTTGTGATCGTTTAGATATCTGTTATGTGATCATATAGTTTTTTTTCTGCGATCGTTTAGAGAATACTAAGCGATCAAGCGATCGTTTAGCTAACTGTTACGCAATCGTTTAGATATCTATTATGCGATCGTTTAGATTTTGTTATGCTATCGTTTAGATAAATTTATGCTAAATTTGTAGAATACAATTGGTGTTGTACATTTAACTAAGCAAATACATAACTAAGCGATCGTTTAGATAAATTTGTGCTAAAATTACATATTGTACTGTATAATTGGTATTGTGCAAAATATAATTGGTGCTAAAATTACATATTATAAAGTATAATTGATGTTGTACAAAATATAATTGGTGCTAAAATTACATATTGTATAGGATAAATTTGTACAGTATAAGTGGTGCTAAAATTACATATTTTATAGTATAATTGATGTTGTACAGAAAAACGAAGTGAAAATTACATATTATTTAGTCTAGATGGGCCAGTGCCAGGTGTTATCAACGTATGTCTGCACGTTTTCTCGTTATGTCTTCTCTGACCACATCGTGTACACCTATATATTTATCATGGCTCATCTCCAATTGAAGGTATCCTGACAGTTTGATGTTGACCTACATTTACTACCTTCTGTGGTGGTAGAATTGGTTCAAAATCTCCAACATCTTCAACCCATTCTTGACTGTGTCTGATTGGGAAGATTGATTCGACGTAAGCAACAAGCACACACTCAACTGTAAACTATTTTGCACATAATATTTGAACATTAATGTTTCTCAGGGTCGCTGCAAATATTGCATGGGAGTATGGGATCTTGAGGCAATTAAACTTTATACACGTATATGTCCATGAACGAAGATTAACCAACCTCCCCCAAATATCCATCATCCACATTAATTATATTCACCAGAGAAACACGATATGTTCTAGACATCAATTCTGATTCCTTAAGAATACTCATTGCGTAATCAGTTACAATGTTTGTGCATGCCATTGCATGTATATGTCGGATAGAACCAACCTTGTAATCACTCGCGGATATGCTCTAATATGATTGGTAGTTCTCGGACATCTTTCAACACTCCATTGAGGCATTCTACTATATTTGTCGTCATTTTGTCATACCTACAATGGACTTGATAAACCCTTGCCCACCGTTGTAATCCAACCTCCTCAAGATAGGCCGTCACACCAGGATATTTATGGAGCTTAGCCCAATACATCTAAAAGTCAGACACTCTATATGCTTGCGTTGCTAGGTAGAAATGTGGGATTATGTCATTTTTCTTGAATTTGTCCACCAAATTGTTCCGAATATGGTATATACACAGGGCATGAAATGCATCAGGGAATACCCTTGCAACAGCCTTTACAATTGAGATGTGACGACCTGATATAATCACTAGATTGGGAATGTCTTCTATCGAAGCCTTCAAATGAGTCATGAACCAAGTCCATGATGAATCGTTCTCACCATCTACAATACTGAAGGCGATAAGATATATGTTGTTATTTCTATCGATACATATTGCTATTAACAACATACCTTTGTATTTCTCATGCAAATGGGTCCCATCAACAATGATTACTGGGCGGATGTAGTTTAGAAAACCCCTGATACACAGACCATGTGCCATGAAGACGTTCTTAAAGTATTGTTCGTCCTCTACTTCAACCTCAAATATGTACCTGGATTTTCAAGCTTAAGTGCCTTACCATATGCCTTAACAACAACATATGATCCTTCTGGCGACCCTCGTGCATACACCAATCCGTACTCTCTAGCGCGATAAACCCGTCTATAGGTAATGTTCACTCCATATTCTCGTCGAATGTCCTCAATTATATCCCTTAGGTTGTAGGTTCAGCCAACTTATTTGTATTTGGACTTTATTAGGTGTCCAATAACCCAACTTTTTGCTTGTCCATGATTACCAGTTCTCATTTTAAGAGAACATGTATGTTCGCTGGGATATTTCTGAAGGAAATTGAACACGAGGATTTCCATGAGAAGCGGAAGGATCTTTCCAAATTTTAATCGTATATAAACATACATGTTCTCTTGAAATGAGAATTGGTAATCATGGATAAGAAAAAAGTTGGGTTACAATTACAATCATAAACGAAAATATATAGTTATGCATAAAATATAAACTACAACATGCTTTACTACATAATCAAAGGAAGGAATTAAGAAACCTTTGAAGACTCATCTTCAAGTTCCTTGATCACGAACGCTCGATCACAACAACACAGTAACACACGAATGTTCATCCAACATGACCGCTACACTGCACGATCACAGCGAACTCGAACTAAGTGATCGCCAAGGTCACGAACACCTCGAACACCACGAACAGCTCCACAGAACCTCGACTGTATCGAGTTGAGTATGACAACACCAAGAAGGTTACCTCGGTATTCTCGGTGTGAAAATCCAGGGAGTGGGCTCTGTGTGGACTTGGTTTGAGGCAGAAAATTGGAGGAAGAACAATCGTGTTAACGATTGAGCAAGTGGGAGAAGACACATCCTATCGTATAGGTCGATGCCCAATCGTTTAGGAAAAACTTTCGTCTATCAAAAGCTATGCAATCATAAAGCTCACGTCTAGCTGAGTGTCTATTGTGTAAGAACATTCACGATCGTTTAGCTAACTCCAAGCTGTCGCTTAGTAAATCTGATTTACTTGACAACTTCTCCGTGAGAACTTTCCGAGAGTAGAAATTTCAAAATCACAATTTTGCAAATCTTATTTCTTACTAAAAATAGGAAAACATTTTTCCCTTTAACTCATGGTTACCATGAAATCACCAATAACCTCCCACTCAATTGGTTATTAGAGAAAAAGAGATAATTATCCAATAATTAATATTATTATAAATATAAATTATAACTAACTTACCATAATATATTTATAACTTATAGTTTTAATATTTCATCTCATGGAACATATAAACCATAGCTCTTTTTCTATTCCATGACACTTAATGTAAATCTCGTTTACATTAATCCTCCACTTGATGTACCTCATACACCATACCAATCATATCATACATAATCGAATTACCTCTTGTCAATTTGAACATTTCAAATCAACACCAAGAAATGATCATCAACTTGAATCCATTGAGCTACCAAGGGGACCTTATGGACCTATAGCTTGAAGCTCCAACGATACATGAACAACTAACTAAACTCTTTAGTTACGGGATCCACCATCCATTAACTATCAGACCCCCAAAAAATCGACAGCTGAACTCTCTTTACCATAGATATATTATGTGTCCATCTGAACCAATCAGCAGTGTGACAACCCTTCACAGATCACTCGTAAGTATAGCTCGGCCAATAACCATTATGCCCCTGTAGTTACATCTAACTCTTTAAGTACCATTGATCCCTCTGATGAATATAAGTCATAGTTCTACTATGACTAAGTCCGCTCTTCCAAAGAGAAGCTGTGGCCACTATGTTCAAGCCCCAGAATCAGCCCTTAAGGGAGCAATCTATCTACTTACCCCATTTTCAGGGAAGAAGTGAATTTCATCTTGTGTAATTGAGTTCTCAGCTCCCAAATCAGACAAGTCCCCAAAAAGGTAGGCATGTTGAGTTGGCAATCTGGCCACTCTCACCCATACTAATCAAAGAACCGCCCTTAAAGGCAGAAGTTCCCAAAACACTCAGGATTTAGGTCGTGTCACCTATGGTCGTTTATGTGAGATGTACGTCTCCAGTATCAACGGCATTATATATAGAGTCTAGTCATATCGTGGTCCGGTCTTATATAAAATCTTTGTATAGGACACCCCCGTTTGCATGTCTCCACATGAATGGTCAGGATCTACCATTTGTAGTAGTTTACAACACTTGCAAACCTTTACAAAGTGGGTCCTATCCGTAGTGTCACCAGGATCAGGTACCCCACCTTAATCCTTAAACTACAAACCTATTTAGGTTATCACTTAAGGCATGATCCACTTGTATATCTCATATACATGCTTACGTTTACATAAGATAACCATGAAGCTTTGTTTATTGGACAGAGTAAATGCCAGAATGAAATTACAATTATTTTATTTATAAACAATGTGTATAATTACAAACAACGAGACTTTGGGAGAATTAGGACACTAATCTCAACAATCTTCCACTTGTCCTAATGCCTCGGGAGACTAATGTACAATACAAGAAAAGACATGTACAATATACAATAAACTAGGACATACCCCAGTATCATCTCTCACTTGCCCTAGAAAAGATACCACATGTCCCGCAAACCCAGACTCTTCAAGTGAACCTCGAACACTTTAGCCGTGAGAGCTTTTGTAAAGGGATCAGCAACGTTGTGCTCCGACGCGATCTTCGTGACTATTACATCATCGTGATGCACAATCTCCCTGATCAAGTGGTATTTTCGCTCTATATGCTTACCCCGATGATGACTTTGAGGTTTTTTCGAATTTTCCACAGTTCTGCTATTATCACAATAGAGAGTAAGAGGAAAATCCATATTTGGAACAACCTTCAAATCCAAAAGGAATTTCCTCAGCCAAACAACCTCTTTAGCTACTTCACAAGCTGCTACGTATTCGACTTCCATAGTGGAGTCCGTGATGCATCCCTTCTTGATGCTTCACCATGCTACAGCCCATCCATTCAGAGTGAACACTAACCCTGATGTCAATTTGCGAGAATCTCTATCGGTCTGAAAGTCAGAGTATGTGTATCCTATAAGGCTTAGATCCTTATCTCTATACACGAGCATGTAGTCTCTTGTTCTCCGAAGATACTTAAGGATCATCTTGATCGCCGTTCAGTGATCAAATCCTGGATTAGACTGATACCGACTGGCAATCCTTACTACATAACAAATGTTGGGTCTGGTATACAACATTGCATACATTAAGCTTCCTACAGCTGAAGCATAGGGAATCTGTCCCATTTTCTAAACTTCTTGAGGTGTC
Organism: Benincasa hispida; assembly: GCF_009727055.1. Classification (NCBI taxonomy): domain Eukaryota; kingdom Viridiplantae; phylum Streptophyta; class Magnoliopsida; order Cucurbitales; family Cucurbitaceae; genus Benincasa; species Benincasa hispida. Next base: position 88,372,793 of record NC_052349.1, on the reverse strand, counting down.
TCTGTTTAGGTTGATGCCCTAAAGTCTCGTGTCGTATAGTTTTGTAAACAATTTTTGTACGAACGCTTATGATGTATAATATATGTTATTTACTTCACTTCTTGACTTTGCACATTTGAATGTTTTATTTGCTTTACCACAAACCAATGAACTTAAAATCTTTGGTTGTCTTAATGTAACTTAAGCATGTATGTGGTGACATACAAGTGGAGTGGATCATGTCTTAAGTGATAACCAAAATAGTCTATAGTATATGGATATAGGAGGGAAACCTTATCCTAGTAACGTTATGGATACGGCCCGCTTTGTGGAATAGTTACAAGTGTTGTGACTTGTCACAGATGGTTTGATCCTGATCATTTGTGTAAAGGACATGCGGGTGGGGACGTCCTATATAAAGAGTTTGTATAAGACCTGACCACGAAATGTTAACATCTCATCATATAACTCTGTTCATGACAAAGACTTCAATTCATTAGGATGACCATAGGTAACATGACCTCAATCCTGAGTGAGTTGGGAACTCCTGCCATTGAGGGCGGTCCTTTGATTTGCTTGGGTGTGAGTGGCTAGAGTGTCGACTCAAACCTACCACTTTGAGGATTTGTCTGATTTAGAAGCTAGGAACTCAGCTTCACAAGATGGAGTTCACTCCTTCCCCGAAGTAGGGGTAAGTAGATAGATTGTTCCCTTAAGGGTTGATCTCGAGGCTTGAACAATGTGGCGCCATACATTAGAAGGATCGGTGATACTTAAGGAGTAAGATGTAACTACAGGGGCAAAATGGTAAATTGACCCAACTATACTTACGAGCATCTGTGAAGGATCATCGTACTAATGATTGATTATACCCAATTGACATAGAAATATATCTATGGTAAGAAGAGTTCAACTGTCGATCTTTAGTGGAATACCTGACAGTTAACAGATGGTGGATATCGTGGCTAAAAAGTTTAGTCAGTTATTCACGTACCGTTGAAGCTTCGAGCCATAGGTTCATAAGGTCCCCTTGGTAGCTTGGATACAAGTTGAGAATCAGTTTTTGGGTTAGTTTGAAACGTTCAAATTGACAAGAGGAAGTTCGATTATATATATATATATGATATAATTGAACTAATTAATTATATATGATATAATTGACTTTATGTATGAGATACATTAATTTGGAGGAAATTGGATATAAATATGATTTATATCTAGTGGAGGAAAATTGCTATGGTTAATATATGATATTAAACCATAGGTTTTGAATATAATGTGATTATATTTATTATTTATTAATTGGGCAGTTATGGGATAATTGGCCCGCGTTTCTTCTGTTTTCGTAACGGATAAGTAAGATGAAAAATCGTTTTGAGATGCTTAAATAGCTCATGCTATAGTGCGAGATTTAAGAAGAGGTGTGTGTTAGCACTTAGTAAAATCAAAGTAGTACTTAGTAAAATCAGAGCCTATACGATAATGCTGAACGATTGCTTATCGCTTACACCCACGCACTTTACCAAACGATCACTTATCTTTTACTAAATGATCGTTTAGTGCCCGAGCTTTACTAAATGATCATATAGACAATCACTTAGCTTTCTTTACACGATCGTATAGATAATCACTTACCTTTTCTTACAGATAGACGAGTCTTTCTCTCACTTGCTTGATCGTTATATACGATTTTTTTTCCTCCTCCTCCTCTCTACTAAATCTGAACAAATCCCACCCTTTGGATTCTCACTTCGAGAATACTGAGGGCTCCGAGTGGTGATGTCATCCCCATTTCCTTCTGTTCGTGTGGAGATTATTCGTGGGAGATGATTGAGTATTGCTGAACAATAGCTTGACGTTCCAGGAAAAGCGAGATTTTCTGTGAAGAAAAGTCTTTAATGGGTATGATCTCTTGGTCTCTTATTTATTAACCCTTTAAACATGCCGGTAATTTAGTAGTTTGAATGCATATTTGTATATATAAACGTATATGTAGAAATTCTATCACAATGAATTGGAAAGATCCGCTTCCGCTCATAGGTACTCTTGAATAAGAGTTCCTTTAGTCTTAGGACATTGATCCTTAGACAAGATGATTTCATGCCTGAAGGGTAACAAACCCCTCTTGGAATCCTGCATTTTGTACCTGATCAATATTTGATCGATGTACGATGCCTGAGACAAGGCTAACCATTTGTTCTTACGACCCCGAATGATCTGGATCCCTAGAACATACTGTGCATCACCCAAATATTTCATTTGGAACTGGGTAGTAGGGTGTACATGGTCCGGGTTGGAAGAATTTTGTTGACCAACCCGAAAATTCGGGTTGGCTAATAATGAACCCTATTAGTTCATTTTTAAAGGATCAACCCAACCCAATCCAAAATTTCAAGTTGGGTCAGATTGGGTCACCTTTTTTTATTTTTTTTATTTTTTAATTTGACTGTTTTTTCATTACTTCCTTAATCCTTCTCTATTGAACAATTTGATTTTTGTGAGTCAATAAACCTTCATATTTAAAAAAAGTGAACTAATCCTAAATATATTATATCAAATTAATTAATAAAAATTTAATAATAAAAAACATATAATCTATGTGAAATTTTAGCATTGACGTTAAAATACAACCACCATAAATTCAATATAAACTTCAAAAGAAACTTCATCAAATAATTCAATTCAAATGTTCAAGTTCAAAGTCTCTACTCAAAATTCAATAATAATCATTCCAAGTTCAATAAAAAGTTAAGTTTAATAATAACTATTGGCTTATTACATAAAATTCCAAATCATTCAAAAGCACCATAAGCATGAAGAATGACTTGAGTGAGTTTTCTTTTTCATCTTTGGTCTCTTCACGTCTCAATTCCTGAAAAAATTACAAGTGCATTAAATCAAGAGAATCATTTATAAGTAATAATAATATTTGATCTTATGGTAATAAAACTTACCACTAAAATCATTATTATGCTCCAAATTCAATTCCTTATTTCAAAACAATAGAGGAGGATGAACTCTCTACAAAACAAATCATGCAAAATTAAATATATTAATTATTTGAGCACTAAACAGGTTAGATATGTACAATAAAAAATTCATTTAATTACCTGACTTAATTTTTTCCCAAGTCTCTAACTCTTCAAGTTGTGGATGGAGATCTAGTAATATTGAGCCGCCACGAATCCAATTTTGTGTACATATCAAGGCCTTCACTGTTCTTGGAGTCAAAAAAACTTCGAAAGGAATCAGGAATCCTCCCTCATGTACTAAACGCAGATTCAGAAGCGACTGTAGATATCGGAACTACCAAAACATCTCGAACAATTTTTGATAAAATGGGATATTTATAGCCATTCATTTTCCACCAATATAATATCTCAAAATCATCTTTATCTTCTATAACCTTATCAGACAAATAAGTAGACAAATCATTATCCACTTCCAAAGAACTTTCTTCTTCTCTCAACCTCTTAAAAGTTATCCACAGATCATCTATATTTTCGTCCACCCCATGATCATCTTCATTTATATTGACAGTTTTTTATTGTTGAGAATCATTGGTACTATGACTACCTTAAAGTGAAATGTTATGTGATTTGTAAAAGTCATATAGACGATACAAATATAATTTCACATTCTCAACCATATCCTTAACCACATCACTGTCATAAACATTGGAAAGACAATAATTCAAATACTTTAACTTGTACCGAGGATCAATCACCATAGCCACAAACATCAATTTATTCATTTTTTCAAGTGAACCCCAATACTTATCAAACTTGGTCTTCATATTCATAGCCATCATACTTAGAACAAAGTTGGTATTGTTGCTCCATTTGTTTAAAGCAAACTGAATTTTATTAATTTTATTATAACCAACATTACAAGTCACATATGAAGATCCACTTATCGTTGTGGTGGTATTAACCGCTTTAAAAACTTAATAAACACACCTATAGTCAACCAATCAGATGTACTTGGGGGCCCCAATCTTTTATTTCCACGGTCATCTTCCTCGAAGTAATCAACAAAATCTGAGTCCTCTTTCTCCTTCTCTAAAGTTCTAAAAGCTTTCTCAAATTTAATTGCATGTTCAAGCATTAAATAAGTAGAATTCCACCTAGTTGCCACATCTAAACAAACAAGAGCCTTACACTGAATTTTTTCTTGTTTCACGCAAGCTTTAAATTTTTCCATTCTCCTAGGTGATGATCGAACATATCTCACAGCATTACGAACACTGGCAATAGAATCATGCATATCTTTCAGTCCATCATTCACAATAAGATTAATAATGTGGGCACAACACCTCATATGTAATAGTTCTCCATATAAAACAACTGATTTTCAACTTTTAAGTCTTTTCTTAACATAAGAAATAGCCACATCATTAGAACTTGCATTATCAACCGTGATGGAAATTTTTTTTTCAATCCCCCACTCCAACAAACAACTCTCAATCATCTTCCCAATAGTCTCCCCCTTATGATTAGCAACTTGACAAAAAATCAACATCTTCTTATGCAAAACCCATTCAGAATCAATAAAATGTGCAGTGATGACCATGTAGATCACATTTTGTAGCGAAGTCTATGTGTCGGTAGTAAGACAAACTCTTTGAGAGCTTTTAACTAGAAATGATTTCCTTTTTTTTCTCCTCAAGATAAAGTTGATATACATCTCTAGCAATTGTGACTCTCGATGGAACATTAAATTTAGGACACGAAACACTACAAAAGTGTCTAAGACCCTCTGTCTCAACAAATTTGAACGATAACTCATTCATAATTATCATCTTAGCGCATGCTAGTCTACACGCTTGATGGCTAAACAATGTCATCACAAAGTTATTAGCATTAACTTATTTTCCATCATTTTAAGGTACGAGAGTTAGGGTGGTTTGTCATTTTTCTTCTTCTTTATATGGGTACTTTTTACAGTGATTTCTTAAGTGCTTCCATAAAGTACTAGTTCCACTTGTATTACTATCACATGCGTAATCTCACACAGACGAGGTTGGTTTATTAGGTCTCTTTCGATTGGACTTGGGAGGTAGATGTGGTATATTTTTAGGAGTTTGGCTAACATTAGGAGAGGGAGGACGAGGCATTTCATTATTATCGGGTCCACTTGCATTACCACTACTGCTATCCATCTATAAAATAAATGAAACTAGTAAACAACTAATTACACCTACCTATACAATTAAAAAAAAAAAAAAA